>NC_034613.1:98080175-98116844 GCF_900095145.1 Mus pahari
GAATGTTCACAGAGGGCTGTCCTTCAGATCTGCCTCCATGCTGAAGATGTAGGCCCAAAACAGGGCCTGTGCCAGAAGATGTGTTGCCTCTGCAGATTATTCACTCACCTGCACAGTGTAGCCACTGAGGGACCCTGGACACAATATGACTCTCTCACCTGCTCTGGCAGACAGAACTCTCACAGGTGGCCACCTTTCCTCTGAAGAGGAAGGTGCCCAAATTTCTGGAGCCCGAAATAGAATCTGTCCCAGAAGTTAGGTTGCTTCTGTCTGTCCTGAAGCTGTGTAGCTTCTGTGGTCCACACTCTTGCCAGTGCAGACTGGAGCCCAGAAACTGCATCACTTCTCCAGGCTGCCCTCTAACCGGCAGTGGACCAGAGCAAAGATGGCTCACCTTCTGTCTCAGGCCTTGAGACTGCTCCTGGGCAGACACCGCTCCTCGGGCAGGAAAGGTGCAGGGTGATGGTTCAGGCCCAGAGACTGTTCCCGGGCAGACACCCCTCCATGGGTGGGATAGGCGCAGGGTGTAGGTTCAGGCCAGGAGACTCCTCCCAGGCAATTTTATGAGGTCTCATTTATCAGTTCTTGATCTTAGAGCACAAGCCATTGGTGTTCGTTGCAGGAAATTTTCCTCTATGCCCATGTGTTCTAGGTTCTTTCCTACTTTCTCCTCTATTACTCTCAGTGTATCTGGTTTTATGTGGAGGTCCTTGATCCACTTGAACTTGAGTTTCGTACAAGGAGATAAGAATGGATCAGAATTTTCATTCTTCTACATGCTGATCTCCAGTTGAACTAGCATCATTTGTTGAAAATGCTGTCTTTTTTCCCCCACTGGATGGTTTTAGCTCCTTAGTCATATATCAAGTGAGCATTGGTGTGTGGGTTCATTTCTGCGTCTTTAATTCTATTCCACTGTTCCTTCCTGTGCCTGTACCAATAACATGCAGTTTTTATCACTATTGCTTCACAATACAGTTTGAGGTCAGGTTTGGTGATCCCCCAGAAGTTCTTTTATTGTTGAGAATAGTTTTTGCTATCCTGTGCTTGTTGTTATTTCAAATGAATTTGCAAATTGCTCTTTCTAACTCTATGCAGAATTGAGTTGGAATTTTGATGGGGATTTCTTTTTAAAATCTTAATATAATTAATTCTACTAGTTTCTTCTTTTCCCGTCCTTCCTTCAACCCTTCCTATGGTCTCCTTTTCTTTCCTCCTAATTTTATGGCATATTTTATTACAATTTTTACATACACATACAAATGTGTAACTATGTAAATACAATGAACTAAGTTCCTTTTGTGTTACTTGTCTGTATATGACTTCAGATCTTACCACTTCATAGCAGCTAACCAATTAAGGGACTAATTCCTGGGAAAGATTGATTGATTCACCCTCTCTTAGCAATCATTACTTGCCTGTAGTTCTTTGTCTAGGAGTGGGACTTTATGAAATTTCCTTCTATGCTTGCATGCCTATTAATATTATCCATGTTCAGATTTTCTTTATCTGGCCATATTATGGTATTATGGATAAGTGTACCTTATCAGTTCTAGAAGAAATGATTCTACAGATTACTTCCTGATTCTCTAGATCTTACAATCTTTCTTCTTACATGATGTTCTCTGAGTCTTAGGTGAGGGAGTTGTGTTGTATAAGTATAGATGTACCAGTTGGGGCTGGGTTTCCCATGATCTGTTGACCAATTCATTTTGATCTGTTGTGTTTTTCTGAATTGGTATATGTTCTAAAGAAAGGCTTTTTTGATAAGGACTAAGAGTTACCCTTATCTGTGAGTAAAGGATGTATTTTAGATTGCAAATATGAATTATGTTGGTTTAGTAAACTGATGCCTGTAGGCTCTTTTCTAAAAAATCTATGACTTTACTCTTCCTAGGTTGTTGGTGATGTTTATAGTACCAAACATGATTTCCCTTCTCTTGAATGGATATTAATTCAATTAGACAGGTATGCGTTACTGCCCAGATATGAATGTTACTGTTGCATCATTGTGTATATCTTGTCATAGTGGTCATTTCTATAGTACACTGATTTAATAGCTTTGTAGGAGACTATTAATTGCTTCTCATCCTTGTCAAATTACATAGTACTTCAGGTACTCTGAAATTTACAAAACAGGAAGGGCGCTTTCCTGTTAAAGCAGATTATATCTTCTGAAACCTGTGTCCTAAGTGTGCAGTGGCTTATCTTTTCCCTTAGGGGTAACAAAGGACAATGGAAACAGTATTATTTTAGGGAGTTTGTTAGACTACCCTGACCAACAATTTCAATGGAAGATTTTCATGTTTAATAGTCGGGTATTTGTTAGGTGGTTTAAAGATCTCATGGGGAGCATTGCCACTCCAAGTGACATAATTTCATTCATTATCTATCTATCTATCTATCTATCTATCTATATATATTTGTGTGTGTGTGTGTGTGTGTGTGTGTGTGTGTGCGCATCTGCTCCACCAGGGGATCCATCCCATATACAACCACCAAACCCAGGCACTATTGCATATGCCAGCAAGATTTTGCTGACAGTACCTGGACACAGCTCTCTCTTGTGAGGCTATGCCAATGCCTGGCAAATACAGAAGTGGATGCTCACAGTCATCTATTNGATGGAACACAGGGCCCTTAATGAAGGAGCTAGAGAAAGTACCCAAGGAGCTAAAGGGGTCTGAAAACCTATAAGTGGAACAACAATATGAACTAACCAGTACCCCTCCCCCCTGCCCAGAGCTGTGTCTCTAGTTGCATATGTAGCAGAGGATGGCCTAGTCGGCCATCAATGGGAGGAGAGGCCCTTGGGCTTGTGAAGATCATATGCCCCAGGAAAGGGGAATGCCAGGGCCAGAAAGCAGGAGTAGGTGGGTTGGGGAGCAGGGGGGGCAGGGTATAGGGGGCTTTGGGGATAGCATTTGAAATGTAAATGAAGAAGATATCTAATAAAATATAAAAATGGAAAAAATAATTTTAGGTAAGTATAAAATGATTCCTTGAGGATTGATCAAACATCCTTGGTATTATTTGTTAACATAAAGTAATTTGTTTTGCTTAAATATAAACAAAGAGTAAATAAGTGAAAATACAGAACCTGCATGTATTTTAACCAGGTTTTCTGCGTATACATTATGGCTGTTAGCTTGTTGTTTATATGGGACCCATAATTATAGGAGTGGGTGTGTCTCTGACACTTGTGTCTACTCTTGGGATTCTTTTGGTCTCCTTGGGTTGCCTTGTCCAGCATTGATACAAGGACTTCTGCCTTGTTTTATTCTGTCTTGTTTTGTTTTGTTTGGCTGTCATGTCTTGGAAGCCTGAACTTTTCTGAAGAGGAAATGAAGGTGAAGGGTGTCTGGAGGAGAAGGGTGGTGGGTGCAGTGCTGGGCAGAGTGGAGGGAGGGAAAACTCTCTTTGGGATGTACTGTATGAAAGAAGAATCTATTTTCAAAAGCATAAATAAAATACATCTTTAAAAAATACAATTTCATTTAAATATTTTTCTCTTAATTACCAACTAAAACTGAGGCTTGGTCTGGGGAGTACTTCAGTGGTATAACACTTGCCTAGAATGTCTGAAGTCCATGGTTCCATTCCTACCGTGTTTAAAAATAGTCATAAAGCATATTAACAAGATATATTTAGACCTTTGGTGAAAACTGGAGAAAGTAACTTTGATGACATTTCTTTTGGGTGCACATTCTCCCATTTTTCTCTAATTGTCATTAGTATGCAGAAATATGACTTTTTGATTTTTTGGGGTCCTGTGTTAATTTAAATTAATTTGGATGAAAATTTGAAACAAAAGCAATCAGCTTAATTATCAGGCATTCTTATTTTGCTTAATCACAATAGCCTATCTTGTCACCTATCTGGCTATGAAATTCTATTACATACTATGTGACAAAAACTTCAGTGAACTCAGAAAATAAAGATTAGTTTTCAGTCTTAACTATTTGTTCCTAATGAGTATTTTAGCTTTATTGACCTTATTGTTGTATATCTTTACATGCAACTTGGCAAGGTTTCTTTCTTAAATGTCATCACGGTTTTCTTGGTATGAGAAACATACATTTATCATGTGTTTATAGTAGTCAGAGTAAAAATTTGACATTATTCTTCATTTAACATTGTCTTTTCTGGTCTGACTAACTTTTAAATTTATCTTTATTTATCCTTTTGAATTTCTTTAAATATTTTCATGGCATTAACAAACACTAAACAAAGAAGCAAATGCTACACTCCAGAGGAGGGCATCAGACCCCATTACACATGGTTGTGTGCCACCGTGTGATTGCTGGGAATTGAACTCAGTACCTCTGGAAGAGCTGTCATTCCTCTTAAACCTTGAGCCCAGAAGTAAATTCTAAACTAAGAAGTTTTTTGTAATGGTTATCAAACCTATTCTTAAACTTTGAGAATTTCATATGTTAGTAGAAATATTTATAATGTTCCAGTAAAAGTCATTGCCCGCTTATTAAACTATTATAAACACTTACTTTATGTAACAAAAATTTGACATTTAGATTAGATTTCCTGTAGTAAAATTGTTCATTGCTTCTCTCTGATTATGTCTGTACTCAGATTCATGAGGAAGTCAGACCCATTATAAAGTGCAAGACAGTGAATCGATGTGTGGCTCTATCAAAAATATAGCATTATTTAAAACAAACCATGTAATTTTTCCTGTGTGTTTCTTTCTTTCCAATATTGGTTGTGTAATTTATTCTTTGGTTTTAGTTGATTTTTTGGATCATTCATACTTATCAACTTTTTAATTCAATAAAATTGTTTTCATGTAAAAATATCGACATTGTTCTTAAACAAAGCAAATGAATGGAAATCTTGATATTTTTAACAGGATGACTTTAGTGTGTGTATAACTGATAAAAATGAGATGTAATAAAGATCAAAGTGAAAGAAAGATTTTTTTTTTATTTAGCGAGTGAACCACTTCTCTCCTAACAGAGGAAATGGTAAGGTCATACTGCCAAACCTTATCCACTGTGGTTTACACCATCCTTGATGTAGGTCTGGAGAAGATAATGGTAAACTCATATAATCACAACTTTTAGTACTAGGTTTGAGGTAATTGATTTAGACCATTTATTTTCTTTTCAATTTGTTTTAGCAAAATTATATGCATCTAAAAGTGCATAGTTCACAAGTATCCTATCTGATTATTTTTCACAATGTCCCTGACTTGTTATCAACCAAATCAAGAACCGGAGCACTGTGGATATCATCAAAAGAAAACTTTGATTTGATTTGATGAGTCCTAAGCATAAGACAGCTTTGACCCCCAAGCCAGGCATCAATGTATGATGAATAAAAGACTGGAATCTTCTCTGCTCCTGACTGATATAAGAACACCACCAACAACAAGGTGTCTCTTTGACCACTTACAGTGTGCTAATATTTTTATCTTGTCCATTAAAATAAAAAAAACAAATACTCTTTAAAACTGATTATATTTAGACCCCCATTCAAAGCCAGCTTACTAAGTTGTTAAGAAACATGCAATTTTAAATAGTATTTTAAAATTATCCTTGCCTAACCCAATTCATAATTGCAAAGATACATGCACTGCACCAGACAATTGAGTTGATTTTGAGAGATCAAAAATTGTACAAGGAGATAAAAATGGGTCAATTTGCCTCCTTCTACATGTGGACCTCCATTTAAGCTAGCACCACTTGTTGAATATGCTGCCTATTTTTCCACTGGATGGTTCATTGTCAAAACCATTCTTATCTCCTTGTACAAAGCTCAAGTCCAAGTGGATCAAGGATCTTCACATAAAACCAGATACACTGAATCTAGTAAAAGAGAAAGTGGAGAAGAGCCTCAGATACATGGACACAGGGGAAAATTTCCAGAACAGAAAACCAATGGTTTATGATCTAAGATCAACAATCAACTAATAGGGACCTCATAAAATTGAAAAGCTTCTGTAAGGCAAAGGACAATATCAATAGGACAAACAGCAACCAACAGATTGGGAAAAGATCTTTACCAAACCTACATTAGATAGAGGGCTGATCTCCAAAATATACAAAGAACTCAAGAAGTTAGACTCCAGAGATTAAAATAACCCTATTGAAATGGGGTGCAGAGATAAACAGAGAATTCTCAACAGAGGAATCTCCCATGGTTGAGAAGCACTTAAAGAAGTGTTCAACATCCTTAGTCATCAGGGAAATGCAAATCAAAACAACTCTGAGATTCCATCTCACACCAGTCAGAATGGCTAAGATAAAAAATTCAGGTGACAGCAGATGCTGGTGAGGTTGTGGAGAAAGAGGAACACTCCTCCATTGCTGGTGGGATTGCAAGCTTGTACAACAACTCTGGAAATCAGTCTGGCGGTTCCTCAGAAAATTGAACATAGTAGTACCTGAGGTTATAGCTATACCACTCCTGGGTAGCTACCCAAAAGATGCTCCAACATGTAACAAGGAGAAATTCTCCACTATGTTCATAGCAGCCTTATTTATAGTAGCTAGAATTTGGAAAGAACCCAAATGTCCTTCAACAAAGGAATGGATACAGAAAATGTCAAACATGTACACAATGGAATATTACACAGCCTTTAAAAACAATGACTGCATGAAATTTGCAGGCAAATGAATGGAACTAGAAAATATCATCCTTAGTATGATAACCCAGTCACAAAAGAAGACACATGGTTTGTACTCACTGATCAGTGGATATTAGGAAAAAAGCTCGGAATACCCATGATTCAACTTACAGACCATATGAAAGTCAAGAAGAAGGAAGAACAAAGTGTGAATACCTCAGTCCTACTTAGAAGGGAAACACAATAGTCATGGGAGGGAGAGGGTGGACAGGACTTGGGAGGAAGAGAGGAAGGAGAGGAAAAAAGGGGGGACATGATCAGGTGTTGAAGGAAGATGAGATGTACAGAGGGTCAGGAAATTCAACAGAGGTGTGTAGCAATGGGGCATGGAAACCTGGGGATAGCCAACAAAAAGTCCCAGATGCCAGGAAAGCAAGAGTCTCCCAGGTCCCCACGGGGATGACAGCTGAAATACTCAACAAAAGGGAGACAGAATCTTCAGAGACCATATCCAGAGGTTAAGCATGGCACCTGCTTGAAGGATGGGACCACCCATCTCCAAATTTTAACCCAGAATTGCTCCTGTCTAAAGGAAATACAGAGACAAAGAGTGGAGCAGAGACTGAAGGAAAGGTCACCTAGGGTCTGCCCCACCTGGGGATTCTTCCCATTTGCAGACACCAAACTCAGAAATTATTGCAGATGGCAAGAAGTGCTTGCTGACAGGAGCATGATATGGATGTCTCCTGAGAAGCTTGACAAGAGCCTTACTGATACAGATGAGGATGCTTGCAGCCAACCCTTTGACTGAGCATGGAGACCCCAGTGGAGGAGTTAGAGAAAGGACTGAAGNAGCTGAAGGGGTTTGCAATCCCAGAGGAAGAATAACAACATCAACCAACCAGACCCCCCAGAGCTCCCAGGGACTATACCACCAACCAAAGAGTACACATGGAGGGGCCCATGGCTCCAGCTACATATATAGCAGAGGATGACCTTGTCTGGTATCAATGGGAGGAGAGGCTCTTGATCCTGTGAAGGCTTGATGCTCCAGTGTAGGGGAATGCTAGGGTTGTGAGACAGGAGTAGGTGGGTGGGTGGTGAATCACCTTTGTGGAGGCAGGAAGGCATGGGATGGGGGCTTCTTGGAGAGGATACCAGGAAGGGGGATAACATTTGAATTATGAATAAACAAAATAACCAATAATTTTTTTAAAAAATTGGTTGAATTTTGCAAAGCCATGATATTTCTGAAATGTTTAAGTTTTTACCATCAAATGTAATTTCTGTGTTCTAAAACATGCACTTGAATTCCAGAAAGAATATATTCATCACCATGATTATTACATTAGGGTATTATAATAATATTTTTGATAATTTATATTTTCCAAAACTGTTTCTAAAACTATGTAACAATGGAGATATTTTTCTCTCAGTAATAGTTTTCTATTCATTACCTCTTGAAGAAGAATTATTTTTTTTTCTGATTTAAATAGGTTGTCCATTACTTAGGGAGAATTAGACAAGGTCATTAGTTATTTCTAAAGTGGAGTTATTTTCGGAGTCATAGAAACAATCTATATTTTCTGTCTAAAATTGTCAGATTATACACGTTTGTATTTCATTACACTTACATTAGTAAATTGCATTTTTTCTATTAAATACTTTAATAAGTAATGTAACTTTTTTGTGATTGTTTTGAATAATTTTTATCTTCTTGTAAATATAGCTTGTTTGTCAGATGTAATTGTCTTCTCAGAGGCTTACTGTTGAATAAACTAATCATTTCTAGTTCTTTCTGAACTCTGGCTGCCTGGTTGAACTGTTGCTCTGGCTCAAACTCCTTTCTATGCTGACTGCTGACTGATTTAAGCTGGCTTCTCTAAGCTTCTGATTGAACTGCTTTGCTTGATCTCAAACTAATTCTGACATCTGTTGTAATCCTCTGGATCCTTCTCATTCTCTGGCTTGTTCTGTCTTCACCTGCAACCTGTCTGTGTAAAACTATCTTGGTAAAACTACCTCTGCTGACCTGCAGGGAATAGCAGGAACTCCACTGCACTGACTCAACAGAACTCAACTGTTCTTGACTCTGAAGAGCATGAAATTGACTCAATTCCACTGTACTCTCTCAACTCAACTCTCTCCCTGAGATGTCCTTAAGTAGCCTTTATTTCTTTCCTTGTGAGAGTTGGGCATATCTTATCTCTCATTCTGTCAAACCATTCTCTGATTTGTCCCTTTGTCTGCCTCTCAATTAGATGTCACTTTCAAACATGGCTGCTTCTTTCTACAAACTAATTTTATCATCGTTATTAGGGATTAAAGGTGTGAACTAAGGACATGTTTTTATTGCATCCAGAGGGGTTAAAGTTGTGTGTCATGTTTGCATTCTAGTTGGATCACACTGTAATTCCAATGTGATCCCTTGCCAATGAAGGCATGTTGCTGGATTAATTTTTCCATACATCTTTATATGGTTATCTAGGAAACTCAGTGAATCTTTCAAATCCACAAAGCAATAATTGCACATAATGATATAACTTCAATACTTTAAAATCTTGATTATTTTGTGGGATGCTAAATCAATAGGATTGCTCCAACTATTAAATTTGTCTTAGCTATGGTTCCTGTTTGTGGCAAAAATCAACAGAAAGTTCCTTATTCTACATTAATATGTGGGCTTATCATAAAAAGGCTTTTATGTGTTTTAGGGTTCTAAATGAGGATACATTGTAAAGTCAGACAAGAGCATTGATGGCATAATTGTTTATTGAATATCTGCAACGATTTTGAATATATTATAGAAATGATTTTATTGTGTAGTAAACCACTGAATTGTTTTATTTTTTCTCTTTTTAAAGCTAGATTTTAAAAGAAAGATTTATATATTTTATGTAAATGAGTTCTCTATCTGCCTGTACACCTGCGTGGCAGAAGAGGACATCAGATCACATTATAGATGGTGTGAGTCACCACATGGTTGCTGGGAGTTGAAGTCAGGACCTCTGGTAGAGCAGCCAGTGATCCACACTGATCCATTTCTCCAGGCTCAGTTTATTTTTCTCTTCTTCCCATACTAGTTAAAAATTCTGGAAAAAAACAATAATAAACTGCTGGAATAAGCCATGGTGTTGGACTGAATTGAGGTGGAAGCAGTGTCTTGTAACAATCGATTGGGTAACAGAAAAATTTTAGTTTTGTGTTGGGTTGACCAAGTCCTTTCTGTTATCATGCAAATCATTGAACTTCTCTAGAGCTTATGTTCCTCATGTTTAAAACATGGAGAAATACTTGCTTTTGCCAGGTGTGGGTAGTACTTACTTGTGATCCTACCAATTTAGAAGCTGTGGTAAGATGGTATGTGTAAGTTTGTGACTAGCTTGATGGGTTTCAGGTTGCCCTGTTTGATTGTGATCCTGTGAGACTGTGGTCTTGTCTTTAAAATAATTTCACATTTACCATTTTCAATGTCAAAACAAGCTTTAATATGTTTTAAAAATTTATAATGTTCTATAAATGTAAATATTCTAAAAATAATAAATATTGTTAGAATTTCACATATCTAAGAGAAGTTGCCATAAAAGCTTATAACGGAAGAAACAAAAATATGGCTCTAAATTATATGTCACATATAATCTCCAACAAAATTACTAAATAACATAGAAAATGCATTCGTCAACTTGTATTATACATACATTACACTGTCTTGTTTAATAAGATTTTGTGGTCTCTTAATATATACTTTGATTAAGATTAGACTTAAAAATAATTACAACTCATAGAGAATAAAGGGGCATATAATGTGATAAATATGTACTATAAATGTAAAACCCCTATGTGAGTGTTTTTTTAAATAAATATACTCTGTGAATATTTTTAAACAGAGTTCCACTGTGGAACTAATCTTGGTCTCAAACTCATGATTCTCTTACTTCAGCCCCCCAGTCTCTTGAGGATAGAAATATGTGTTAATAACAGCCAGTTTAATACACTGTTTACATGTTCTTATTTTGAGTGAAAACTGAAAAAAAAAGAAAGCTAACTAAAAATGTCATTAGTGGGGCCATTTTATATACAGTAGCTGCACATAGTTGAGAATTCAGTCAATTATTGTGGTATAACAAGGCAATAATCAATATATGCCAACCACTTGAAGATTTCTAACTTAATCAGAGAATTACTTATTTTTGGAAAATTTGTCCATATTACTATATGGCTGTACATAAAATTAATTTCAGTTATAAAAACAAGCACTGATACCACACATTTCATGATATTTAATAGTACTTAATAGTTCTTTTTATGTATCTTCATATTCTCTTCATTAAATGGATTATAAATTCTTGGAATGCTGTCTGAGTTCTCTACTTTCCTATTACAAATTGCCTTTGTAGATTGCCACATAATTCCAAGGGTAGATAAAATAGGATATATCATTCTAAATAATGTTTATTTGGTGTTTAAGTTAATACCGTTGGTAAAACTCTGCAATACAATTCAGGGAATCCATAATAATTTTACAGCAAATACATAAAACCTTATAATATTGATCCTTCTGGTTTATTACAGCTGCCCTTAAAGGTAAATAAAACAGTGACACCTGAGACCACAGAATTGATCCTAACATTTATTGTAAAAACAGTGCTGCCATCAATTCACTTTTAAGATTAAAAAGAAAAAAGTTCGGGCTACCTTTAAGTCAATTGATCAACATACTGGGGCTGAAGTGTCAGGTTTCAATTATTTTTCACAAAACGCATTTCCCTGTAGGCATATGTTACTCCTAACTTGGCTAGACACTACAGGCATCACATGCTGGTTTGCCTTACTTCCCAGCACTGCAATATGGCCATAGCTCCTCTAAATAGTAAAAATTTAGGCAAGTCAAGATTGTGTGTCAAGATGTGAAAATAATTTGAATGATACTTTTGAAGTGGTCTGTCTCATGGAAATATCAAAGGTACAAAAGTAGCAAGCCTCTTTAGTTCATTATAATAAGAAGTGTTCCAGCCTGTTTGGAATCTGCTCTGTCATTCTTTGACAAATCTCTCAATTCCCAAAAGAGTGATTTCTTTTTTACAACATAATTTTTTATTAAATGTTTTGGAATTTCATACAATGTACTACCATCACACTCACTTTCCATTTCACCCAGGTCTGACCTATCAGTGTTTTTGTTCAAGTCTACTATCTCTCTATGTATCTATCTATGTATCTATTTATGTATGTATCTATGTATGTATCTATGTATGTATGTATGTATGTATGTATGTATGTATGTATGTATGTATGTATGTATCTATCTATCTATCTATCTATCTATCTATCTATCTATCTATCTATCCACCCATCCATCTATCTTCATCTACCTATCTACCTATCTCACATTTCTACATGTTAATGCATGGATCCAATATTTTAAAACCCTTTTTCAAACTTTGGTAAGATTCAAATGTAACATCTAACTAGCTCTGGCATATAGAATTCTAAGCCATTTTTGACAGAAGAGGTAAATAATAGACTTTCATGGCTTAAGTTCAGAAATTCTTTAGGGAGCTTAGTATAAACATGCTACTCACTGACAGATGTGCTACTTGTCTGCATTTTTTTTCTTACACTCTATTTATATTTGTCTTTAACTTAAGAACTAGATAGAACTTTGAAAACCAGATAGCTGTGGGATGGAGGGGAAAGTTAAAGATAAGCTTAATCGGTAAATACTGTATAAGCCACCTGGAGAGCTGATTGGATTCTACAAGTTTACTTCATGTTGGCTGAATGAAACTGGAAAGAAATTGACAAAACTAACTGCATATTATGCTATTTGTTCTTTTGATGTTGTGTTCACTATGCTTTCCACATTTGCAGGAAAATGTTCCAAATCATGAGAAACATTTTGTAAGATTGATTGTATTTTAAGTGAGTTTTATGGATAACACAAAGCAGGGGATTTAGTGTTAAAAGGAATCAGATCCTAAGACACACTTGCAATAGGGATGGGAGTGTCAATCCTTTTTATAATATTTTTACTAAGATGTGTTTACTTTCAGTAAAGTATTTACATTTCAGAACAAGGAAAAATTGGCTTTTCTCATAATTGGCAATTTCAAACTCATGTTTCAATCAATTTGATCATATTATAGTTGATCCTACAAAGAAGTGCAACAGTGGCACTTTAATATTTTTTAATATTCTTGTTTCTTTTCCATAGAAAGGTAAAAAGAGTCTCCATTATTGTTTTCAGCTGTCTCGGAGTTACTATTAATCAATCACCCTTTCTATTATTTATTCTTTATTATTTATTATGTCATAGGAACTTGAGGTTATTATCTGTTGCTCTTTTTTCTTTTGTTTGCCCTTAATATTATTTGAAATAAAAAAGCCCATATCAGTAAATAATTTACATTATGTTCCAAAGTCAAACATGACATCTAAATGAATTCAACTTTGGCAAGTAGGTTTGTGTAACAAAAATGCCTTGTGTTTATGTTAGTGACTCCCCAAGATAATTAAGCCATATTTGCTTTGTTAATCTTAAAATATTCTAAAAATGATGCTTTTCTTTTAGCCATACTTCATCAGGACTGAAGAATCAGTTTTTAAAAAGTGAATGAAGATGAGCAAATACAAAGATAGTCTGTGACATGTATAATATGCCATTGAAATTTATATTAATATATAAACACATATGTGTAGTATATGCATATGTGTAATAGGAGGTCTGTAAAACAGAAACTGTTGTAAGTATGTTTTTGCAGTCTGCTTAAGGAACTGACAAAAGTTTTTCTGAGATAAAGATGAAAAATGTCCATAGGGGCAGGTGTTGCCATTTGCCCTGCTGTTGGGACTGACAGATCAGTGCTGAAGCAACATCAGGGCAAAGAGGCATCAGCCTCAGTAATGGAGAGTTGTCTAGGGGAAAGATTGCTCTATCACAGTGATGGGCTCCTGCATGTTATAAATCGAAGATTGTTCTTTCCTGCCACTGAGATGAGCAGCTCTTTCTCCTTTCCAGAATGAAATGTTGGAAGAGACAAGGAACGGATGAAAACAAAACAAAAAAAAAGTGGGAGAAAGTTTTATCTCTTCAACATAAATCTCCACTGGAAACAGACAGATAGGATAGTGCCAATCTCTGGCTTAAACATGAGGTGAGGAAAATGCTCCCTTTTAGCAATTCCTTCCCAACCCAGCAAATAGAACAGGTAGATTATGATAATCTTTCTGTCTTTTGATCTAACTTGGTTCCTACTTTTTTCTAAATTAGTACTATAAAGCTTTAAAAAATCAAATTTACACTCTGGGTTTCCAATGAAAAGCATGTTGAACTGTCTTAATATTCATTTACAGGGATTAGAGTACGTAGCAAGTCATGGAGAGCCCAAGATTTGGTATATGGAGAACCAGGTCTTCCAAATAAATAAAGCTTTGTTTTGTGACTAGACACCCTCTTTGAGGATAGGTCTGATAAATAGGCTCAGAAAAATAATACTTATCTCCCAAGTGAGCTGACAGTCCAGAGGAACCTAGCACTATGATTTAAATATAACACACTGTTTAAAAATGTTAGCATCCTTCCAAACTAGTCTGTGTTACTCTACGTATCCAGTACTTGCCTTTTCTTAAAGCCTATTTAAAATGGTAAAACTTTTACAAATAAAAGTTTTCTGTAAAATATATTCAACTACATTTTTATATTAGTGAACGTTTTTTGAGGCACCATGAATAATCAGATGAACTGCATGTAAAGTAACAAAATACAAGGAAGCATACCTAATTTATAAAGACAAAAATTCCAGTTAAGAATACATGCTAAATTAATTACATTGGGAGGGTTCCAAGTTTATCATCATCACTTTAGTCACAGATCAATTACATGACCTGCCTAAAGACCCGGGGGAGTTTATTTGTAGAGGTAGAAATGAACAGTAAAACTGTTTTGTTAAGCATCCAAGCTTTTATTTTATATTGTTTGTTTCTGGGAGGATTGCACTTGCATAGAAATGTACTTTAAGGGGAAAAGAGCATAACATATAACAGCATGTGTAATTTGTCAGGAAAAGCATGTACTATTGAATGAGATGTGTTTGTAGGGAAAGTTTAGAACATCAGTGTAAATACTAATTGATCAGACTTATCAACATACTTGTCAGCAACTAATGCCAAATTATAACTTCCCAAAGAGCAGCATGGTGTTCCTTTGCCCATTTTATTTTGATGAGAGAGAGAGAGAGAGAGAGAGAGAGAGAGAGAGAGAGAGAGAGAGTACTGATGAGAGAGAGAGAGTGAGATGCTACTGATCTCCATCATAATATAATTATAGGGAAAATCCTCATAAGATAATGAATTAAGGTAGTAATTTTCAAACTATCATTATTTAATGTGCTCCTGGAGTCCCCTAAAATGCATCCAATGGGAACCCATAACACTTTTTTTACGAACACATGTATGTAAGGATAGATTTCTCAGTGAATATGCAACAAAAAGTACAAAATAATCCATCAGTTTGAATGTAAAAACAGTTGTGAAAATCTAGGTGTCTTTTGGATTTATATATAGTAATATAATTTATATATAATGCCAGCCAACATTGATGGTGCAGCCCTTAAACATTAGGCTCACAACTTAAAAAGTCTCAAATATAAAATATTGCCATTCATCTTGCTAAGTAATGTTACTTGTTTTTCTAAAATTTATATTGCAATTAAAAAGTTTCTTTTTTAAAACAATTTTTATTAGATATTTTCTTCATTTGCATTTCAAATGCTATCCCAATAGTCCCCTATACCCTCCCATGCCCTGCTCACCAACCCACCCACTCCTGCGTCCTGGCCCTGGCATTTCCCTGTACTGGGGGATATGATCTTCTCCCAATGATGGTCAACTAGACCATCTTCTGCTACATATGCAGCTAGAGACATGAGCTCAGGGGGTACTGGTTAGTTCATATTGCTGTTCCTCCTATAGGGTTGCAGACCCCTTTAGCTCCTTGGGTACTTTCTATAGCTCATTCATTTGGGGCCTTGTGTTCCATCCAATAGATTACTGTGAGCATCCACTTCTGTATTTGCCAGACACTGGCATAGCCTCACAAGAGACAGCTCTATCAGGATCATGTCAGCAAGATTTTGCAATAGTGTCATATGCAATAGTGTCTGCGTTTGGTGGCTGATTATGGTATGGATCCCCAGGTAGGGCAGTCTCTGGATTGTCCTTCCATCCTTCTCAGCTCCAAACTTCGTCTCTGTAACTCCTTCCATGGTATTTTGTTCCCAATTCTAAGGAGGAATGAAGTATCCACACTTTGTTCTTCCTTTTTGAGTTTCATGTGTTTTGCAAATTGTATCTTGGGTATTCTAAGTTTCTGGGCTAATATCCACTTATCAGTGAGTGCATATCAAGTGACTTCTTTTGTGATTGGGTTACCTCACTCATGATGATATCCTCCAGATCCATCCATTTGCCTAAGAATTGTTTTTAATAGCTGAGTAGTACTCCATTGTGTAAATGTACCACATTTTCTCTATCCATTTCTCTGTTGAGGGACATCTGTGTTCTTTCCAGTTTCTGGCTATTATTCTTAAGACTCTGATTATGCTGTACTCACTGTGCTAAATCCTTTATGCTTTATTATGTTTAGCCCACATTTGGAATTTCTAGGTATTTCTTCTGTAAAGATTCTCCCTTTTTTTCCCATATCTTTCTTTTCTTGCTACTGGTTCTCATTGACTTGCCATGTGTAAAAGGGAACAACATACATTGGCCCTTCTCTTGCTCTTGACATGTAAGAAATAAAGGCAAGTCAACAAATCTAATTACTGTACAATAACACATTATAATGTTCAATGCCTCTGTAAAGTATTGAGGTTCTGGTTATATGTTCTGATTTCTGTTCCTGTACTTCTTCTCTGTTCCCATGATTTCTATTCAGGATTCTTGGGACTTTGGAATGTGCTATAGTTTGTTTCAAAATTCCACAGATACAGATGTAGATCTGATAGGGTCCAGATGCTTTTAAATATACAAAATGCCACAAGTGCACAATGTACCAATGCTGCCAGCTTTTTAAAAATTGGCTTTTTAAAATTTCTTTACATTTCAAATGTTATCCCCTTTTCCAGATTCCCCTCCAGAAACCACCTATCCCATCCTCCTCCCTCCCTGCTTTTATGAGTGTGCTTCCCCAGCCACTCACCCACTCCCACCTTCCCTCCCTGGCATTTCCCTACAGTGGGATATCAAGCCTTCACAGGACCAAGAACCTGTTCTTCCATTGATATCCTATAAGGCCATCCTCTGCTTCATATGCAGCTGGAGCCATGGGTCTCTCCATGTGTACTCTTCGGTTGATGGTTTAGTCCCTGGGAATGGTGGGGGTCTGGTTCATTGATATTGTTGTTCTTCTTACGGGGTTGCAAACCCATTCAGCTCCATCAGACCTCTTTCTAACTCCTCTGTTGGGGACCCCGTGATCAATTCAATGGTTGGCAATGCATCCAGCTTTTTAAGGAAAATGTAACACTTGTTATTAGGAAAATTACGCAGGACAATATGAATAATTTGATATAAGAAATCCATGAGGATGCCTGGCTGTTAGTGGCATTTATATACACTGAGCAAAATTAAAACTTTTCCAGGGTAAGAAATTATGTGTATTGATTACATATTTTCAAACCATTATCACAATTAAAATTTCATTCAAATTGGTTAACTTAAATTTTCAGGCTAAATATTTTGAAGGTATATAGATACATTATGAAAGTAACAAATAAGAAGAAATAGAAAGCATGCATGTATTGATTTAGGTGTGACTCTCTGTGAAACAGTATTCTTTCCATTAATTTAAAATGTCTTATTTTACACTTTGTGTGGTACTGTCCGCCCAGATTGGATAAATTAGAGAATTCCAGATCTGTGATTTACTTCTCATCTGCAAGAGTTATTTCAATTGAAATGAGTGACAGTTTTCATTGTAATCTTGGTTATCAACTGTAAGTATGTTAATACTATTTCATATTGTAAATTATATAGTAAACATTTTAAAATCTAGTGTTTTAATCTAGTGTTGTAGATAGAACAGCTAAGTTAGAGACAGTGCTAGTTTTATTTATTTATTTTTTTACATTCCCACCACAGTAGTTTCTCCTCCCTGCTCTCTGCCCAGTTCCTTTCCAGACCTCCCTTCTACATGCCCCATCCACCCCTCCTCAGTTGCCCTCATGGGTGGTAGGCCTCCCATGAATATCAACCAAACATGGCATATCAAGTTTCTGGAAGACTAGGCACCTCTCCACATATTAAGACTGGATGAGGCAACACAGTCAGAGGTAGAACCTTTTCTTACTGTTAGGAGTCCCACAAGAACTCCAAGCTACACAACTGTAACATATATGTAGATGGTCTAGGTCAGTCTCATGCTAGCTGGCCCCCTCTTGTCAGTTCAGTCTCCGTAAGTACCTATGAGCCCATGTTGGTTGATTTTGTGGGTTTCCTTTTGGTGTCTTTGATCCCTCTGGCTCCTATAATCCTTCCCTTCCCTGAACTCTAATGTTTGGCTGTAGGTCTCTGCATGTTTCCATCAGTTGCTGGATGCAAAACCTCTCTGATGACAATTGGGTTAGGTTCCAATCTATGAGTATAGGAGAATATCATAAGGGATCATTTCATTGACTTTTTCAACCACTTGTGTTCAGTTCTGTCGTAGGTCTCTGGGTCTTGGCCCTCCAGGCATTGTCAGGGGTGGCATAGTTCTCAGGCTGGACCAGTCATTGACTGGCCACTTCCACAATTTCTGTGTCATCTTTACCCCAGCACATCTTTTAGGCAGGACAAATTGTAGTTCGAATTTTTTTCATATATATATATATATATATGAAGGGACATTATTACTTAGCATATTTTACTCTGTATAATTTTACAGGTCAGTTTTATGTTCAAAGTAGTTATTTGAATAACTTGTTATTTATAGAAAAATAATTTTTAATAGACAACCATATTGTTGGTGGAATGACTCATTAAACATCAAATAGTTTTAATCTGCATATCATTAAAATACTCACAGAACTTGCTTTATCTTATTTATGAAGCTATGATATGTCGAGTGTGGTGAGAAGCTTTTTAGTGTACTCTTTTAATGAGTTTGTTGTAATTTCACCTTTAGGGAATCTTTCCCTTTTTCTTTCATGGAGGCACAAAAAAAAAGAACAGTATTTCTGTGGCTCATCATGACAGAAACCTTTTAAGAAGGAAATGTTTAATGAAATCATGAATAAATGGAAGCAGATTTGTCTGTCAAAATTAAACAGCAGTGTTCTTTGATTAATATAAAAATCTGATCTAAAGTAGTTTAAGCTGCTTCATACAGGTGACATCTGTGTTTAAATATAATTTTCTGTCCCTGCTCTGGCATGGCTGTTAATTATTTATTCAATGTAGTTCAACATTTAGTTAATAAATATGTCAAGCTTTTACCATGCTGTTCTTTTTGCAGAGTTGTGAATTTGCAATTAGTTTTAGATTTACAACATGGTGACAGACAGTGCTGTATAAATAGAGGTTAAACACACAATTTACATATTAATTTCATGATTCATTTATTCAATGATTTATGTGGATATAGATTGTATTTAATCTCTGTATTGTAGCTGGTTCAGGCATGACGAAAGGAATCACTATGCTAGCAGAGAAGTAATGATGTCTGTATTGGGCTACAGGATCTAGAGATGGAAATTTTTAAACTAAGATTTGGAAACACAGTGGTTTCTTACATTTAATATTCTGAAATGCAAGGGAAAAGCAATAGTGAGAGTTCCTAAAGGATGACATTTGGTAACTGAGAGTGAATGACAGACATTAACCAGCTAGCACAGTAACTTGAATGTGGTATACTGCTACTAAAATATTTGGTAAATTGGAATGACTTAAAGTTAAGGATCATAATAAAAATTTAAGAGTACATAAAATTTGAGAAGTTTTAAGCAAATTCAGTCATCCCACTTCTATTACATTTCAAGAAGCTCAAATAAGCTCTACACAATGTTATTTAAGAATTTCATATATGCATATAATGAATATTTTTGCTTAACAAATATCCTTTAGATTAGCGAACACCTGAAATAAGTGTCTTTTCCTCACCAGTTCTGGGATTACAAGTATATAAGTATATTCACTCACCAGTCTTTCTCTCTCTCTCTCTCTCTCTCTCTCTCTCTCTCTCTCTCTCTCTCTCTCTCTCTGTGTGTGTGTGTCTGTGTGTGTGTGGTCTGTGTGTTTGTGTGGTATTTGTATGCACATATGCAAGTGGAGAGTCAATGATAACTATCAGGGACTGTTTATCCTTCCATTTTGTTGAAGCAAGATCTTTTGGTATTTTTTTCTGTTGTGCTATATAATTGCAGTAGCTGGACTCTGGGGTTCCATGTGATTCTTTTGTCTCCATCTCCTGTCTCTCAGTAGGTGTACTGGGATGGTTGATGTATGACAATACATTGATTTTTTTTTTACATTGAAAAAGGCTTTCTTAAAATATACTTTTATTGTGTTTTCCCCTCCCCCAAGTCATAGTAGACACTCTAAACCTCCATATCCACCCAATTTTATGTTCATTATCATTCTCTAAAACAGACAAACACAAGAAACAAGCAAAACACCAAAAAGACAAAACAAAACAGCCCAAACAAAGCAAAATGAAAAGAAAGTCTTGAACATTGGATTCACTTGTCAACTCCCAATGTTTTTACATGAGATGTAGGGATGGAGTTATCATTCAGCTTATGCATCTAGTACCTTCCCTCATCAAATCATGTCCCTAGTCCAAGGTCCTTTTAGATACCCTAAGGAACTCATTTAAACCACACATCCTCAATATTGTTATACCCATTTTGGGAATGTAAATATGAAATAGATTCAGAGTCGTTTTATGAAGATTTGAGCCCAAAGATTTCTGGCTCCAAAGACTTACCCTTCCTTTTACTTCCTCTTCTGTTTAGGGACTGAGGTAACATAATTGAAAGGCAAAATGAGTTATAATGTGTATTTTATGAAGAAAAGAATGGGTAACAATCTACTACAGGGCAATCAAGCTTTATCTTGTACAAGATTAGTTTAACTCTTATTTAATGATACCGTCTATTATCATCTATAATTCTGTTGATATTACTTCCTTTGCTTTACTGTCAGAATTGATTAGATTCATTGTCTTATTACCCTTTGTCATGGGTTTAATTCCAGATATTCTTTATATTCAGAGCTCTTGTACTTCAGTAAAGTTCTTCTAGCCAAGAAATTAAATACTAGCAAATTACGTTCAGACATTTTTATACTGGTTTTCTTGAATCACATACTTTCTTATGATTTCAAAAGACATAACATCTTTTGTCCAGTTAAGGCAATGTGTAAATATGTGATGTGTACTGAATCTCTGAGATAAGAGACAATCTGGTAACACATCTAAGGAGATTTAGTGGAAAACAAAGCCATAGCATTAAAGCATTGTAAATGCAAACCATATTCTGTTGGCGAATCCTTTAGTTTCTCTTCTGCTAATGGTTCTAAGCTTTTTACTTGTTCATCCCATGTCCCACAATTTTGCTGCTTTCTAAAGAGGAAATTAGAGACTATGACTTGATATAATCTAGACAAAACATGTGACTTTTAAACTCACATCAAAAGACTTTGCATATAAAATTATTGAAAGTGATTAGAGAGTGGAGGATGGAGAGGAATTTCTGGGAGGAAAATAGTTAATGGAGTACATTGAATTGAGGAGCACATACGTGAAATGATACCTATCTCTTCTTGAGCATTTAGTAGGAATGTTTAAACTTGAGTTAATGAGGGTAGTTCCAATAAGCCCATTCACATTAAGAAAACAGTATATTATGACATTTTGTAATGTCGGCTGCCTTCTCAGAAAATGAACAATGCTATCTGCATATAGAGGAAAAATTTTTTAAAAATGTTTTCAACAGTAGATTACCTAGAAAAGGGCAATTCAATGAATTAAGAGGCCGGTATTTGTTTGCTACTTTTTAGCAAAGGTCTCAAAAATAAATTCTTGGAAGATGGTGCAAAAGGAGATGCTAATATTTATGTATTTTTTACTGCCATAAAACCCACGGAAGTGAGTTACTTATACTTTAACTTACTTAAATAATTTGCTTATATCAGCCAAGTATTCCCCTTTTGAGTTGTACATGAGCTTTTTGCTTATTGGACATAGAGTCACATCTCACTTTTAAACCCCTTAGACTTTTAATATGATGAGTATATGACTATAAGGAGCAGGTGTCAAACAATATTTAAATGACATCCTCACCAAAATAAATATTGAACCACCCTGTCACACTGGTGATAGAATATCAAAAAATCCCCTTCATTGTATGCCGCCTCTGACATTTGTTCTTCAGGAATTATTTGCAGTTTATCTTCTGAGGTGGAACCTTTTATCAGCACAGCAGTTGAACTACACTGTAAAAAAATGGTAATTGAGTATTTTATCAAATGCTTCTAACAAAACGGACTTTGCAAGTCGTAAATGAAGATTAAAACCATTGCTTGTGGGCATGAACAAATTGGAATGATTTATTATCTGAAACATCAATATGTCACTGTTCAGAAATAAAATGAAAAGAAACAAACAACCCAGCTCCCCTTGCAGCAGCACTTCCTCTCTCCCACCCCCTTACATTTGCACCCAGAGCATTCTTAGTTTCAGCAAAAGAAGTGGAAGGTAAGTACGTTTTAATTATTTCTGCTATGAGAACTACTGGAAAAAAAGACTGGAGAAAAGCGTGATAATAATAGGCCAGCTGCTGCAGGACATTATGTAGGGAAAAGAGACAGTAATAAAAGAACCCTGTCAAAGGAAAGCAACTATGAATGTGTACTTCAGTGCTTCTGATTACAGAAGGAGAATTAAATATAATAAATGGGGCAATTTAGAAAAGTGAATTTACTGTCTGTGTTTAACACCTAAGTAGCCAGTGCTCTTCAAATGGGCTCTAGCTCACTTGTCTAAAAATCGCATTGAAGAAAGTTATTGGAATAATATGTATTGAAAAAGTATCTTATATTAATTATTTTAATTCGAGGTGATTTGTATTAAACTCATCATATGTGTATTTTCACAGTGTAGCAACCAATTAGAGTTAAAAAGCATAAACATTAAAAACTCCTTATAAGCAGCTTGATAAGCTTTTTTCAATTTTATTGAATTTAATATTGTTATCTTAAAAGAAGACAGTGAAAGTGAACCAGTGTAGGACAAACTCTTCTTTTGATAATTCAAGCTGCTAAAAATGGTATATAACCTCACATGTTGTTGAATAAGAATGTTAGCTTCTTTCAGGTTGCCAGCAGAATGCCATTGTCTCTGCTGTTCATTCTCTGTGTGAATCTGAAAGCATGCTGCTCTCACCCATGACAACTCACTGAGTTCCAATCAAATGAGTTTGTAACAGGTAGAAATCCAAGCTGGGGCCTTTGAAAAACGAAACAATTAAGAACAGCTTCTTTTGGTTTGAATAAAAGGACCTTTATGTTCTTCCCCAAGTGCTCCCCAGTCTTCCATTTCTTTTAGTTCTATGGGACATAAAATTCAGGAGACAACTGGCTATTCAACTTAGTGTCATTTTATAAAGATGTCATAGACCATTGAGTATTTAAAAAATAGAAATAATTTTCTTCCTTGGTTTTTAGTCATAAAGACACAAAGTTGTTTTGTGAATAATATTTAAGTATATAACGTGTGCTTAAAATACTTGTTTTGTATACAATAAAATAGAAAACAAGAAACACATCTAAAAGGATATATCCAGGTTCAGGAAACATCAGATTACTAACATGTAAGAAGGATAAGCCATTATGACCTAGTGTAAAAAGGGAGGTTGAATTTGATTATTATATTTTGACTGAAAATGCCATAATGAGCACTATATATACACAATTGTTAAATGCAAACAAAGTGTATATAAAGACAAAATTGCTTGAGTTACAGGACATTTTAATGGAAATTTTTTATTTACTTTCATTAACTTAAATTTCATCCACTTACTTTAGGCAATTTATCTCAGTTGAGTTAATTATTAAGTCAACTTCTAAATTGAAACAAAGGTGAGTTAAGCAATCTACCATGGATCTACATCTCTAGCCCCTGTGTTGCCAGGTTTTAATAGATATGGTTGCATTTATTTATGCATGCAAACAGGAGATGCTGTTATAAGGCAAGGGAAGTGTAAAAGTAGATTCTTTCAGTCTTCTTAGGGCCGAGGAGGTCTCCTTTTAACGACTCAGGTTTATTTACCTTGATAAATAATATATTTACTGTCTAGAAGACTAATGTCATGGTTTATATTTTTAAAAAAAAGTTGTGCCAATTTTCACCTATTAGTTACACCATTTCTCATAGAGTACAGGTGAAAAGGGAATATAATCAAAATTAGAAAACATTATTTATTATTTCCATTTGATATACATTTTATTTTCAGTAGCTGTTGTCAGCAAGATGGCTCAAAATGTCGATTCATTTTTACAAAGTGAATCTACAAACTTATTTCTACCTTAGCAACCCACATGGAAAGATACATTAAGCTCTCACAGGTAGTCTTCTGACTTTTCTATATCCCTGTGGTATGTGTGTCCATACATGTGCAGATACACACAGAAAACAAATACATGTTAAAAACTAAAAAACAAAATAGAATGATGTAATAGAAATATTATCTTGAAGTAAATTATGAATACTAGCTATTGTGAATACAGATAACAAATGAGTAATTTTTTAATCTTTGCTATCAAATCTTTTTAAAAAAAATTTATTAAATTATTTTTTATTTACATTCCAAAAGTTGTCCCCATTTCTTGTGCCTCCTCACTTCTTTTTTTTAAAAAAGATTTATTTATTATTATACATAAGTACATGGTAGCTGTCTTCAGACACACCAGAAGAGTGTATCAGATCTTATTACAGGTGGTTGTGAGCCACCATGTGGTTGCTGGGATTTGAACTCAGGACCTTTGGAAGAGTAGTCAGTGCTCTTACTTGCTGAGCCATCTCACCAGCCCGCCTCCTCACTTCTGAGATGGTACTCCTCCACATTCATACCCATGCCCACCTCACCCTGCTAGCATCTCTCTTCCCTGAGACTCAAGTTTCTCCATTTCCCTCTCCCACTGAGGCCATATAAGGTAGTCCTCTGCTGCACATGCAGGGGCCACGAAGCAGCCCATGTGCAGCTCCTTGGATTTTGGCTTAGTCCCTGGGAGCTCTGTGTGGTCCAGGTTAGTTAATACAGTTGCTCTTCCTATGGGGTTGCAATCCCCTACAGGTCCTTCAGTCCTTTCTCTAACTCTTTAATATTAGTTCCGGAACTTAATCTAGTGGTTGGCTGTATCTACATCTGTCTCAGTCAGCAGCTGGTAAAGTCTCTCCAAGGACAGCCATGCCAGACTCCTGTCTGAATGCAAATTTTGGCCTCAGTAATAATGTCAGGTTTGGTGATTTCGCATGGAATGGATCTCAAGTTGGGGCAGTCACTGGGTGGCCTTTCTTTCTGTCTCTGCTCCTTTTAACCCTGCATTTCCTTTACACAGGAAAAATTTGGGGTAAACAATTTTGAAGGTAGGTTGGTGACACCATCTCTCCACTGGGGGCCTTGTCTATCTACTGGAGGTAGTTTCTTCAGGTTCCATCTCCCCATTGTTGGGCGTTTCAAGTAAGGTCATCCTCATTGAGTCCTGGGAACCTCTTATATTCCAGGCCTCTGGGGCTTTCTAGAGGTCCTCCCATCTCCCTAATTCCCATTGCTGCATATGTAAATTCATTCTTCTGGCCCTCGGGGATATCTATCTTAGTTAGGCTTTTACTGCTGTGAATAGATAACATGACCAAGGCAAGTCTTATAAAGGACAATATATATCTGGGGCTGGCTTAGAGGTTCATTTCATTATCATCAAAGTGGGAGCTTGGCAGATTCTAGGCAGGCATGGTGCAGGTAAAGCTGAGAGTTCTACATCTTCATCTGAAGACTGCTAGTGGAAGACTTGTTTCCAGGAAGCCAGTGTGATGGATGTTCTTATAGCCAACATCCACAGTGACACACCTACTCCAACAGGGCCACACCTAATAGTGCCACTATCTGAGTCCAGCATATGCAAACCATCACAGTATCTCTCCTGTCTCCCCACATACCTTATCTTTCCCCTCATTCTCTCCATTCCCTCTCTCACCCAGTTTCCTCCCTCCCTCTGCCTCCCATGATTATTTTGTTCCCCTTCCAAGTGGGTTTCATGTATTCACATTTGGGCCTTCCTTCTTGTTAAGATTCCTACAGTCTTTGAGTTGTATCATGGGTATTCTGAAATTTTTGATGAATATTCACTTATCAGTGAATAAAAAAAAACATGCATGTCCTTTTGGGACTGGATTACCTCATTCAGGATGATATTTTCTAGTTCCTTCTATTTGCCTGCAAATTCTATGATGTCCTCATTTTTAATAGCTGAATAGTACTCCATTGTGTAAATGAACATTTTCTGTATCCATTCCTCTGTTGAAGGACATCTGGGTTCTTTCCAGCTTCTGGCTATTACAAATAAGGCTGCTATGAACATAGTGGAGCATGTTTCCTTGTTATATGTTGGAACATCCTTTGGGTATATTTTCAAGAGTGTTATAGCTGGGACTTCAGGTAGAGCTATATAAAATTTTCTAAGGAAACACAGATTGGTTTTCATAGTGGTTGTACCAGTTTGCAATTCCACTAGGAATGGAACAGTGTTTCCTTTCTCCATATCCCCACCAGCATGTGCTGTTGCTTGACTTTTTAATCTTAACCATTCTTATTGGTATGAGGTGAAATCTCAGGGTTGTTTTTATTGATTTGCATTTCTCAAAAGATTATGTATGTTGAACTTTTCTTTAAGTCCTTCTTGGCCATTCGAGATTCCTCTGTTGAAAATTCTCTGTTTAGTTCTATACCCCATTGTTTGATTGGGTTATTTGTTTTTTTGGAGGTTAGCTTCTTGAGTTCTTTGTATATTTTGGATATTAGGCTTCTATTGGATGTATGGTTAGAACCTTTTCAGTTTCATGAGATCTCATTTATCATTTGTTGATCTTAGAGCATGAGCTATTTGTACTCTGTTCAGAAAATTTCCCCCTGTGCCAATGTGTTGTGGACTATTTCTCACTTTCTCTTCTATTAGATTCAGTGTATCTGGTTTTATGTGGAGGTCCTTGATCCACTTTGTCTGCATGTCTCCCAGGAGATCTGCAACAACCAGGGATACAGGAAGCAGGGATACAGAACAGACACCCAGGCCTGTTAAAACCAGGGATAACCAGATGGTGAGAGGCACATTCAAGAAGAAATGAGTCATTTTGTTTTTTTACTTAACATTCTTAGAGGTCTCAGTCTTTTTCATAAATTTTCCTTCTGTGAACAAGGTGGTGCCAATTGGATTGTATTTTAAAAGTGCTGAGATGAAAAAGGTAGATATTTTACTTTCTTAGAGAGCAAGTGTTTCAGTATAAAGATTTTCTTTTTAAAGTTCAGGAAAGTTGTAGGTTGGAATGGAAACATTACCGGAGAATGGCAGAACTATTGCATAATATACACAAATAGCAAAATCACTTTAGGTATGCTACCAAAGTACCATCACTCATTAGGTTTAATTGTATTTATAAGTGTGATAATATTTATGGTTGTGATGCAGGTATTATATCTATATATCTATATATCATCTATATATTTATATTGATCTATCTATATCTATTTATATATCTATAATTTATATGTATGTCTATATATCTATATATCTATCTATATGTACATCTGAATATCTGATTTATTTATTTATTTATTGGATTCATGTTTGGGAATGGACATGAGGGCTATGTTCTCTCTATGTAAAAGACAAGAGATTTTTGTGCTAATGAAACAAAATTTTCCAAAACTATTATTTTAGTTTAGATAAATCCTAGACTTTATCAAATTTTACTGTGTGCCAGAATTCCTTGTAGAAATTTATTTTTTAATTTTTTGTTTATTTATTTACTTCACATCAGCTCCCCTTTTCTTCCCAGTACCCTAGCATGCAGAACCTCCGCACATTCCTCCTTCCTCTTCTCATTTGAGGTTGGGAGTCCCCCTCTAGGTCTCACTGCTCCCCCACTATCCTCCTACTTACAACCCCTCTACCCTCCACTATGCTCCCTCACCCCACTGACCCTGCAAATCAGGACCAGGCACAACCTGAGGCCAGACAAAGCTGTCCATTTAGGGGAATGGTATTCACAGGCAGGGAGGCAAGGATTCAGGGAGAGCCCCAGCTCCTGTTGTTGGGGACCAAACTGCTAGTCTGCTACATGTGTTTCAGGGGGCCTAGTTCCATCCCATGCGCATTCTCTGGTTGGTGGTTCAATCTCTGGAAACCCACAAAGGTCCAGGTTAGTAGACTCACTTGATCTTCGTGTGCAGTCCCTGTCCTCTTCTGCTCCCTTAGTCCCTCTCCTAACTAGTCCATAACATTCCCCAGCTCCATCTAATGTTCAACTGTGGATTTCTCCATCTCTTTCCTTTGACTGCTTGGTGGAGCCTCTCAGAGGACAGTTATGCTAGGTTTCTGTCTGCAAGCATGACAAAGTATCACCAGTAGTGTCAGGGATTGGTTCTTGCATATGAAGATACAGATAATTGGGTTCCATTCAGTTGCCTAAGAATTTCATGAAGTCATTGTTTTTCATAGCTGAGTAGTACTCCATTACTTATTTTGAGTTGAAATTTACTCTGGAATGTTTAGAATTTCTTGGTTTTACAAATCAATTATTATTAACTAATAGGCTAAACATATTCAACTTATGGGTGATCTGGTGGAAAAATATGTGGTTTTCAGGAAAATGAATAGGAATCCATTTTCCTTTAACTCTTTACATTAATGAATCAAGATAAAAATTTTAAAATAGTTAACTACCATCATGCCTCTTGAAAAAAATTCCAATGATTCATCAGTTGGATTATGTTAGCTTTAGATAGAGGATATATGTAAGTTGTAGAAATTAGTATTTTCCACATGGGTGGGATTTGGTCCTAATAAAGTTGAATAAATTACTGAAGTTTAATAGGATGCTATCAAAACTTAATTATGGTTACTAATATGATTTTCTCCTTAGATTTTGACACACAAATAAATTTTTACATGTTAAAGCATGTATGTCAACTTTTACACAGAATATAGAAAAGTAATAAAAGGCTAGAAAGATGGCTCAGCTATTTTTCCAAAAAGAAAATAAATCTGTGTTTGATTCCCAGCACTCACATATTGACTCACAACTGTCTGTAACTTCAGTTCCAAGGGATCTGACACTTTCTTCTGCCCCTTACAGATACTAGGCACAATGTTGTATGCAAACATACATGCAGGTAACACACACATATACATAAGTTAAAAGTAAAAAAATATTTTTAAAAAGTAAAGAAAGAAAATGACATACCACGTTTTGAGACTCTTGCAAGGCAACTCTAAGAATGGAGCAAACTGGAAAGAAAAATGAGACAATATCCGTTACTCATAGTTCTCTACATACTCACTTATGAATCTCTTGCTTTTTATGAAATGTCTGTGAAACAATTGCTATATGCCAGCTCCTCCTGAAGTCACTTGGATTAGATGACATAATTAATGAGAAATGGGATTAATTTTATGTCTGATTTTCTATCATTTATATGTGTTAATTCTTCGTTATTCATTGATTTCAATCATTCCAAGTTATTATATTCAGATAATAGAAAAACAGGGTGTAGCATATCAAAGACAGCAGTATTTAAAATATACCTTCTCATTTTATACATCATTGTGCTAATTTTATCCCTATGAATAATGTTCAGATATAAATTTGGGGTACTTCAGTTTTTTTTTTTCAAATTTAAAATATATAATGTGATTCTACTTCTTTTTTTGTTGTTGTTGTAGTAAAGACTTTTTTTAAAATTTTCTTTATTTACATTTCAAATGCTATCCCAAAAGGTCCCTATACCCTCCCCCCCCCACCTGCTCCCCTACCCACCCACTAAACTTGCTTTCAGGTGAGCTAATTCATTTTATTTTTGCACAGTCTTGGCATTATAGGCCTTCTGAAAAAACATCTTACCTTTTATTGGTTGAAATTATTTCACAGCACACTTTGTTTATAGTTTGGAAAAAATCTAAATAGTGACATGCAAAAAGAATTTAAAACTGACCAATGAATCTTATGAAATATTTGCTTCAAATCAGACACATTTCTCTTTATTGTCCACAAACTGTATCGTTGTTAATGACCAAGAAGAAACAGATGTCACTAAATATGTAGCAAATCAGGAGTCCTAAAGAGACACCTTAAAGAATTACTAGAAATGTAAGAACAAGTAAGTCATGAATAACCTAGAATTAGCTGGGTAGTCTATTAAATTAAACTTGGAGACTTCAGCAAAGAACAAATACCATGTTTTGTGTAAACAATTAGGATATTACTACATAGGTTAATTAAAAGGTAAAGAGAAGTAAAATCTTCTAGAAGCAGATATGATCTACATTATTATAGGTAAAACTACACTCTTTTATTTCTATAATTTGTCCTGAAATATACATATGGATAGCTAGAGTACTACAGAAAAGTCTACAAATGCTAACCCACAGATGAATGCATAGATTTTTTTTTTTTTTTACAAAAGCAAAACCTTCCTATTGTCAAATAATTGGTTTCTTGAGTGGCATGGGGTCATTTGCATGTCTCATTTGGATGTCATCTTTGTTACAAAGAGAGACAACCAAGTGGGAAGGAGGAGAAGCTCCTTTGTGGGCCTGTCAGCATTAAAAATCTTTAGACCACTCTCCCCCTGAAAAAATGATTACAATGCAGTCAACAGATACAACAGGAACCAAGAGAGCTTCAGACTTGCTGATATATTGATTGAAAACAAAAGAATCCATTATCCCATTGTATAATCTGGCAGTATTTACAATGTTAGGAAATGTTACTTTATTTCAAATAAGGTTTTCAATTTATGGTGTAGAATCATCCAGTACACCTTTGCAGAGACTTGTTCTTTTGACTTATGCCACTTTATTTAGATTGATTTCTATGCTGATTTATACAATTTAACAGAAGTCTAAACTTAGTTGCTTATCAATGGCACTGTCATACTCCCTGTTCCCCTGCATGAGGGAAAACTAAGGGCCTGTCTATTCCTTTTATTGAATCTCTAAACTATCTGATCTATAATTATTTTAGTAGCACAAACATATTTGGGTTGTCATAGTTCTTTGTGTTGTTGTTGTTGTGGCTGTTATCTCCCTTTAAATTCACAGAAATGTTAGCTACTTCAGTCAGGTCTATACAGTTCTATCTGACCTAAATATTGCCATCCTTTTTCAACTTTTATCATCTGGATAAATAGCATATTTAATATATTGGACATTATTTTAAGAAGAAATATGTAAATGCAGTCAGTCTTTTGATAAAACCATCTTGGCAAGATTATGACAAAATGTAAGGTAGCTCCTTTAAGTTACTAAATTAAAATCTGTTGGTTGTAGGGCTAAAAATTTGAAACTTCTTAAATTCTAATCAAATGTACATTTCACTGTGGTTTTTATATCATTTCACACATCTCTTCAAGGTTATGTTTCTTACTTCTCTGGTACCTGAATAAACCTATTCAACTTTCATAAATATTTCTTTAATTTTCATTCTTCATAACAGTGTCTAAATTAAACACTTATTGATAGTCTGTCTTAACGAAAGCAAAGTATTATGAACTCACAAGACAATATGACAGAACTACCATATCATAATATTCTGTTTACTGAAAAGAAAAATCCAATTTGAAAACGTTTGAATGGAATGAAATATTACAAATAGAAATTTAAGCAAGGAACATTAAAGGAAGAAATATTCCTATAAAGAAATAACATAATGAAAAGAAATAATTTCAACTTGGTCTGAAGATCAAACAAGCATGTCTTTATACTGTTCAATCTGTATTGGTTAACTGTATGGTTCTTCTAGACTCTAAATTTTATCATTGCTCCTATAAGAAAATGGTAACTTTCTAGATACAACAAATTATATATTTCTTTTAAATCTCCTGTAAAATGCAAATATACAGTCTATTATATAATTGGCACATAATAAAATGCATGATAAAAACCTGTTCATAGATTCAAAAGGAAGATTTCATACATCTAAATTTATGTAAATTAAAAAAACTGAAGGAATACCGAATGTCTGAGAAACACCTGAAAAAATGTTCAACATCCTTAGTCATCAGGGAAATGCAAATCAAAACAACCCTGAGATTCCATCTCACACCAGTCAGAATGACAATAGGAAGGTTTAGACTTTTGTATCAACAACTTCCTACGAAATCAGAGAAAGGTAATATTCCTAAATTTTAGGGGTCTTGTTTATTGAGGTTATACTGAGAAAAATATTCAAAAGCAATCTAGTGGATTCCGGAAATAATACGTGTATTTTTTTAAATCAATTTCAGTGGCAAAGATGTATTTTTTGATAATTCCAGAATGTGTGATTTAGATCTGAGTGTCAAGGTATATATATATTCCCATATATATATATATATATATGGGAATATTATTTTATGTATACTGGGATGGACGGTTCAAGGTTAGCATTTCTTGCACAGTTGTAATGTTCCCAACAGAAAGAAAGATATATATTGACTGAGGCTGGAGTTCCAGTTCTTTCTGTTGCTGAAGGTCAGCAGCCCCTCAGAGGTACTTTCTAACCTTCAGATGTCTATAGGCTAAATTACTGATGAATCACTGCACTTTTCTAAATGGAAGAAACTTACACTGTGCTGAGAAGCATCCCAGTGTAGTTTGCCTTCTGACTGACATAATTTTGAAAGAGATGGGAAGCAATTTCAATCCAGGCCCCATTCCAAAACTTTATGGAAATGACAATAAAACTGACCACTTGGGCTGAATGTACTTGCCAATAAGATTTAAGGGCACCATTCTCCCCCACCCAAACCTGAATTGTAACATTGTGTAAGGATCGATTTAGAATGAGCTGACACTTTACATTATAAATCATTTAAACATTTCAGCTATGTAGGTACTGAAGGAATACAACAGCATTGATAAAGTTGTGACACTTGCTCAAATAGGTAAAAAGAAAAGAGTGTCATCTTCAATGAATGCAAAAGGGTCTAAAACCTTAGTGATGCAAAGTGCTGAAGGCATCACAGACGAATAGTAAAATACACTGAATGAGACTCTTGACTTTGTATGTACCTACCAGCACATGTTAGAGCACATGTCCACTGCAAGTCAGGGCTGAAAAGCCTAAAGAAGTAGAACACAAAAGATTACATTTGAGAAGTTACTTAATTCCTTCCCACTCTGATATGCATTTAATAAAAAAAATATAATTTGAGGGGTTTATAACTATAGACTTCATTGTGGAATTTAATACTATGAAATAAAATATTAATATGATAATTGTGTTCTTATCTTAGTCTTTTAAAATGATTTCATATTTGAGGACTTAAATTCCAATTGGAGTATTACATTAATGCACAATAATCAACATTTTATATGGAATAATGATTTAAGTTACTAGAGTTTGAAAATAGGACTTTATCACTGAGCTACCCCTTCTACCCAAGTTATTTGTTAACGGTATATATGAAGCACATGAAATTATTTCCAACACATATATAACCTGTGACATGTATACTGTGACTTCAAACTTTATGTCAAATTTAATGTCTACTCTTCGTAGATCAAATGTCTGAATTTATCTAGCTAGAGTCTTAAATAAATTTATACACAATGTATTATTTTTAAAAATTTAAGTTTCATATGGGATGGATCCCCAGGTGGGCAGTCCCTGGATAGCCTTTCAGTTTCTGCTTCACGCTTTCTCCCTGTATTTCCTTTAGACAGGAGCAATTCTGGGGTAAAATTTTGAGAATAGTGGCCACTATTGCTGATGCCAAAAAGTGCTTGCTGACAGGAGCCTGATATGGATGTCTCCTGAGAGGCTCGTCCAGAGCCTGAAAAAATACAGATGTGGATGCTTACAGTCATCCATTGGACTGAGCAGGCACGGGCCCCATTAAAGGAGTTAGAGAAAGGACTGAAGGAGCTGAAGGGGATTGCAACCCCATAGGAAGAACAACAATATCATCCAACCAGACCCCACCCCCAGCTCCCAGGAACTAAGCCACCAACCAAGGAGTATATATATATATATATATATATATATATATATATATATATGACTCCAGCCACATATGTAGCAGAGGATGGCTTTGTCAGGCATCAATGTGAAGAGAGGTCCTTGTTCCTGTGAAGGCTGGATAGATGCCCCGTGTAGGGGAATCAAGGGCTGGGAGGTGGGAGTAGGTGGGTGAGTGGAGGAACACCCTCATCGAAGCAGGGGGGGGGAGGGAGGATGGGATAGGGTGTTTCCAAGAGAGGGAAGACAGGGTAAGGGGATAATATTTGAAATGTAAATAAAGAAAATATACAACAACAACAAAAAAAAACCTTTGAGATGGGTGGGTGGCCCCATCCCTCAACAAGGGGTCATGCCTATCTCCTGGACATGGTCTATACAGGTTCTATCTCTTCTCTGCTTAAATCATGCCTGTTGGGACCTGGGAGCCTCTTGCTTCCCTGGTATCTGAGATCCTCCAGTGGATCTCCCCATTATCTCATTTCCCCCTGCTACATATTTTTATTTGGTTGACTGATCCTTTGTACCTCTCTCCTGTCCCATCCAGTACCTAATATTTACCCTCCCATTCCTTCCCCCTCCTCCCTCCCTCCCAGACTTCCCCTCCCTCCACCTCCCATGATCATGTGATCATTTGTTTACTCCTCAATGCAGAACTGAAGCATCTACACCCTGGTCTTCCTTCCTCCTAAGCTCCATATGGTCTGTGGGTTATTTCATGCCCAGTGCTCCCAGGGACTAGACCACCAGTCAAGGAGTGTATGGGGAGGGACCCATGGCTCCAGATACATAGGTAGCAGAATAACCGTGTCTGACATCAATGGGAGGGGAGGCCTTGGTCCTGTGGAGGTTTGATGCCCCAGCATAGGGGATGCTGGAGGAATGTGGCAGGAGAGGGTGGGTAGGTAGGGGAACATCCTCATAGAGGAGAGGGAGGTTGTAGACTGGGAGGCTTGTGGAGGGGCAACAGGGAAGTGGAGATTGAGATTTGAGATATAAATGACTGGAATGATTAATATAATAATAATGTTATTATCAAAGACATCTGGATAACTTAATTTTATGTATAATGCAGTAATGAAAATATTTTACTGCATTTATTTATTGTATGACAGTAGATCATTACTATTATTCAATATATGTGTGGATACGTAGAGGGTGACCAAAGAAGATAAAATAAAAAATACAGTTTGCATTATCTTCTAGGAAGACCACTAAGAATCAGTGATACAGAAATGCATACATAGATTTGATGATATGTACAAGTTCATGCATATGTAAACATACCTTTTTAACATCAGAGTTAAAGATAGAAACATTCACTCTCATACTAAAATTATGATATAAGTAGTTAAGGCAATTCTCTACTACCTATTGATTAAACAATCATATAATACAGTGATTGGTAGTTCAATTTTCAGAATACTATGAAGTTAACGGTAAGAAAAAGGTTTGCCATTTTTAGCTAAGTTCTTCCTAAATACCAAGGAACAAACAAGACAAGAGCTTACAGTCCTTATTTCATATTTGTTTCCAAATATGCTTTCATACAACCTCTCTCATAAATGCCTATAGAAAATTTTTGCTTTCTAGTCTAAAAAAATATTAATTTGATAGGTGTGTTGTTTTAAGAGCAACTTCCGAAATGCCAAAGCATATGGTAGCTGCATTTATTAATAATAATATTAATAATAATATTATTTATTATTAATTTATATTAGTTATGATAGAATAGATAGACTTATGTTGTCTGATTTAATTTTATGTAGAACATTTCAGATAATTTTAAAATACCTATTTTGACAAGAGTAGTGAAAAATTTATTGGAATTAAGTCACATTGTTTTGCTTATTTAATCACTATGAGTAATTCAGGGGCTAAATGTATTAAATGATGCTACTGAGTTGTGAGTAATAATGTTCAGTGATTATTCCATATTAGGTTGGCTCTGAAACTGCTCCATGCTTTGCTCATACTTATGTGAGGGATAATTGCTGGATAAAGAAGGAAGTAAGTTGTTTCTGCTAATAGATGCTTGCAAGTATTTATATATGGTCAATGGGATAGATGTAATTTATAATCATTAGTGTATTAACTTATAATTATATTAATGGAAATATAATTCTTTTAAAGTTGGATATCTGGGGATGGGAAGTAATTTGATGAACACATACTATGTGAAATTTCAACAAAGACTGTTAATAATTACATTGGAGCTAGAGGCATATCCCAGGAAGCATGTTTTCACCAAAGTAGGCTATACATTCATGCTAAGAATAAGTTCTATAAGTATGCAGTGTAGTTTCTCAGAGAACTCTGTCTTAGCTGATAATGAAACTTCTGAATATCTTCTCAAAAATAATGAATTAACAACGATATGAATGATTTTATTTTGCTAGAATATCCCTTTTATGGCGGGATTATAGAGTATGGTTCCTTGCATAGTATTTATATGGGTTTTCCATTTGACTTTCCAAAGTTGAAAACGTTATTTTGGTTCCCAGTTTGCTTGATGGAAGTCCTGGGTACAGGGGTTCACATTCAAAATGATACAGTGAAGTAATTCATAATTTGCTCATGTACTTTGACCATTCTCTTATTCCAGTTTCTGTTTCTTTTTTTCACTTATGACAAATAATTTCTAATCTAGGAAAACATGTTCTATTTTACTTCTTGCTTCTTCAAACCTAGTTTTTATTTTTATACCCAAGCAATACAAATATTGCTGTTTAAGGCGATTTTTTTTTTTTTTTTTTTTTTTGGTTTTTCGAGACAGGGTTTCTCTGTATAGCCTTGGCTATCCTGGAACTCACTTTGTAGACCAGGCTGGCCT
>NC_034613.1:98116894-98143168 GCF_900095145.1 Mus pahari
TCCTGGAACTCACTTTGTAGACCAGGCTGGCCTCGAACTCAGAAATCCACCTGCCTCTGCCTCCCGAGTGCTGGGATTAAAGGTGTGCGTCACCACCACCCGGCTTAAGGTGAAATTTGAGAGATACCTGTGACTGTTCTGTTTGGTGTTCTCAGAGCTTATTTGAACTTCTTTCCTTCCTTTTTTTTGTGATTTTAGTTTATTTAAGCTTTATTTCAGTAAAGCATGCAGAAGTTGTCTGTAGATTGTATATTTTGAAGGAAAATAAGAAATGTTGGCTACCTTTCATAATTAGGTTACTATGGATTAACCTTTATGTGATAAATATAGAAGAACTGATCTACATACTTATGCCAAACTGTGAAAAACTTCTCTGTATTTCTCATGACTCAACATGGGCATTTTTTCTAAGTCTCCTTTCTTATATTTAGTGATGTGTAGGTACAGATCATTTGAGCAAAGTGACTGCAAAAGTGATCAGTACCAAGTAGCCATTTAGCACTTTGTTTACCAGTACAACCAGAGTATATAATTTATGTTTGTCTCTGAAAAATGTGCTCAAGATATGATTACTTAAGAAATATTTAGGATAATTGGTATTTTTTTTTACTTTTTAAAATTTATTTTTAATTAGATATTTTCTTTATTTACATTTCAAATGTTATCCCCTTTTCTAGTTTCCTCTCTGAAAATCCCCTATCCCCTCCCCCCCCCCCCGCCCTGCTCCCCAACCCATCCATTCCCACTTCCTGATCCTGGCATTCCTCTATACTGGGGCATAGAACCTTCACAGGACCAAGGGCCTCTCCTCTCATTGATGGCCTAAACTAGGCCATCCTCTGCTACATATGCATCTAGAGACATGAGTCCCACCATGTGTTTTCTTTGATTGGTGGATTTGTCCCAGGGAACTCTGGGGGATACTGATTAGTTCATATTGTTGGTCCTCCTATAGGGCTGCAAACCCCTTCAGCTCCTTGGGTACTTTCTCTAGCTCCTTCATTGAGGACCCTGTGCTTTGTCCAATGTATGACTGTGCGCATCCACTTCTATATTTGCCAGAATGGTTGATTCTTTAGACCAAGATTTGCTACTTGTAGTGAGAAAAAAGGTAAGCTAACTCCCAGAAATTTATTCTGCATTTTGAGAATCAGGCTATTCTACAATGCAAAGCAAGTGGTGATGCTAATTCAAACAGGGACTCAAACATTTCCCAAATAGCATGCATCACAGAGAGCTCAGTTTATAATAATGGCTATTTGTTCAATTTCTCCCTTTTGGCTTTCTTTATCAGTAAGTTTTTGGAGATGTATGTATGCACTTGGATGGAACTATTCTTTCTGTAATGATCATTTTTATTTAAAAAATTCTATTATTTAGAAATTATATGTTTGTTGTTGGTGGAGTGTGTGCGTGCGTGCATGCATGCATGCATGTGTGCATGATTGTGCGTGTGCGTGTGCCTGTGCCTGTGCGCGTGCGTGTGCGTGTGCGTGTGCGTGTGCGTGTGTGTGTGTGTGTGTGTGTGTGTGTGTGTTGGAGGTGAAGGGATGGCTTTGGAAAGGAGTCCATTTTCAATTCTACAATATAGATTATGGGGATCATTCAGGTTTCCAGGTTCAGCAGCAAGTTCCTGCACTTGCTGAGACATCTTACTGACCCCAAAATTCAGTTTTCTTAGCAAAAAAAAAGTGTTTTTAAAATATAGTTTTCTATATTTTATATATAAAGAAGCCATAGACTGAGTACTTAAAGAAAAAATCCTTGGAAGATTGTGAAATGATAAAAATAGTTGTCTGTGAAAAATGTGTCTTGAATTTAGTATGATAATGTAGATTTTAGATGGGATTTTCTTTTGCTGGCAGAAATATTCACTTTATGGAAGGAAGTTTTATTTTGATCCTTAGAAGTCTACAGTCTTAAAATGTATCTTTTACATGTTTAATATCTTTAACTTAAAAATACTTTTGCTAGCATCAATAAGAATAAACAAATTAAAATTAAAATAGAACTGAGCAATTTAGTAGCTTTATAGTTAAACTTGACTATATAGCTTTTAGGAATCTTAATATATGACAAATGAAATTTATATTTTCACCAGTTTTGTGCTCATTCACTCTCCAGTTATATATTTATTTATTAAATTTCAATTTATCAAAATTGAACAGATATTTAGACTCAGATAACAAAAGTTTTCTGTCAAGCTCAATGAAAATCCTCAATAAGTATTAAAGATGTAGTACAAAGTTCTTGCTTTTAGTGGCCCATTTGTTATGGACAGTAACAGGAATAGGAAGAAGAAATGCAGTGTGTGTATCTTATGCGACCTATATTGCCCTTACAATATTGAACTAACATGTTGGATTGGATGATGCCAAGAGGAATAATGATCAGAAGACATGTGCAAGCATCTATGTTTTGTAGCTTTCAATTATTTCAGTCATAGAAAATTAGACTTGGCAGACAGAAGAGATAGGATTATTCTATATATTGTAAAAGGTTAATGAAGAACATGATAAAATTTGTTAATATTTTTACTGTAACACAATGAGATATGCAATAGATGCAATTAATTTGGCAGAATATTCTTTGTTATAGATGTGTCAAATATAGGCTAATAACTGACATTGTAGGCATTCTAGTTTTTGTAAACCTTGTCTTTATGCTTCAGTGCTAAAATTGTTTTTGAAATATAAAGAAATTAGTCTGGAAACATGAAGAAACTATTTCGTGGTCAATGATAGTCTTAACTACTTGTCAATCAAAGACAGAAGTTTGTTGAGACATTTAATTACAAGATAATGTAGTCATCAAAATGTCATTGTGGTAACTGACAGCTCATTTTGGTCTGAAAGCATGCTACTACCTCCCTTGAGGTCAGAGATGTTCTGAGGTTAACTTAGTAATGACAAGTCCTTTATTATCATGTTATGACATTGAAAAAATTGCAATTATACTAATAAATTAATAACAGTAATAAAATGACAGTCATAATTGCATAATATACAAGTTGTCAACTGCAGTTTTGTTACATGGTTGGAATTTTTATCTTATCAAGTATATGTACATTATATTAATGCCCAGACAGAAAGGTTTTTCAAATGACTTCTCTGCACATATGGGATGCTAGTGTATCGATATTTTGATCTCACCTTTTCTTCTAGTTTTTCTTCTGCTGCTTTACAGTGTCTTAAATGGAGAGAAATAGTAATTATCACCTGAACTTAGTGTTAATGTGTAATTAACATCTTTATTACTTCATGAATCTTGCTTTTCTGTAATGCTAAGTAAAATTGTTTTAGTACATCTTTTTTCATAATGCATCCAGAAAAATATAAATGGAAATTGCTAGGGCTTTGTACTTTTATTTAACCATCCCTTTTACATTGAGGGAGATGGAGAACACACACACACACACACACATATATATATATATATATATATATATATATATATATATATATATATATATATGTGTGTGTGTATGTGTATTTTACACATATAATCTATAGAATGGATGCACTTACTGTAAAAGAAATGTTAGTAAATTATTCTAAATATCTATAGATATGAATTCAATATTTAGAAGAATATAAATGTGTTGACATAATTTCTGATTTCTTAGCATAAATATAAAATAGATCTCTTATGTATATGCCATATTCTAATGTGAAATTCTCCAAGTAACTCTAATTTAAGAATGAATAGGCACCTTTAGGAATTTGTTAATTAACAGATTTATGAGTGGAGTGATACAGAGTTTGTAAAGAATCTATGAAGAAAATAGATAGTTGCTGCTTCTTTTTTAATCTTTTATTTACTTATTTATTTATTTATCTCTTATTTATTTATTTATTTATTTATTTATACTCCAGATTTTATTCCCCTCCTTATCCACTCTCTGATTGTTCCACAACCCATACCTCCTCCCAACCCCCCTGTTTCCATGAGGATGTCTCCACCCCCACCGCCAGCCCACCTGACCTCTAAACTACCTAAGGTCTCCAGTATCATGAGGGTTAGGTGCATCTTCTCTGACTGAACCCAGACCCAGAAGTCTCTGCTTTATATGTGTTGGGCACATCATATCAGCTGGTGTATGCTGTTTGCCTGGTTTTTCAGTGTTTGAGAGATCTCATGGGGTCCGGATTAATTGAGACTGCTGGTCCTCCTATAGGGTTGCCTTTCTCCTCAGCTTTTTTCAGCCTTCCCTAATTCAACAACAGGGATCAGCTGCTTCTCTCTATTGGTTGGGTGCAAATATCTGCATCTGACTTTTTCAGCTAATTGTTGGGTCTTTCAGAGGGCAGACATGATAGGTCCATTTTTGTGAGTACTCAATAGACTCAGTAACAGTGTCAAGCCTTGGGGCCTCTCCTTGTGCTGGATCCCAATTTGGGCCTGTCACTGGATCTTCTTTACTCAGGCTCCTCTCCATTTCCATCCCTGCAGTTCTTTCAGACAGGAACAATTATGGGTCAGAGTTGTGACTGTGGGATGGCAACTCGACCTTTCACTTGATGCCCTGTCTTTCTGCTGGAGATGGGCTGTACAGGTCACCTCTGTAGGGTATTTCATCTAAGGTCCTTCCTTCCCTTTGAGTTCTGAAAGTCTCTCACCTCCCAGGTCTCTGGTGCATTCTGGAGCATACCCCTCCCCGCCAACCTCCTACCTCCTGAGATTGTCTGTTTCTATTCTTTCTGCTGGCCCTCAGGGTTTCAGTCCTTTTCCCCTCCCAATATTAGATAATGTTCCCCTCTTCCTCGCCGTTGTCTACTTTCCCGCCCAGGTTCTTCCCTCCCACCTTCCCTCCTCCCTTGTGATTGCTTTATTCTTTCTTCCAAGTGGGAGTGAGTAGTCCTCACTTGGGCCCTTCAGATTGTTGACCATTTTGAGTTCTGTGGACTGTATCTTGAGTATTCTGTACCTTTTTTATGGCTAATATCCACTTATTAGTGAGTACATACCATGCATGTCCTTTGGGATCTGAATTANCTCACTCAGGATGATATTTTCTAGTTCTATCCATTTGCCCACAAAACTCAGGATGTCCTCATTCTTAATAGCTGAGTAGTATTCCATTGTGTAAATGAACCACATTTACTGAATCCATTATTCTGTGGTGGGTCATATGGGGTGTTTCCAACTTCTGGTTATTCCACACAAGGCTTCTATAAACATAGTGGAACACATGCTCCTGTGACATGATGGGGCATCTTTTGGATATATTCCTAAGAGTGGTATTGCTGGGTCTTCAGGTAGATTTATTTGCAAATTTCTGAGGAACCGGCAGATCGATTTCCAGAATGGTTGTACCAGTTTACAGTCTTACCAGCAACACATGAGTGTTGCTCATTCTCCACATCCTCTGCAACATACTGTCACCTGAAGTTTTGACCTTAGCCATTCTGATTGGTGTAAGGTGGAATCTCAGGATCTTTTTGATTTGCATTTCTTTGATCACTAAGGATGTTGAACATTTCTTTAAGTGCTTCACAGCCATTCGAGATTCTCTTTTGTGAATTCTCTGTCAATTCTATACCCCAATTTTTGATTGGGTTGTTTGGGTTTTTTGTTGTTGTTTAATTCCTTGAGTTCTTTATATATTTTGGATATTAGCCCTCTATCGAATATGGGGTTAGTGAAGATTTTTTCCCAATGTATAGGTTGCCGATTTGTCTTACTCACTATGTCCTTGCCTTACAGAAGCTTTCAAGTTTCATAAGGTCCCATTTATCAGTTCTTTATCTTAGAGTGTGAGCCATTGGAGTTCTGTTTAGGAAATTTCCCCCTGTGATTTCAAGGTTCTTTCCCACTTTCTCTTCTATTTAGATTCATTGTATCTAGTTTTGTGTTGAACCACTTGGATTTGAGTTTTGTACAAGGTGACAAATATGGGTCTATTTTCATTTCTCTACATACATACATCCAGATATACCAGCACAATTTTTTGAAGATATTTTCTTTGTTCCATTGTATATTTTTGGAGTCTTTGTCAATGGTCAAGTGACCATTAAGTGTGTGGTTTCATTTCTGGGTCTTTGATTCTATTCCATTGATTATCATGTCTGTCTCTGTACCAATATCATGCAGTTTTTTATCACTATTGCTCTGTAGTAAAGCTTGAGGTAAGGGATGGTGATTCTCCCAGCTGTTCTTTTATTGTTAAAAATTGTTTTCACTATTCTGTTTTTTTTTTTTTTTTTTTGCCTTTCCAGATGAATTTGAGAATTCCCTTTTCCATGTTATTTTTAAGAATTGTGTTGGGATTTTGATGGGGAATGCATTGAATCTGTAGATTGCCTTTGGTAGGTTGACCGTTTTTACTATGTTAATTCTGCCAATCCATGAGTATAGGAAATCGCTCCATTTTCTAGGATCTTCTTGGATTTCTTTCTTGAGAGACTTGAAGTTATTGTTGTACAGATCTTTCACTTGTTTGGTTAGAGTTACCCCAAGATATTTTATATTATTTGTGGATATTTTAAAGGGAGTTGTTTCCCTAATTTCTTTCTCAGCCTGTTTATCATTTGTATAAAGGAAGGCTAATGATTTATTTGAGTTAATTTTATATCCAGCCACTTTGCTGAAATTGTTTATCAGCTGGGAGTTCTCTGGTAGAATTTTTTGGGGTCGCTTCTGTATACTATCAAATCATCTGCAAATGGTGATACATTTCTTTCTTCTTTGGCAATTTTTATCCCCTTGATCTCTTTTCTTGTCTTACTGTGGAAGCAATCCCAACTAAAATTGGGAACAAGCAAGGATACCCAGTCTCCCCATATGTATTCAATATAGCTTCTGCTTCTTTACATAGGGCTAATCTAATGCTTTTGCAATTTTTCTTCTCAGGAGAATGAAAGCTTGTATGCTGTTTTTCTCCTTTTAATTTGTGATTATAATTCTTTATATCTCCTCCTTCGTATACTGAAAAGCTTCTGGGTTTTGATAATTAATGGTACAAAATTTGCTCAAGCCTCTTTAGAGTTAAAACATGAATAAACTGTTTAAAGGGGGGGGGAAACAGGAAAGTAGTATGCAAAAAGTTACATATCCTGTTTAATACATATAAGGCATACAAACTGGGAGTCTTGCATTCTTTTATTTCCTTAATGTATAGTTGCAAATTTTGAACAACAATACTGATTACAGTAACAGTATTTTATTTGGTAGAGTTTCCTGTGTTTCTTGCACTGCATTTTTTTTCCTTCTTTTTCTGAGGGTGGTGATATTGTACATGGTAGCACATAAAACCTTCCTAAAATACATGAGAGATATACTATGAAATGATGACATTAAGGTGATGGGATAGATGGCAGAAATAATTCATTAAACTGTAGAGATGGAATTAAAATTTAGGTAATCTTACTCAAGATTTTTTTCTTAAACTGCCAAGTTTATTTCATGACATCCATAGAGAGCTCTCTGTTAGGAAATAGGACATGCAAATTCTAATTTAGGCTTTTCTATGTTTGGTCACATAGGACATAGAGAGAACATATGGCCTAACTCACACTAGCATTTACTATATATCATTATGATAAAAACTTGGCCAAAATCTTGTTCTATTGTTACTAAACATGTCCTGTGACAGGGAACAATGTTCTTTCTTGCTTCGTGCTTCTTCCTTTGAAAAACAGGTAAATTTCCAATCTGTATTTTTGGGAAATTTAAAAGCCAACTAATTCTCTTCATTTCTTCTTTTTAACCATATAGTTTTTTTTGCATGAATGTACAGCAATTTTAAGTTGACAATGTAAAGTAAAATATATTTTGATCAAGTAGAGCTTCTTACTTTGAGGTATCTGTGGTTGAATAGACTGATTTACATAGGGTTACACTTACTGAGCATCAAGTGAAAATTTCTTAAGTACAGATCAGCTGTCCACTGTGTGAAGTACTTATGACAGAAGGACTTAGTGTCAGCTGGGCAGTGAAAGGACTAGATAATTTTTACATTCTATTATACCTTGAGATTTTATGTTTCTACAAATATCACAGCCATTTCTTTAATTTATTTAATAGAGTACACTTCCACTATGTGTAAACACACACACACACACACACACACACACACACACAGAGAGAGAGGGGGAGAGGGAAGGAGAGAGAGAGAATTTGACTTTAGATTGAGTATTGCACACATTTTATTATCAATTAAAAAACTTATGGCTATAGAAGGCACTTGTACATATTTTAAATAGACACGACTACATAGTTTCTGGTTAGAAAGAATATGATTTACAACATCCTTGCTCAAGAGGGTTCAGATCCATGCTAGGCAGATGTTTTAGAATGTAGTAAATCTTACTAGATGAAACTGCATGAGGGATGATAGCATTGAGGATTTGTGTTCCTCAAACAATTGGATGCAAGCAAATACAGACTCAAGAGAAAGCAAAAATAGTACTGGTTCTACTATTACTATGTGACAATTAGGAGGAAATTTAAACATCTGTGAACAATTGTAGGAAAAGGTCGATAGTGTGTTTAGTGTTTATAAATCAGTATTGTTATGTGACTTTCCAGTGTACACGAGGTATCTATATTCTAAGTATTTGTCAGTGGTTCATTCATAACTGAACACTTTGCCATTCCTATAAAAAGTTCAAAAATGAGTGAGATGACAGAAAAATTGAACATCTATTAATTATGATCTTCCACTGCCATTTTAATAACAAGTTATATAACTCAAAACATAACTATAATACAGTATCTAAATATCCTTGCATATTCTATCACAGAATTGTGATTGAATTTTTGGTGAGGTCTGGTTTATTGAAAAGTGAACTAGTTTTAGTCATATGAATAGTAAATTTGAATTCATTTTAATTAAACTTTTTTCCAATTAATTTTATTTTATCATTGCCATTTTATTACCTTCTTATTCAAGTTGTATCTTTACTATTTTATGTAAGAATGCTGTTTAGTCAAATTATTGTCATGTTAGACAGTTATTTGCTACTTATATCCAGATTTTTTATCATTTGCAAATTGAAATTTTTTTCTTTTTACATTTCAAACTTTGGAAGTAATATAATGATCTGATTTGGGAAAAGAACTTAGTTTTAAAGATATGGAATGCATTTGGATAAGTTATATCAGTATCAAAAGTAGACAGTTTGGGGATTACAGGCTATTAGTATCTTAGTAGAACCTTGGAAATAGAGATGACATAGATATAATCCTTAATTTGAAACTCCCTAGATATAGTTTTAAGTAAATTACTTTGTTTCTGTAAGTTGTATGTTTTTTTTTAGTTCTTACCTGCATTGACAATCTCTCTCTAATGAGTTATTTGAATGCTTCATGTAAGATATCTACTAAGTGTTTGCATACAACTATTTATTATTTTAATCATTTCATTAATTTATGTATCTATTTGTTAAGAGTTTCAACTTGTCTCTCTGCCAGAATGTTCCTCTGAAAGATTTCTGCATCATTTAAACACAACACAGCATGAATGGGGCTTCTCAGAGCTGTGAAATTTGTGGCCTCTGTTAGCATTTAAACATTATACTTCCTGTATTTTTTTAGAGAAAAATATGATTGAATTTTAGATTGAATGTGTACAGGACAATTCCAAATACCACCATTTTCTGTGAATAGCAAGAGGTAAGCAACCATCAGTTTATCTATCATTCACTCATTCATTCATTTACCAAGTATTTTTCAGAAATGGTCTGTGTATATCATCATAGTCAATCATCTCTGTGTTAAGTGGATGCAACTATAATATATGTTTAAAAAACAAGCATAAATAAACCTATGCAGAAATAAATTACCCATTTTATATGTACTTAATATTTTTAAATATTCCATACATGAGTACTATATTTGCACTATTTCTACCCTACTCTGTCCTGTGTTCAACTCCTCACAAGTCTTACCACTCCCTTTCAAATTCATGGCCTCTTCTTCTTTAATTGTTCTTGCTAGCCCCAAAGCTCAGAATACCCGTGATATAACCCACCAACTGTATGGAACTTAAGAAGCAGGAAGACCAAAGTGTGGATGTTTCAATCCTACATAGAAGAGGCAGAGGGAGGGAGGGATTTGGGAAGGAGAGAAGAGGTGGAGGAAAAAAGAGGGGAGCAGAATCAGGGATTGGAAGGGACAAGAGAGAAGTACCCAGGGTCATGAAATTGAACAGAGGTATATAGCAATGGAGGATAGGGAACTGGGGTAGCCACTAGGAAGTCCCCCAAGCCAGGGATGTGAGAGGCTCCCTTTAGGATGACTTTAGTCAAAATACCCAACAAAGGAGAGATAGAACCTGTAGTGACCACCTCCAGTAGATAAGCACAGTCCCCAGTTGAGGAATGGGACCACCAAACCATCTCAAAAGTTTTAACCCAGAGATGTTCCTGTCCAAAGGAAAGACTGGGGCAGAAAATAGAACAAAGACTGAAAGAAAGGCCATCCAGATATTGTCCCACTAAGGCATCCATCCCATCTGCAGACACCAAATCCAGACACTATTGCTGACACCAAGAAGCACTTGCTGACAGGAGCCTGCTGTGGCTGTTCCCTGAGAGGTTCTACCAGTATCTGACCAATACAAATGTTGATGCTTACAGCCACACATTGTACTAAGCCCAGGGACCCCAATGGAAGAGGTAGGGGAAGGACTGAAGGAGCTAAAGGTGATTGTTAACCCCATAGGAAGAACAATATCAACTAACTGGAGCCACCCAAGAGCTCGCAGGGACTAAACCACCAACCTAAGACTATATTTGGAGGGATTCATGGTTCCAGATGTATATGTAACAATGAATGACCTTGTGCAGTGAGGGAGAAGTAGGTGAGTGGGTGGAGGAGCACTCTCATAGGTGCAAAGAGGAGGGGCAGAGGGGAGATAGGATGGGGGGTTTGTAAAGGGAAACCAAGAAGGGTGATATCATTTGAAATGTAAATGAATATAATAATAATAATAATAATAATAATAATAATAATAATAATAAGTATTTTTTGGACTTTTTATTTCCCATGATAAGCAAAATCATCTAAATATTTGTACTTCAGCAGAAATTGAGAAATGAAAATCAGAGAGAAAAATATCACTTGATTTTTGAGACCTGGAACTTGCCCTTTCTTTTGATTCACTAACCAGTAGGTTTAGTTCAATTGTCTTGGAAAGATTTTGCCTATATTCAATTCATTTGGCTTTCAATTTGCCTTTTATTCCTAAGCTGCAATTTGAAACATAGCTTTCTTACTTGCTCTCATTTTCTTTCCTAGATCTTAGGACAGCAATTAAAAAAGGTTGGGTGCATAGGTTACTATTTTATCTATCTCTATTACTCTGGCTGAGAGAGATATTTAATAAAGACAACGTATAATTTTTTTTTATATCTGATGCCCTATTTATGCTCTTTGCCCTGGAGAAGAGCTTCATTCAATATCAGAGTGTTGTTTCAAATCACTGAAAAATAATAATTGGTTTGAATAGTCCACAGTGATGCAATTCCTTCACAAAACAGGTTTTTCTGTTTATATGTGAATGGGGAGGATTATTCATCTTGGAAGATTAAAGTGGTATGTGGGGTGAAAAAAATATGCATAAATTACTGCTATAGCACAGTTGAGAAGCAAGAAGAGAAGCTGAGCATCTCTATGATAAACGCTCTTATAATTAGCAAGATCATTAGCATGGACAGAATATACTTTAGTAATCACAAAGAAGTCTTTAAGCAGTTAGCTTCACGATGTAGAGGGAAAAGAACAGAAATAAGCTATATACAGCTGAATAGGCTTTTTAGAATCTCCAAGGAGGTGACTTGTCTGTGGATGTCCAGTGGGGGTGCAAGAGTGGAATAATTACTTAGCAGCGTGTAAACAATGTGAGATGTGAAGTATGTGTCCCCCTCCCCCACTTTTCATTGAGAGAGTTTCTTGTTGAGATGGCTCCACAGGGACAGGCAGCAGAGAAATTTGATTAAATGGATGCCTGGGGTCATGACCCTGTCTAAACATGGTGCAGCTCTCAGCATTAATCAAAGATTTTTTTTTCTTACTTAAAAAAATATTCTGACCTTGTTCTATATGAGTACGAGTGAAGAGTGAATTTGGTTGTTGTTGAACAGGAGGCTGTCTCAGTTTGCGGACATTTTTGTTTACAGAAAGCGGGCAGCAGGAGGAGTGGGTCTTCTGCACAATAGAACTTCTAACCTTATTTTAGATCGAGTTATGGGACTTTAATTGGCTGGTAACTTATCAACAGCTAGTGGAAATTTGAGTTCCATTAGAATTCATGAGGACTCGTTTGTTACAGACCAATGTTGACAATGGTCTGAGTGTTCAGATGTTTACAACATTGTGGTTAGTATGAGATTCTTATACTTTAGGAAATCTCTTAGATTGACTTTATTGTGGGCTAGTGTTTTAGAACTGTTTTCAAGTTATTTTTCAGGAAAATGTTGAAAACTACAGGGTTTTAGAATCACTAGAATAGTGTTCCCTGGTGACTCACATAAAACCAGGAAAATTAGAACATGCATGTGGCATTTTATTAAATTTGCTTATGGTGATATACTTTTCCATTAACATTTCTTTTAAGAAAGAAGGCAAATTGGATACAGTTAGGTGGCTATTTTCTTTATAGGAGTGTAATTCCAAGAATATATAATTGATTGTAGAGCATCAAAATCCTTTTTGTTACTACAAATATGAATGTTTTGTAGAATATTGTCTGTTTACAATGGAAGCCCCCTTTCTTCCCCCCTTTCATTTTTGCTTTTGTTTTTTGAGATAGGGCCTTACTATTTAGCTCTGGCTGTCCTGGAACTTACTATGTAGAGGACTCTGACCTTAACCTCCCTTGATTCCCAAGTGCTGGGATTATAGGTATGCATTTTAAAGCCTGGTTTAAAACAGAAATCTTAATTAAATAACAATTATAAAGTAAGGGTACTCTAACTGATTGAAGTTCAACAGATGCTTGTGTTGGTAATTTGTATTAAAAAATCATTTCACAACATGTTGTCTTATTTGATGACCTGACTTTGTGACCATGGTAAAAAAATAAAAATAATAAAAAAAACCAACAAAAACAACCAAACAAACAAAAAAACCCAAAACCACTAAGGAAAAGATTGATTCTAGTGATGATCTTAGATTATCAGAGCTATAATTTTATTTATCATATTTGATTCTATAGCAATGTGAATAAATTATAGGTTATGTGGAAGCATGGTTTTCCTGTGTACTATAATATGTTTGGAAGTCAGTAATGTGGTTCGAAAATGATCATAATAAAAATAATAAGCAGTTTTTGTTTCTGCTAACAGTATGTAGTTAAATAAATCCTGTTAACTGAGTGTAGTGATATAATGAATTATAGATAATAAAGACATTTTAAGTTTAGCATTCTTTAGATGGCTGTGTATACAATACAGTTTGTACCTGTTTTTGTGAAGTAAGAAACACTGTTAGATTTCTGTTAGATGATAACTTATGGTAATTGAGGAAACATTGAACTGGAAAGCACTTTCCATTGAGGTGGAAGTATTATAAATGAAAGCAGATCATTTAAATTCATCCACAACCAAGTGAGTTTAATGTCTCATGCAATATTTAAGCACTAACAGAGAACATGATTTCTGTTTAAAGAGTTTATTTCAATTATACATACGTTTAATGCTTGAAATTATGCTTTTATAACCAAAAATTTAATGATATACTGAGAATACCCAAGGAAAGATACATTTTTACTACAGATTTGTGATTCCACCAAATTAGACTATAAAGAACAAAACATTGACCTTGAAAGTGAATTTGGAAACTATATTCAAAGCCTTCACATGGCTCTATGGAGTTTGGGAATATCAAAACAAGTTGATTTTGGTGTAAAGTTTCACTGGATGAGATGTTTAACAAGTTTCTACAATTGAGCCAGTTGTAGGAAGTGGAGATTTATGTGTCAATAAAAACAAGCCCTCATCAATAATAATGAACCAAATATAGTTATACTGTTTGCTGCCAACTGGGCTTTAAAGTAAGTTTTCCAGAGTGATCGTTCTGTGTGCAACTGGGATTGCTGTCAACCTGACCCCCTGACTTAGATCTTTGGTTCCTTTGCAGTGGAAATAGACAAACAACTTCAGCAAGTTGTACTCTGACCCCCACATGTGCACTGTGACACACATCCAACACATGTATACACACAACACATAGCACACATACAAATAAATAAGCAAAATTTAAAAGAATATGATAGTTCCCTACAGAACATATGACAGAAGGTCTAGATTCTGATAGTTTACTACCTTTTGCCTTAGAATAACAAATACTTTAAATTGCCATGTAAATCCATGAAGATATAAACACAAGTTTGTCTGTCTAATCATCGACAGGTACTTGTCTTCCAGTCTGAGATTAATATTATGGAGGTATTGTTAATTCCACTTCAATTTATGAGTAAGTAACATAAAATGTGCATAATCAAATCATTATTGTGGTGCTATTAAGACTTGTATTTATTGAACATGGTGTTATGCCGTGAAATATCTGCTTTCATTCACAGTTTAAACAATGTACTATTATTGATATAAACACTTGATTTGCAGTGTGTGCATGTGATGGCTATAGTTGTCCAGAGGAGAAGAGACATATCACAATTCCAGGGCCTTACTTTCTATAACAGGAAGCTCTTTGTATTAAGACCGGTACATATGTAAACAAAGCAAAATTAAAGAAAACTAAGAATTGAGTCATTTTTATCTGAGCTTACAAGCCTCAGTTTGAAAGGCCTTTTAGCAATATAGGAACTTTTGATTTAATGATTGGTTAAACTAAACATCAAGGTAAGTAAAGAATTGCATTTTGCTGAATAGAATAGAGTAAAAGCAGCTTGTTAAGAGGCTGCAGAGGAGCAGGCAGAGGGAGGTCACTTGTTTGCAGTTTGTTTTCCTTTTCAATTTTTTATTAGATATTTTCTTCATTTACATTGTTTGCAGTTTTGAAGGCTTGGAATGGCACTGTGTGCTGGGGGTAAGAAAAGGAAAGAGTTTCCACTTAATTTGTAGGTAGTGTTTTGTACTTATGGTATTAGAGTCACTAAATGTGGTAGCTAGAAAACAACGCAGATGGTTAGTAACGGTTTTATGGCATATTGTATAGCACCTTGCTAGTCTGACCTATTGATTTTTGTTTTACTTTAAAAACATGCAATGTTTCATTTTGAAAATGCCTCAATTAAAATAAATTTATGTACTTAGTTTTGGATATATGTGTATGTCCATTGTATGTGTGAGGCATGTATTAATCTTGGGATGTGTGAAGGAGATTTATTACTCTATATTCCCTATTGGCATAGTACTTCATATTTGGATGTATTAATACTGTTTATAGTTTGTTTTAGATTATTATAAAAGAAACTTTTCTTAAAATATTTATTTATTTAAAAAATTAAGTCTTAAATCATTGTGATTTAGTGCTTCTAGATGCAGATTTCTTCATTCAATTTTACTGCTGTATACATCTTAATTTACATTTGTGAAGCATTAGTTCTCAGCAATAACCATTTAATGCTATTTCCTGAATTCCCAAACAAATAAAAACTATAAAAAATTGTAGTACTGCATATTTAAAATATCATATGTAGATCTGGTCTGCCAAATTCTTTTGCTCTGATCACTTTTAAAAATCAGTACTATAAATCATAATTTATTGATTACTCAGTATTGTAACTGATCTTTAAGAAATAGTACCAGTTTTAAGAATATCCCCTGTTTAATGCTGTCATAAACTCATAAAAAGGATGTTCCTGCTTGTTAATTTCTTAAGGCTGTGCCATTGATCACCTCCATTATATGGCAGGGAAGATGCAATACAAGCTTACCCCCAATCTTTGTCTGAATTCTCCAGTGAGTCTGTCTGAAGGAATGACCTTGTTGACCTTTTCACACTCCTGACAGTAGTAAGTGTGGTCATTTAGTCTGAACTGGAAGCAAGGGGGTTGTAAAGAGAGACGAAAGCTAACAATGAGAATTAGTAACTACTGGACAAGCCTAAACATAGGAGAAAAGTGCTCTTGATTTACATCAAACAAGCTTGACACTTCTTTATATAGCACTCTTTTAGCAATACTGATCAAAGAGCAATAGATAATTGGGAGAAAGCATGGAGATGTGAGATTTCATAGGATTAATCTAGATTAAAATGCAAGCACTTTGATACTTAGTTCAAAAATAAATTGAAAAGAATATTAATCAACTTGTAATAGATGACATAAAAAAACAGGGGATGTCTTTAAAGCTGGTACTATTTCTGAAAGATCAGTTATGATACTTAATAACCACAAAATTATTCTTTATAGTACTTTTAAAAGATTTTTTTGTTCAGTCTCCGCTTCACTCTGTCCCCTTATTTCTAGGTTAAAAGTTTTAAGAAGGGTGAGTGACCACATCCCTCAACAGGGGTCCGTGCCTAACCTTTGAATATGGTCTTGACAGGTTCTTTCTTCCATTTATTGGGCATTTTAGCTAATGCCATCTCCATTGGGTCTTGGGATCCTCTTGCAATCCTGGCATCTGGGATATTCTGTTGGCTACCCCCCAGTTCCCCATCCTCCATTACTATACACCTTTGTTCAATTTTCTGTCCCTGTAAACATCTCCCCCATATATGATCTGACCCACGCTATTTTCCTCTCCTCCTCCTCTCTTCCTCCCAAGTCCCTCCCACCCAATACCTCCTTTGATTATTTTATTCCCTCTTCTAAGTAGGACTGAAACAACCACACTTTGGTCTACCTTCTTCTTGAGCTTTACATGGTCTGTGAATTGCATTGTGGCTATTCCAAGCTTTTTTTCCCAATTCATTTACCAATGAGTACATGTGTGTTCTTTTGTAACTGAGTTACCTCACTCAGGATGATATTTTCTAGATCCATCCATTTGCCTGCAAATTTCATGTTTTTAATAGCTGAGAAGTATTCTTTTGTGTAAATATATCACATTTTCTGTATTCATTCTTCTGTTGAGGGACATTTGGGTTGTTTCTAGCTTCTAGCTATTATAAATAAGGCTGGTATCACCATAGCGGAACGTGTGTCCTTATTACATGTTGGAGCATCTTCTGGGTATATGCTCAGGAGTGGTATAGCTGGGTCCTCAGGTAATACTATCTCCAATTTTCTGAAGAATCACCAGACTGATTTCCAGAGTGGTTGTACCAGCTTGCAATCCCACCAGTAATGGAGGAGCATTCTTCTTTCTCCACATCCTCTCCGGGATCGGCTGTCACCTGAGATTTTAATCTTAGCCCTTCTGACTAGTGTGAGATGGAATCTCAGGGTTGTTTTGATTTGCATTTCCCTGATGACTAAGGTTGTTGAACATTTCTTTAGGTGCTTCTCAGCCATCAGTATTCCCCAGTTGAGAATTTATTTATTTATTCATTCATTTATTTATTTATACTCCAGATTTTATCCCCCCATGTCCACCCTCTTACTGTTCCACATCCCATTCCTCCTCCCTACCCCACTGTCTCCAGGAGGATGTCTCCAGCCCACATCCCAACCCACCTGACCTCTAAACTCCTTGCAGCATCTAGTCTCTTGAGGGTTAGGTGCATCATCCCTGATTGAACCCAGATATGTCTCTGTTTAGCTCTGTACTTCATTTTTAATAGGTTTATTTTGTTCTTTGGTGTCTAACTTCTTGAGTTCTTTGTAATATTGGATATTAGCTCTCTATTGGATGTAAGATTGGTAAATATCTTTTCCTAATCTTTTGGTTGTCATTTTGTCCTATTGACCGTGTCCAAAGCTTTGCAATTTTATGAGGTTCCATTTGTCAATTCTTGATCTTAGAGCATAAACCAATGGTGTTCTCTTCAGGAAATTTCCTCTGTGCCCTTGTGTTCGAGGTTCTTCCCAACTTTCTCTCCTATTAGATTCACTGTATCTGGTTTTATGTGGAGGTCCTGGATCTACTTGGACTTGAGCTTTGTACAAGGAGATCAATTTGCATTCTTCTACATGCCAACCACCACTTGAGAGAGATCAGAACAAGAAAATTCTGTATACCAGATTTAAACTGTCAATTATCTCTGTAGTGTGATGTAGAGATCCTTGGGAATATGCTCAGGAGTTGGTACTTCTTCACATTGTTTTTTATAGTGATTGAAATCAATTTTCATTTTCAATCAATTTTAATATTGCATCAATTTTCTTTCCCACCAATAGAGAGCTTTTAGTGATACCTCTGGTTGTGGTTTTAGTGTTTGTTTTGGATATCCTGTATCTCTTTGTTTCCATATGAATTTAAAGATAATTTTCTCTCAATTTCCATGAAGAGTTACATTGGAATTTTGATGTGATTGCATTGACTCTGGAACTGATTTTGATAGGGTTCCTGCTTTGTTTTGTTTTGTTTTTTGTTTATTTGTTTGTTTACCATATTAATCCCACTAATCCATGAGCGTAGTCTATACTTTTCTTGTACTCTCTTTATTTGGTTTAGAGATCAGGCTAGAGCTAGCTTGATAAGGATATTTTAAAAATATGCTTTTCTTTTCTACTTTAAAGAATAGTTTGATAAAAATTGGTCACAGTTTTTCCTTTAAGGCATGGCAGAATTTCGCAGTAAGTCCATCTGGATCTGGTTGTTCTTTTAAAAATTAGTAATTGTTGTATTGCTGATTCAATCTTATTGCTTGGGGGCAGATGGCATGTGTTATGCATCTTTACATGGCTCCAATTTGGTGGAATAAAGGTTTTGGAAGTATATCTTTACATTTTCTGCATTCCACTCATACATTCTGTGATAGCTCCTCTTTATTTTTGATTTTATTAATTTTATGTCTTTTTATTCTTGTATAATTTGGTTGAACGTTTATCAGTCCCATTAATCTTGTCAAAGAACCCTCTCTTTTTTCATTTATTCATTCTATTTTTCATTTTTATTTTTATTGATTTCGACTCCAATTTTGATTATTTATTACTTTCGCTTGTATTATGATACAGTTTTTTTCTTTTACTGTGCCTTAAAGCAATTAGTTTAATAAATGTCCTTAATCTATGAATAATTAAATAATGTATTGTTTAATTCCCATGTCTTGTGCAACTTGTGTGATTTCTGTTGCTGTTTATATCTAGTTTTGTTTCACCATGGTCAGATAAGATACAAAGAATTATTTCAAATTTCCTATATTCATTGAGAGATGCTTTATTTCCCAGTACATGGCCTGGGAAGTGAAGGTTCAAATAGAATGTCCTCTAGAAATAGAAATGTCTTCTAGAAATTGAAATGTCCTCTAGAAATAGAATGTCTATTAGGTCCTTTAAAAATGACCTCCAACTTTATTTAGCTCTTTATTTCTATGTTCATATTTTGGGGGGGTTGAATAATCTGTCCATTGATGAAAGTTAGGTAAGAAGGTCACAAAGTATTAATGTGTTGGAATCAATCTGTTGCTAACATACTTACTGTTCCACTGTCAATTCTTGGATAAACTTAATTTTTTCCTCAGCCCAAAGCATGTGTGAGGTTGTTATATATTCCTCTAAGCTACCTTGTTTTTTTGTTTTGTTTTTAATTTGTAGTCCAGGCTGATATTGAACTGGTGATCCTCCTGCCTCTGAATCCTTCATCAAATCCTAACATCATATGCCACCACATCCAGCCCTAACCTAACTTTATAGTGGAAATTTTTCTATTTTAATTATGACTGATAATTTTGAGGCATGACATATATAGTACTTAAGGACTTATAGAACATCAGTCAAGCCATTCTAGCACTTAAAGTCTCTACTTAAAAATTAGCTTTTATTTCTGACAAGCCTACATTTATATGTCTATGGATCTTTGCCTCTTTCACTTTTACATACTTTTTTCTGTACATTTACTGCGTAAATTATATGTGTAATGGGGAATTTCTCTTTTAGTTCTCTCTCTCTCATATTCCTCTTGCAACATACTAGGCATCTCTTTCCTTAGACTGGGTAATTTTTCTGCTATGAATTTGTTGAAAATATTTTCTGTGGTTCTGACCTGCATTTCTTCTTCTTCTGTACATATTATTAGTAGGTTTTGTCTTTTTAAGTTTTCTCGGGGTTTCTAAATGTCCCCTATTGTTTTGCTTGTTTGCTTTTTTTTTTTTTAGTTTTTTTTTTTATTTTGTTTGTCTAAGTGATCCAGTTTTTCTGCCTCATCTTCAAGGCCTCCTGATATTGTTTCTTTTACTTGATCCATTATATTGTTGAGACTTTCCTTTGAGCTTCTTTTCTTTCCTTTAATTTTATTGAATTTTTCATGTTAAGTGTTATTTTGGATTTACTTTTGTAATATTGTCTATTTAATTCCATTTTCAGATCTTGAATTGTTATTTGTTTTTATTATTTCATTCAGTTGTTTCTTTGTGGGATTTGCTCTTCAGTCCAGCATTTATTTATATTCTCTGTGTTTTTCAAACACATTTTTGATTGCTATTTTGAAATCATTGTCTTGTGTGTCATCTAAGTTGCTTTTCTCAGGAACACTTTCTCTGAGATTTCTGGTTTTTGGTGGAGACACATTTTATGGTTGTTCCTGTTTATTGATTTTTGTGATGGCACCTAGACATCAGGAATTAACTCATATTGGTATTTTTAATATGGTTTTCTGTCCCCTTTTATTGCATGTTTTGATATTTGCTGCTACCCCAATTTATTAGGTCTTTTGCTAAATAATGTTTCAGGTTTAGTCTTGAGGCCTCTCAGTGTTAAGATATGAAATAGAAGTAGTCTTTGCTCTGCAAGTTCTAAGTGCCACATGTGAGTATAAGAGCAAATCTTCGGTAGAGGTAGTTATTGTTGCAGATCATTAGAAGACTGCAGAAGGTACTGAAGGTTTCATTTTGGTGGGGTTGGGATCTCTGTGGGCAGGGTGGTGTTATCTGTGGGTAATCTATGAGACTCTTGAGAGGTTCTTAGGTGGTGGGGTTTTCAAGAACCAGGAAGTAGGCAGTGCTACTTGGGGAAGATGTGAATGACCCAGTTGGCAGGGCTGTTGTCCTCATGTGATTGAGTGGTGCTACCCATGGAAGTTGCCTGAGATTCTGTCATCCACAGAGTGCAGGGGGGTGGAATCGTGGTAAGAGTGGGAGGAAAGATGTGCTACATAGATGATGTAAACAGGGCAAGGAATTGTCATCAGGTGGATGGGCTCAATATATGCTGTTTCTATTTCTGTGTCTATGAAGGCTAAGGGTCAGAACATTGGTTGTTATAATAAATACTTATTGGCAAAAATTTTGTAAGTTTGTGTTTCCCTATTCCTGATATCCACAGAAGAATTCACTTCCATATCTCATAACAAAAATCAGAATCCTTTATTTTACCATCATAAGATAAAATGATTTAAAATACAGATGAGAGTATTATTTAACTGAACTAAAGTTTAGAAAGAAGTCTTCTAACCATGTGGTAAGGAAAGTGTACATTTCTTCTTCTTTTTTTGTTTTGTTTGTTTGTTTGCTTTCAAGGCAGGGTTTCTCTGTGTAGCCCTGGCTCTCCTGGAACTCACTCTGTAGTCCAGGCTGGCCTTGAACTCAGAAATCCGCCTTCCTCTGCCTCCCAAGTGCTGGGATTAAAGGCATGCGTCACCACTGCCCAACTCATATTTTTCTTCTTAAGATAAGTGTCTACTAAAATCAAGTATCTGACTTCTTGTAGGATATTTTGCTCACACTCCTACAAATTTGTTTCTTCTATTTAAGTTATATGTGAAAGCTTAGTTCATGAAAGTTCTTTAAAAATTTCTTTCCCTCTCCACTAAAATAACATTACTTTCTAAAGATGAATTAATATTTGTATTTCTAATGTGCAACATACATATTTGTTGGTGGTTTTCTGCTCTGAGACCTTGTGGGAAATAATTGACCACGTAAAATCACTGAGACACATACTATTTCATTTGAGAATCAAGGTTGCCTATTGTTTCTTTTAAAATAAGCAATCGTGTCATTTTCACGACATAATTTAAAATTAGCAAAGAGATAATAATTTTATATGCAATATTTTATATTTTGCTTTCAGTACTTAAAAGTTTACTGCCATCCAGTTATAGTGTTTTTATAATACATTTGAGATTGGCTTAATTCACTTAATGTTGTTTATCATTAGTCACATACATTTTCTGCAAATGATTTTTATCATTATATATACCACATTTTCTTTTTTTTTTACAAAAAATTTTTATTAGATATTATCTTCATTTACATTTCAAATGCTATCCCGAAAGTCCCGTATACACCCTCCCCACCCTGCTTACCAACCCACCCACTCCTGCTTCCACTTCCTGGCCCCTCTACTGGGACATATAAAGTTTGCACATTTCCTTATCCATTATTCTGATGTTTGAAATCTAGTATGGTTACATAATTTATTTATTTTACAATAATTTTGCCATGTATTTTCTTGCTGAACATTGTAACCTCAGCTGTCTCCTGACTCATAGAAATTCTTTAGTTCTGTTAGTATCCTTAGTGCTGGGTTTATGGGTAAAGGTGCTATACCTATGTTAATTTTATTCTTGCTCAAGACATTCCAGCTACTAAAATTGCTTAAAAATAAAAGACTCGAACGTCCCCTAAACCCTCTCCCCGCCCTGCTCCCCTACCCACCCACTCCCACTTCTTGGCCCTTTCGGGATAGCATTTGAAATGTAAATGAAGGAAATATCTAATAAAAAGTTGAAAAAAGAAAATATAGTAAAATTGATCAATAAAAATAAAAATACGGGCGTGGTGGTGCACACCTTTAATTCCAGTACTCGGGTGGCAGAGGCAGGCGGATTTCTGAGTTCAAGGCCAGCCTGGTCTACAAAGTGAGTTCCAGGACAGCCAGGGCTAAACAGAGAAACCCTGTCTCGAAAAACCAAAAAAAATAAAATAAAATAAAATAAAAAAAAATAAATAAAAAAATAAAAATAAAAAATAAAAATAAATTAATTGATGGTAAGGGAAACCAACAATATGCACATCATCATTGCTCCTTAATATTTTTGTTGACTGTTTTGCGAAGGATTTTTCTCTGATTTAAATGATTTTAAATTCTCTTACAGCATGAAAGAAGCATCAATTCACCTATAATAGAACAGCTGAATTAGTCATAAAAGACAGTATTGCCTCAATATCATGCCCTAATCCACATGGCTATATTCACACACATGCTCGAGTGCATAAACACACACACACACACACACACACACACACACACACACACACACACACACTTTACCTCTTTGGGCAGAGGTTCACTCCAGGAGATGTTTTCCCTTCTAATTAGATACACATAATCCATTCAATCTGATTGTGAAGTTCATAAGTTGATTCCCTCTCACTTTTTCTCTTCTCTTCAATGTCTTAAACCAGACAATGAAAACAAAGATACAGTAGAACTCATTTTCTCATTATTGATTTCATGCACCAGCTGCCAGCTGTTTTAGCTTGTTCATTTATATAACCCTCTGGGCAACTTTTTAAAAGTACTTTTCTTTGACCATCTGCTAAATACGATTGGTTTAATAATTGAAGACTCACCATCCCCTTTCAATGAAACATAAATGTTGCTATTGAAGCTAAGATATCAGCATTTTGAATTAAAAGACAGAGACAGCTTTCATTCTGTACATGGGCATTGAACACTTTGAGACACTACGTTTTTGTGCTTTCTTTTTCTATCCTTCTCTGTACACAATATTAATGTGAAATATATCCCAAAACTTACAAGATTTTTGCTTAATATATTCCTATTCCATTTCTTTATATTTTGTCTTCAGTTAATAAGAGTTGTTACTTAAGCTTGATGAAAACACAATTTTATAAATACACAAGTAGCTTTGGATAAGGCACATTAGCTGGATGCATGGACAAGATGGCCCATTATAATGAATGTAGATTTATTTCCAGAGAGATTCAAGCTTATGCGTCCAATGTAGCAAAGCTGGAAATAAGTCAGTGTCACTCATGTACAACAGCATCGTGGTTTAAACCTTTGGCTCACAAAAGCAGCATCATTACTAGTGTCAGAAGCTATGTGCATAAAGTCTCACCAACCTGCTTGCCTAACACAAGAAATGAGCAAGTGTGGCTCTAATAGACACACCAAAAGTGGATGGGGGAAGTCCACAAGCTTCAACCCTACCTAAAGACCACAGGCAACTAAGGAAAGCTGAGAGTGGGAGAAATAATCTTCCTCAAGAAAGATTACACCAATTGGTATCCAATACAAAATGGTCATCACTAAAAATACACATACAGGAAACATATGTAGAATAAGCAGGCTGTATTTAGAAATATGTAATATAATATATATCCATGTAATGATAATGTCAAAAAGCCACGATTATGAAAGAGGGTGAGGAGGCATATATGGAGTATTTGGGGGGAGAAAAGGGAAAGGAGAAGTGTTATAAGTGCCTGGCAAACACAGAAGTGGATGCTCACAGTCAGCTATTGGATGGAACATAGGGCCCCCAATGGAGGAGCTAGAGAAAGTACCCAAGGAGTTTTATTACAATCTCAAAATAAAAGTAACAAATTTCTCTCTCTCTCTCTCTCTCTCTCTCTCTCTCTCTCTCTCTCTCTCTCTCACTCTCTCTGTGCTTCATCTTAGTTATTTAGTGTATATCTGTGGCACAAGTATGTGAGTGCCAGTGAAGACCAGGTAGAGGGTGGACATGGTAGAGGCAATTGTGAGCCATTCAATGTGGGTTATGCTAAGCAAACTAGGGTCACCTTTCCAATACTTTGGAATGTTTCTAAAACTTACAGATTATATCTCTGACTGAACTTTAATATGTCAGTGGTTTTGCAATACTTATAGTATTCTTTTGAAACTACTCAGCCAACCATTGGACCGAACACAGGGTCCCCAATGGAGAAGGTAGAGAAAGGAGTGAAGGAGCTAAAGGGGTTTGCAACCCTGTAGGATGAACAACAATATTAACCAACCAGAGCTCCCAGAGCTCCCAGGGATTAAACCACCAACCAGCGAGTACACATGGAGGGACCCATGGCTCCAGCTGCATATGTAGCAGAGTATGTAGCCTAGTTGGTCATCAATGGGAGGAGAAGACCTTGGTCCTGTGAAGGCTAGATGCCTCAATGTAGGGGAATGCCAGTTCAGGGAAGCAGGAGTGGGTGGGTTGGTGAGCGGGGGGAGGGGGATGGAATAGGAGGTTTTTGGAGGGGAAAGGAGGAAAGGTGATAACATATAAAATGTAAATATCTAAGAGAAAAGAAAATACTTTTAAAAATAAAATAAATTGCCCTTTATTTCATTATACAATGAGACTGACCTGTAAAATTATAGTTGTATATAATGAAAACTGTATTTTATTTTAATGGCAACATTTTACTCTTATTAATTGAAGGACCAAGAGGCAAGTTAGCATATGAGTTGAATTTATACAATTTGAAATTTTCTGGTCAGACATTTTTTGGTCAGCTACCCTATTCTCCCTCCACCTCATCTCTTTGGGTTTTTTGTTTGTTTTGTTTTGTATTTCTTGAGGTTATTGTTTCATGATTGCCATCTGAAAAGACTTAAGTGTAGTGTATTTATTGCTAGAATACAAATCTTTCCAGGATTAAAAGAAATCTCTTTAGAAATATTTCCATGTTTTAGCCAAGTTGCAAAACAGGAAAAATATTCTGAAAAAAAAAATCTATTCTTGCAAGTGGTCTTCTTCCTATTAGTGTTCTTTGGTTATATATTTAAAAAATGAGTTTTGCTCTTTATTTTGTAATATTATTCAAAAGATATTAAATTGAGATAAAAATGTGTTTTCCAAATTATACCTTCCAATATTCTTGCACACTCACCACTTCCAGCTCCTCACACCACGGAGTTTGGCAGCAATAATATCTTAGCAAGGCCATTCTTACCATTATTCTCTTATAGCCCTACTACAATTGTGCTATCCGCAAATGCCACTATGCAGGCTCAAATGAGAATCTCAGCCAGAATGAATAGCCAGTGAAAATGACAACAGATAAAACTTTCTCCAATCTCATCTTTGATCATTCTTGACTGTTAAGAGAGAGGGAAAAATACTACTTGGATTTGTAAGTGAAGAGATGCTATAGATGTGCTACTTAGACGCATTTTCTCCACTCTGTGTTCTTTTCTCTTTTTCTTTCCTTTGCCTTTCCTTTCTTTCTTTTTCTTTCTTTCTCTTTCTCTTTCTTTTTCTTTCTTTCTTTCTTTCTTTCTCTTTCTTTCTTTCTTTTTCTTTCTCTCTCTTTCCTCCCTCCTTCCTTCCTTCCTTCCTTCCTTCCTTCCTT
>NC_034613.1:98143275-98163910 GCF_900095145.1 Mus pahari
CTTCCTTCCTTCCTTCCTTCCTTCCTTCCTTCCTTCCTTCCTTCCTTTCTTCCTTCCTTCCTTCCTCCCTCCCCTTCTCTCTTTCTTTTTTCTTTTTTTTTTCTTTTTCCTTTTGGTTTAAAATACATCCAAACAGTAGTTTTGCCTCTCTCCACTCCTCCCCATTCCCATCCCACCTCCTCTCCCCTCAAGATCCACTCCTCTGTTTCCCTTCAGAAAAGAGCAGGCCTCCCAGAAACATTAGCTGAACTGCTCTTAGACTGATTTTTTTTTTTTTGACGCAATGTCTATAGAAGGCTAGCTTTTCAGTATTATATTTTAAAACAGTTCTTGAGAACTTTAGACTGTATGCTTTGATCATACTTACTTGTACAACTCCCCATAATTGCTCTGAGGTACACCCTCAGTTTCCTACCACTTCCTAACTTCTTGTTCTCCACTTTTTTGTAATAGTCAATTAATACCAATTTATATAGGAACAGTCCTTTTTATTGTTTTGTACTTAGCATACTCTGATAATATTATAATTAATGGAAGTTAACTGATCTTGAAGTTTTCTGATAAGTTAGACCTTTAAAACTGAAATTTTCATTAAAAACTTAAATAACATTCTACAATGATGGTCTAGTGTCATTTAAACAAGCATGGCTACTGGAAACTGAAATGTGTTAATACATGTTTTATGTTGGTCAAAAACAGGTTACTCTGAGAACAGAAAGAATTGTGTAGTGTGGTTGCGTGTATCGAATTAAAATTATGCATTTAGCTTCTTGGGGGTTATTTCTATATAGCTGAGATCGATTTATATTTTATGCTATATATGAATGTTATTATCATAACTAAAATATAATAATGCTTGAGAAATTCTCAATATTTTCATGATAAGTTCTTGAAAAACATTGCAATGTTGATTTACATGAAATTGTACCTGGGTCAGGAGATATATTTCAGTACTATAAACTAAAAAAAAATCTGTAGTGTGAAATCTTTGACATTTCTTTTATTATTGAGTAAATGCATTGTTTTCTAATACCATTTATAATGTAAATCAGAGAAAGAAAGCATATTGTTGTGTTTTCATATAGAATGATAAAAGGAAGATTAAGAAATGCTAAATTCTGGTTTGAGCACACCAGAATTGTTCTGCCCATTTATGTAGATTTCATTTGAGTCTTCTTTTTATTTTATAACTGTTGTTTACTTAAGATAATATTTTCTCAAATTAAATAATCAGCCTTACAAACAGTGTGCTATAGATTTATCTTTTGCTGCTCTAGATAGTATAAATCTTGCCATGTCAATTATGTGAAATAGTACATTCTACATTATTATTGCTGAAGGAAACATTTTTCCAGTTTTGTTCATTGTGTCACAAAGTTCCATACTGCTGATCACATTTCTGTGAAAAAACCTGAGAGTTATATATTGAGTATTAAGGTAAATACACACATACATACAAACACATAACCTAAAATAGAAATTTATTATTAACTTCTTTTCCCTCTAATAAAACAAGATCATTTTGGAGCATGCAAATATTTATGGGGAAAATACAGCTGTAACATTTGTCATAACAACACAATGTGTGATTTCATTGAACTTTTAAAGTTCTATCGTGTTGTTATAACGTATCAGTCATCTGAAGCCTTATAGCTAATATGTGCATTCTTTTTTTATCTGAATATATTTCCTTACTTTCCTGAGAAAAGATTGCATCTTTAGTATCTCTTTGGTAAGAAAAATTTGCTATAAGCCAAATCCTCAATAATTTAAGAAGAAATTTAAATTTAGTAATTAAATTAATAAATAACTTAACATTTTTATTTTAATGACACCAAGGAATCAAACATGAGTTAAACAATAGCTTTGAAGAATTTATTGCTTAGCTTTGAGTAATGATAAAGAATGTACAATTATTGCTCCTGAGTGTATAAGGGTGATAGTATACATTTTACTTATTTTTCTGGGGAAACCGTCTAATCCTGTCAACACAAATATTATTGAGGCTAAACACATAGACAGCCTTAAATAAGTTTTCAGAAATAAATGAATGGCTTTCCTTTTATTCTGTCACATATGACTACCAGCTAAAACTTGGAAATTCTTTAACTGTCACATATTTTAAACAATTTTTAATAGACATTACAGTGTATAATTACATAGGGATTATGTTTTCCATATGATATGCTACTTTTGTCGTTTTGATTAATATAATTAAAATTGACAGAGTTAAATATAGAAATATTATTTAATATTATTAGTTTGAAATGTATTGCTTGATAGTATTAGAATTTCTCTGCTTATATATTGTTTTTTATGACTGTATGAGTCTTTATTTTACACTTCCAAAAAGAGAAGACCATAATCTTCTTGCTATTTTATATGATTTAGTGCTCTTTTAGTGATTTTAGTGGTGGCAAAATTAAAAAAAATCATAATTAACAGTGACATTTAGACTTCTGCAATTTTTCTTATACAGTATATTTTGGCCATGTTTTTTCTCCTTCCTAAACTCTTCCAAGATCTTCCCACCTTTCTAACGAGCCAACTCATGTTCTTTATCTCTCAAAACACAGAACCAAGCCAAGCAACCCACCACCACCATCACCCCCACCAAAGCAACAACACAAACAACAACAACAAACAAACAAAACAAAAATAATGAATGTACAAAAGTGTATAAAAAACCATGAAGTACATTTTGTGTTGGTCAAATATTTCTGGGCATCAGATCTGCCCAGGAGTGTGACTGAAACTTCATTGGAGAAAACTGACTTTTCTTTGTCAGCGGAGATTAATTACAAATAATGTCTTTGTTAAGGAAAGATAGGTTTAATCAAATAGGCACTGCTAAAGCAGACTTTAAAAGTTCAATAAAAGGAAAAAGGTTTAAACTATTACATTGATATAATTGTAACAAAAAATTTCTGGTTGAAAAGTTTAATAAAAGTAAAAACATTTAAACTATTACATTGATATAACTGTAATAAAATATTTCTGGTTGAAATCATTTAATACAATATACAGCTTGTGTTGAACATATCATTTGATTCATACCAAATGATCCAGTTAAACTGGAGGCAATATTCTTTTTTGTTTGTTTGTTTGTTTTTTTGTTGTTTTTTTAATGTCTTTTATTATTATTTTTTTTATTTTCTTTATTTACATTTCAAATGCTATCCTGTAAGTTTCCTATACCCCTCCCCCCACCTCTGCTCCCCTACCCACCCACTCCCACTACTTGGCCCAGGCCTTGCCCTGTGCTGGGTCATATAAAGTTTACAAGACCAAGGGGCCTCTCTTCCCAGTGATGGCCGATTAGGCCATCTTCTGCTACATATGTAGCTAGAGACACAAACTCAGGGGGTACTGGTTAGTTCATATTGTTGTTCCACCTACAGGGTTGCAGCCCCCTTCAGNTCCTTGGGTACTTTCTCTAGCTCCTCCATTGGGGACCCTGTGTTTCATCCAATAGCTGGCTGTGAGCATCCACTTCTGTGTTTGCCAGGCACTGGCATAGTGGAGGCAATATTCTTATTTAGGAATATTGTTACTTGTAATATGCATAATGTAAATATAACAATTTTAAAACCAGAATATTCATTTTAAATTCAGAATAAGAAAATTACTTTGCCACACATTATATTGAAGGTTATAATCTGTGGTAATTTTGAAAGACTAAGGTAACATCAAATCCATACTAGTAAATCTTTGAAGTCTACAATTGATCATACCTATAGCAAATCATACTGAGACTGTGTCAGAAAAAATCCTGGGTTTATTTTTGCCTTAGGGTAGGAAAATGTGTGTATTAAGATGCTTTAACACATGCTGAGCTTTAGAACAGTATTCACATAAATTACCAGTTAGAGATATTGTATATAAGTCAGTATATCTCTGTGAAAAGATTCATGTGGGATTTGCAATTCAGGATTCATGTTATACTTAGAAGCATGAATTTTAAAAGAATTAGGAATGTTGCCTTGCAATTCCTTTTCACATTAGAAATTATTATAATTTACATGTCATATAACAGTCCTAGTTTTAATAAGTATGCTTATTTTTTAATTGTGATAATACTTCTGTTCCAGATAGCACAGACTAGAATATCAGCATTAACATTTCTCTGTTTCTGGTAATTTGACTATTTCCAATATAGGGATTTAATCCTAGAATCTAAACTATAATATTGACCAAATTTCACCCAATTAAGATAGGTTTAAGGAACCAACCAGTACCCCTAGATCTCCCAGAGACTAAACCACCAACCAAAGAGTACACATGGAGGAAATCATTGCTCCAGCTGCATATGTACCAGAGGATGGCCTTCTTGGGCATCAATGGGAGGAGAGGCTCTTGGTCCTGTAAAGGCTCTATGCCCCAGTACAGGGGAATGCCAAGACCAGAAAGTGGGTGTGGGTGGGTTGGTGAGCAGGGGGAGGGGGAGGGAATAGGGGGTTTTTGGAGGGGAAACCAGGAAAGGGGATAACATTTGAAATGTAAATTAAAAATTAAAAAAAGAGTTAAATAATATTTAGCATGTGATTTAGATTGCATAGAATTTATTTCTATTAGTAACATACTATATCTTTAATTTTTAGTTTAATTATATATACATTATATATTAAATTACATTTTAAGAAACAAAAAATATAATAAATAGAATAATTTACTTGCTTTATTTAGGGTCAGATGGTCATGAGTTAAATAGATAGTTTAGCAGCACAGGGGAATACCAGGGCCAAGAAGTGGGAGTGGGTGAGTAGGGGAACAGGACAGGGGGAGGGTGTGGGGAACTTTCGGGATAGCATTTGAAATGTAAATAAAGAAAATATCTAATAAAAAAAAGAAGAAAGTGTCCTTAAGCCATGTTCTTTTTAAAAGGTGTTTTTGATAATTCAATTATAAAGAAAATAACATTTTCTTCCCAACTATCATTGATGTTTTCACAAAATACTATAATGATTAACATTAAGCTATTTTGATTACATAAATGATTATATTGATTTTTTATATGACAACACAGTGAAGTAAGTCACATAAGCTTAATGTTTTGGTGACATTGAACTGAATTTAGGGCCTTGCTCCTCCTCCACTGAACAATATCTTCATCAATTTAGCCTTTAAACCATTGTCAAATATTGCATGTCATCTACAAAAACTGTTTACACTCATGTGTAAGTATGCATGCTTTCCCTCATTTGTTTCTTTATTTTTCTTGTAGCATGTATTGTGAAAAATTAAAGCTAAAAACCTAATGTTTACAATGAATAATAAAATTGCATTTACCTCGAAAAAACAGTTGAGCAAAATCAAGGGGTCTATTTTCAACGTTTTGTTTCTCTACAGAGAACACATTGACACATACTTATATGTAGATTTGCATATTGTGTTCAGCACATGAAAAGTCTCTACCACATAGTAATTGCAGAAAACCGAAATGCTATTTGATTTGTAGTTTTATATAATTTACAGAATAATTTTCTTATGTATAGTAATTGTTCTTAGGCTACTGCTATGACTCTATTCTATTATATTTTATTTATTAATTGTTTTTAGTTTCAGTACCAAGAGACTATTGAAGTAGGATATGAATTACTTTTCTATTTAAATTTTGTAAAGCCAAAGATGATTTAAATAATAAAGTCAAGGCTTTCAACATCTTTTTTGAGTTCTTTGTTCCTATTCACTAAACGCTCTGTAATTTGTATCTAAAGAATTTAAGACCCATTTAGTGTCTCGTTGTTATTGATTTTTTTTCATTTTCATTTGTTCTGATTGTGGTGGGTAAATGGGGAGTGTGAGGTAATGGGGGCATGTTATTTGTCAGTATAGCCAAAATGTATTGTTTCCCACTACAAATGCACCTTCAGAAAGAACTGGGTGGTCTTTCATTGACACTTGATGTGTTTTATTTTAAAGGAGGGCATTCAAAGATACAAAGACATTCCTTAAGATGTGATCATTATACACCAACAGCCTAACAAATAAGCAGAGTAAAAGACCAAGAATCTCATATTGATTTTGAACAATAGGCAAGAAGGGGTGGGGGGAAGAAGGCCTAGTTGCCTTAGACAGATTTTCACCATGAAGATTGTTAAAATTTATTCTGTGTGGAAGACTAACAATGTAAGGTTGAGAGACATAAGAAATGTGTGATGTGATGGGTAGGAAAGATCTATAAGTCATATCTGGAGAGTAATACCATTATCTCTATTAACAAGTATTTACTTTCACATCATGGTCATGGGTGAGGAGTTCTTTCTCTTTCCTTTCATTGTTCTTTCCATTTACAAGAATTCTCTCCACAATTGGATGAATTACAAAAGACTAAATGATGGGAAGTATTTTCACCAAAAATGTTTGAGATGGTTTTGGGGGAACCATTAGGAAACTCTGTGGTGGTAGTATTTTAGGGTGAAAATGACAAACATTAGAGATGATCTTATATACAGGGCCATTTTTGAATAAAGAAGCATTTACATATTACTAGAGAAGTAGTCTCAGGAATAGCCATTATTGTGAGATAAAGAGAAAAGAAGAGATATGCAGTAGAAAAGTATAGACAACTTCTGCAAAGGAGAAAACAGTAGCAGTTTTCTCAATCTCCAGATCTGCTCATTCAGTAGTAGTCATAACTTTGTAAAAGTTTTAGCTAGAGCTTTGCATAAGCTTCTGTGTACCCATATAATATTGGAAGTTTTAATTGGAGACTTGCTGGGTTGTTTGATTTTACTAAAACATTATTGTAGATATCTAAGATAGAACAAAATATTTGTTTATTCTAACCAATAGGAAATTACTTTGCATTTGATTAGGATCAAGAGATAAAGGCAAGAGTAAAATTTTAGATGAGCAAAAGAGATTGTTTAGAAAGCAAAAAAAATTGTTCAGAAATCAAAAAATAGGAATGGAAGGACCACAATATTCTTTAACAGAGATAATTTCAGTTTCAATCAGTTATCTAATCTCAAAAGTTTAACCTTGCAATGAAATAGTATTATTCATATAATAAATTGTAAAATAACTTAAAAGTCTCATAATCAAATATCATGCATAAATATGTGGGAGATAATACAAATAAAGTAATACTGACTTTAAAATTTTACTAAAATACATACATACATGTCAAACTATTCGGACTGAAGTTGTATTTATGTATTTATATATAGAAAGGGAAGGGGATAAATAATGTAATTACATTGTAACTTAAAAATAAAGAACTATTATAAAATACTTTATTTTATTAAAACCTAGAGAGAAGACCTGGAACTAATGAGGTTTTATCTTGAAAGTTTCCTTTGAAATTAATACAATAATACAATTAATACTCCAAAGAGTTGTTAGCCAACACCTAATTTCTAAAGACTTTTCAACTATCCTACAATGTTGGTTTAGTATTGTTATCTCCGGGATGTGTTAATAAGCAGGTTTAGTTGTTTGGAAAGAATGTCAGCCTAGTGATTACAACAAGCCCATAATTGTGCCCTAAAGGCACACAAAAAGTACCCACTGAACCGAGAGTAAGAAGGTAGAATTCGGGCTTTATGCTTTAAGTGACCAGTGTTACTATTAATACAATAATAATTATTATAAAAGAATCTAGAGAAGAATAAAGTAGTTGGAAGACAGCAATTTTCACTAGACAATTGTTCTAACACTTTGCATATATTTATAGAAATTTTCCAATCTGATAGTTCAAAATAAAGCTAATTGTTTAGAGGAGAAGTGAAACTAAGAATGTTTTAAGAAATAAAAGTTAGCCTAATTTTTACCTACATGTGTGGTTATTAAAAAAACAGGTATATGATGGGATTACCTCATATATATGATTCCACTTATATTATTATGTTTAGATCTAGTATATATGCATACATATGTGTATACAAAGTGTTACATTTATATATTATGACACATTTTATATTGATATATATCTACACACACACATATATAAAATATTTGCATGTACCATTTAATCGGGAGGATTGGATTGACTTTAACATTATAAAGTATGAACTGTAAAGAAGACAGGATAGATTTCGGAGTTCTATAATTTTTACACAGTAAAGGTTGAAGAACATTTCATAGAAAATATACCAGTTCAGTATACATATGAAGAGAGGATATCAATTACATTTCTTATAATACAAGTATTGTGACACACACATTTCATGAGAAGGGAAACCTGCCAAAACAGTATCTGAGTTTCTTAGCTTTTCTACTTCATTTTTCTGTTGCAAGCAAAGAGATTAAAACTCCACCACTTTTTTAGTTGGGAAAATATTTGAGTTGTTTTGGTCAGTGTTTCTGAAAGATAGAAAGGATATGCCTCTTAGCTAAATATTGCTAACAGCGATTGCAGAAACTCTTTATATGTTAGAGGGAAAAGAATATGCCTCAGGAGTGCTAATTCCTATCAATGCCAAAAACTTCCCAGAGAAATTTTAATTTGATATAAATGAATGTTAGGTAGGTTTCAACAATTTAAGAAGAATTGACTATTTTGTGGCTAAAGTTGTCAGTTTATTTATTTTTTTTATTATTATTATTTTCTTTATTTACATTTCAAATGCTATCCCGAAAGATTCCCATACCCCTCCCCCCACCTCTGTTCCCCTACCCACCCACTCCCACTACTTGGCCCAGGCCTTGCCTTGTGCTAGGTCATATGGAGTTTGGAAGACCAAGGAGCCTCTATTCCCACTGTTGGCCGATTAGGTCATCTTCTGCTACAAATGCAGCTAGAAACACAAACCCAGGGGGTACTAGTTAGTTCCTGTTGTTGTTCCACCTACAGGGTTGCAGCCCCCTTCAGGTACTTGGGTACTTTCTCTAGTTCCTGCATTGGGGACCCTGTGTTCCATCCAGTAGCTGGCTGTGATCATCCATTTCGGTGTTTACCAGGCACTGGCGTAGCCTCACAAGAGGCTTGGTTTTACAAATAAACATACTACTTTCTATGGAGAGAAAGCAATTTGCATATAGTCACATAGGCAGGTACTTGCTCCCTTTGAACAAGTAATTCAAAGTTGTAAGCCTTGTTCAACATCTTTTTTCTTTATCATTGTTAGATGTTGTTAAATTAGACTTTTGATATTATTTCATGACTTCAAATATAATATTTATTGGTAATAAAATCACATGATTACAGTGACCCATGTTCCATTCTTCACTGTTTCCATGGTATGTTTTTACTTATGATAATGCTAGCTTGAGACTTTCAGTGGAAGGTTTTTTTTTTCTTTTTTGTTTTTTTATCTTCACTTGCTTTTGACAACATCCCCAACATCTCTTCCTCACCACATAGTCTTTCAATGCATTCTCTATACCTTGTCAGTTTTGTTTCCTAAAACATGGTTCTTTTTTAGTCTTTGTTCTTCAAAACTTAACTTTGAATATTCAAATCAAATTTACACTTAACAATTAAGATATTACTGACTACATTAAGTAAAGATGATAACCTTCATCAGAAAATTCTTAAAGAATTTACCTCACTAATCTGTTCATTATTAATAGCATATCTTTGAGTGAATACTCTGTTAAGAAACCAAGTAACAGTTGTTACCTTTGTTTCTGTATCTTTCTAGATTATAATATTCTTGATGGTAGATGCTGTGTTTGAAGATATTTATTTTCTTCATAGTCCATAGCACATAGTTATTTGAACAGCTGATGATCAGTAAGTACTTGTACAATAAATATTCACTCCAGAAGCAGTTGTGATAGTGTGAGGCCTCTATGGTATCCATATGCAAACTGTGGCATATCAAGTATGTTAGAAGAGTTTTCCTCAATTCTGAAGGAAGTTTATTCTTTTCAAAACTTAAAAATCACAAACTTTACTACGGCTAATAGTATTTCAGTCCTATTCACATAGATAAATGTCAATCAGAAGTACAAGAGCACACTACACACTAAAGCTTTGTTCATGAAAGCTCAATGAGGATTCATACTCACATTTGCTAAATTCTACAGTTTCATTATTTGATGTTTAGGAAATGCAAAAGGAAGAACCAATACTATTTACATATGAGATTGGCAAAGTGTAAAGTAGCTATGTCTAGTTTCTCAAAAGTTAATACTTCGTAATTTTAAGTGCCTGGCTCTATTTTTTTAATTAGTAAAGAATATGCATTTTATTTATCCTTAAATAGTTGAGTGGTCCTTGTATAGGATTAAGTCAGGGGATGGATGAGCATAAAGGATTTAACAGACTTTCAAAACAGTAATCCTCTTTATTCATACTTGGCCCCCAACCTCAGCAGTACCAGTACAATCCTGTCCAAGATTCCTTTGCTTTGACCCTGCTTGGTTTTCTTTATCTGCAGCTTGACTAACCCAGAGAGGATTACCAGAATAATTAATTGGCCAATGAATTTATTTTCTTAGGAAGAACTCAGTTAAGTTTTGCTTATAGAACTATCAGCTTTTCAAATCTAATTTAAGCTTCATTAGACAAATAAGCCAAATGTGAGAAGAAAGTCTAATAATGAAATAATTCTGTGCTCATCAATAATCAATATATATTATTCTATTGAATACATTTAGACTTAAAAGTTTTAGATGGGCTTTGATTTCAAAGAACATTCATTCAACTTGCAAAGAGTGATGGTTGTTATACAAATCAGGTTCTGCAACAATTGATGTGGGTACTGGATAGCAAAAATAGATTCTTAAAATATGTTTTATGAAAATTATATTGAAGGTGATGAAGTGATGATCTTTAGTAATTTAAAGTGTTTCGCCACATGGAAAATATTAATTTATTTAATTTGATAAGTATTCCTTGATGGTTGTTAAAAGGTGACATCTGCTTTAGGTGTTAGGTATTATGTGATGATTAATAGTGAATAAAAAGCAAAATATGTTCTTTCATGAATTTATAGTTTTAAAATTTATTTATTAGATATTTTCTTCAATTACATTTCAAATGCTGTCCCAAAAGACCCCTATACCCTACCCCCGCCCTGCTCCCCTACCCACTCACTCCCACTTCTTGGCCCTGGAGTTCCCCTGTATGGGGAATATAAAGTTTGCAACACCAAGGGGCCTCTCTTCCCAATGATGGCCAACTAAGTCATCTTCTGCTACATATGCAGCTAGAGACACGAGCTCTGGGGGTACTAATTAGTTCATATTGTTCCACCTATAGGGTTGCAGACCCCTTCAGCTCCTTGGGTAATTTCTCTAGCACCTACATTGGATGCCCTGTGTTCCATCCTTTAGATGACTGTGAGCATCCACTTCTGTATTTGCCAGGCACTGGCATAGCCTCACAGAGGACAGCTATATCAGGATCGTTCAGCAAGATCTTGCTGGCATATGCAATAGTGTCTGTGTTTGGAGGCTGATGATGGGATGGACCCCTGGGTGGGGCAGTCTCTGGATGGTCCATCCTTTCATCTTAGCTTCAAATTTTGTCTCTGCAACTCCTTCCATGGGTATTTTATTCCCTATTCTAGGGAGTAATGAAGTATCTACGTGTTAGCCTTCCTTCTTGATTTTCTTGTGTTTTGGAGATTGTATCTTGGGTATTCGAAGTTTCTGGGCTAATAACCACTTATCAGTGAGTGCATATCAAGTGACTTCTTTTGTGATTGGCTTACCTCATTCAGGATGATATCCTCTAGATCCATCCATTTGCCTAAGAATTTCATAAATTCATTGTTTTTAATAGCTGAATAGTACTCCATTGTGTAAATGCACCACATTTTCTGTATCCATTCCTCTGTTGAGGGACATCTGTGTTCTTTCCAGCTTCTGGCTATTATAAATAAGGCTGCTATGAACATAGTGGAGCATGTGTCCTTATCACCAGTTGGAACATCTTCTGGGTATATGCCCAGGAGAGGTATTGCTGGATCTCCTGGTAGTACAATGTCCAGTTTTGTGAGGAACCGCCAGACTGATTTCCAGAGTGGTTTTACAAGCTTGCAATCCCACCAGCAATGGAGGAGTGTTCCTATTTCTTCACATCCTCGCAGCATCTGCTGTCACCTGAATTTTTGATCCTAGCCATTCTGACTGGTGTAAGATGGAATCTCATGGTTGTTTTGATTTGCATTTCCCTGATGATTAAGGATGTTGAACATTTTTTCAAGTGCTTCTCAGCCCTTTGTTATTCCTCAGTTGAGGATTCTTTGTTTAGCTCTGTACCCCCTTTTTTAATGGGGTTATTTGAATTTCTTGAGTTCTTTGTAAATATTGGATATTAGTCCCCTATCAAGTTTAGGATTGGTAAAAATTCTTTCCCAATCTGTTGGTGATCTTTTTGTCTTATTGACTGTATCTTGCCCTACAGAAGCTTTGCAATTTTATGAGGTCCCATTTGTTGATTCTTGATCTTATAGCACAAGCCATTGCTGTTCTGTTTAGAAATTTTTCCCCTGTGCCCATATCTTCGAGGCTTTTCCCCACTTTCTCCTCTATAAATTTCAGTGTCTCTGGTTTTATTTGGAGTTTTTTGATCCACTTAGACTTGAGCTTTGTACAAGGAGATAAAAATGGATCAATTCTCATTCTTCTACATGATTACCGCCAGTTGTGCCAGCACCAATTGCTGAAAATGCTGTCTTTTTTCCACGATAGTTTTTTTAAAAGGGAAATATATTGAAAATAAAGAAAATAATTGCACATCATGATGCTACATGATGAAGGATAGACTTTGTTTATCAAACTCAAAGTTAAGTTATAGTTCTCATATAGACACTATAATATTTACAAAGTAGACCATTTTTTTTTGTTTTGTTTTTTTTTTGTTTTTTTGTTTTTTTGAGACAGGGTTTCTCTGTGTAGCCTTGGCTGTCCTGGAACTCACTCTGTAGACCAGGCTGGCCTCAAACTCAGAAATCTACCTGCCTCTGCCTTCCAAGTGCTAGGATTAAAGGCATGTGCCACCAAGGCAGATCAGTTTTCTATTGTTTCAGTTTCATATCATATTATGGCCTTAGCACTAACTAAAACCAATTAAGTAGGTATCCAAATACCTAAAGGAACTGAATAGCTTTAAGTCAGCTGCTACAGAACACATTGATATATAAAGTGCATGAATGAAGTTATGAGCCAAGTATGAAGAAACTCCCATATAAGATTCAAACAATGGTAATGCAATAGCTAATGTGATCTGATCTCCACAGAAAACTTTAAAAGATTTTTAATACATATTTCCTATTAATTTATCTTCTCCTATTAATTTATCTTCTCTATCAATGACAATGTTTGGGATGGGAGGAAATTGCTTCATTTTATTTATTAACTATATTTTTCTGAGTAAAAAATTAATATATTGTATTAGAGACACAAATGAAAAAATTGGAAGACTTTAAGAAGCAGTTCCACCAAAATATAAATTTATTGTAAGTTTATAACTGTATCCCCCTTAAAAGCATAATGACCATTTTCACTGGAATTTAAATATATACTTATTATTTTAATTCAAAATTATTATTTCTGTAAGCATAATAAAAGTTCTTTTTAGTGTCCTGGTTTGCTTCTTGGCTGTTGTGATAAAATGCTATCCAAAATAACTTGTGGGAAGAAATGTTTGGTGTTGCTCAATGGTTAGAGTCTGTAATAGAAGGATACTAAAGTAGTAACTAGGTGCAGGAATCTTGATGTAGGAACTGAAACAGAGATCACAGAGAAACAATACTTATTGGCTTGCTCAGTGGGTATTCTCAGTGTTGCACATCACAGCACCAGTTGCAAATAGATAGTACTCTATGCAGTGAGCTGGGCTCTCCTATGCCAATGGAGCACCCTCATATAGGCAGGGGGAGGGGGTGGCAAAACCTGGAAGGGGATAACATTTGAAATGTAAATTAAAAACTAACCAGTAACCCCCAGAGCTGTGTCTCTGGTTGCATATGTAGCAGAGGATGGCTTAGTGGGCCATCAATGGGAGGAGAGGCCTTTGGTATTGAGAAGATCATATGCCTCAGTACAGGGGAATGCCAGGGCCAGGAAGTGGGAGTGGGTGGGTTGGGATCAGGGCGGAGGGAGGGTATAGGAGGCTTTGGTGATAACATTTGAAATGTAAACGAAGAAAATATCTAATAAAAAAGATCGAAAGTCTAATAAAAGAAATAAAAAGAAACCAAGGAAATACTCTGAAAACATTCCCACAGGCCAATCTATGAAAGCGTTTTTTTCTTTTTAAAGTATAGAATAGAGATAATTTAGGTCATGGGGAGGGGAGTTAAGAGGGTAGAAGAGGCAGAGAAAGGCAGAGAGGGGGAGAAAGTAGAGAAGTAGAGGCTAGGCATGGCCATGAGCACATAGAGAGAGGGATTGAAGGGAATGAGGAGAGAGTGGGAGCAAGAGGGAAGGAGGCAAGAGAGAGAGAGGAGGGCATGAGGTTCCTTTCCCCAGATGTGTGTGCATCTGTGCACCTTTGACAAAGTCTAATTATGATCTAGGGAATCTGTCTTCATCTGAACAACCTGCATTAAGTATACTTCTGTAAAGGACAGTGGCAACTTCAAGGGTCAAGGATGTGTCTTCCTTTATTATATAAAGATCATAGATTTTTTCTTTAATAGATAATAATCTAGTACTTTTCATTGAATACCCCATCAATAATATACATATACTGGAATTTCCTGCGACTCTAAACTTCATGTGAGAAAAATTGTCTTATAGTTGGGTGTATCACACTTCAGAACTTTAAAACATTTTTTATGCAACTCAAACTCAAATTTCTACTAATACTAGAGGGACAACATAAATTCTTTAGGAAGTCGTAGTAGTAGATCATGTTTTATTGTAGGGAACAACATAATGCTGCTATTGTTTGTTTATTTATCACTGACTGGTTTAAAAAAATCCTTGTTAAAACATAACCTTAAAATTCAAATCTTATATAATTCAGCTCTTTATAATATAGTCAAAATATGTTTCCCAAACTGGGTTTGCCACTTTATTGACAGTACAGAATTAACAAGAGAATCCCCAATCTGGACTCTTCTAATTTTTACTTACTCATGTAATGTTTGTTCACTATATTATATGACCTGAAGATAAAATACATTTCATAGTTTTGAGCAGGAAAATTTTAAATACAACAAATTTAGAATTAGCAGTCATTATGAATTAGATTAATAGATTTCTAATATTGACTTTTTCTCTGACCTAGGCCAAATAATCTCAGAGTCTAATTATTTCACGACTTACATGGTGATGGTACTGAGGTAGTTCATACACTAAAGTTACCCTACTTATAGGAAGAATTACATTAATTAAAGGGATGGAAGAAATGGTTTCTTTTTGTCTTTCATTTCACTACACACCAAAATTTTCACTAAACTTTAGAAGGTGGAAGTAGATAATCCGAAAAGTTAATTTTACCTTTAAAATATTATTAGGTACTTCTCACTGTTTGAAATACTAGAAAGGAATAGCTTCCTTAATTACACCTCTGAGGTTGGACTCACAAATTTATATTAGTATCTTCAGTTTATCCTCACAATGATTAAGATACTTTAGCTAAGTGAAGCTGAGTTTTTAAAGTATATGTTTTTGTTAATTATCTAAGACTTCCATAAAACATATTTTTCATTGTATTCATCCCTCTTTCCATTGGTTCTCAGATCCACCCTACTTCTCTATTACTCAAACTCATATACTCTTTTTTCAAAGTAATCCATAGAGTACATTTTGTCCACTAGATCATGGTAAATATACCAGGGACCACACCCTTATTAAAAAAAAAACTGGCTCTCCTTCCAACTATCAACTGTCCAGAGCTCCTCAATTATGGATGGGAAGTAAGAACTAGTTATTTTATAGTAGAATATTGCCTGTCTTGATGATGGCTATGTAGGTAAGCACAGATGTTGTGAGTTCAGAAGGGCAGTGTTCCTATTACAATCAGCAGACACTGATTTGCTTCAGTACCCTCTGATTTCTGGCTCTTACAAGTTTTCACTCCTTCTTCCTTAGTCTTTGCAGTTTAATCAGTTTTAGTGGGCAGTTGTGAATTTCTGCATTAACTCCTGCCCACTGCACAAAGAACCTTCTCTGACAAGTTGTGAGAGGTATGGATACAAAGATTAAAATTTTCCAGGGATGTTTGCTACTGTGTCTTTTTAGCAGAATAGTAGTTGGTTTACCATTGGGACTTTTGAACTCCCCAAACATGGGTTCTTTACCAGATTTACAGTATCAGGAAAGTGATTTTTCTGTGGTCTAAGTATTAGTTTTAAAGAAGGAGAATTTCTTATCTTTGACAGTTCTATGAACCTCAATCCAGTTAAATTTGGATATTTCACAGCAATCAGTGGCTTTAATTTTGTTGAGCTTTGTATTCACAACCCCAAAGCTGGAATAATAAATGTATGAAAATTTCTTAATCAATAAGGTACAATGTAAAATAGTCTCAATTGCAATGAAAATGTGGTGCTCATTATTATTATATTTTTCTGATTGATATGCTAAAATTGCATATATACTGTTGTAATGAAGTGCAGCAATGGTGATGGTTAGAAATGATCCATTACTATTATTTCCACCAAATGTTAGGGACCTTTATTTTGAAAAGTTTTGTGTGTGTATATTATGTATATATAAAGTATTTTGTTTGGCTTAGGGGTTTGTTCTTTTCTTTAGAGTTAGAATTTCATATAATCCCTGATACTATTGAACGCATAGTAACTAACTCCTGATTCTCCTACTTATTATGCCCATGACAAGTGTGGACCACCATGTCCTTCCTGATAGAGGATTCGAAAGACTATAATTTTACATATATTTTTGCATGTGGATTTTAGGACTTTGTTCATGACTTTAATTTCACTGCTCAAACTCAGATATATGGAAGTACAAGAAATTGAAGGTTTACATAGAAAAGATGAATGGGGGACTTTTAAATATTCTGGACACCTTCAAGGAATCGAGATGATTTTATTTTTATTATGCATTATTCTATACTCAGCTGTTAATATTATTAGCATCATAATGTTTAATCAATAAAATGTTTTAGTATTTTATAATTTTTAACATTAAGTAAATCTATAGTGAATTATTTGATATCACAATAGAAGAGAATTAAAGTTAGGCAAGATGGCACATGCCTATTATAGCTCTTGAGGAATACAGGTAGAAAGATCACCAGTAATGCTATATAACATAATACTGCTTTAAAAATTCAGATTATAGAAATAAAACATTTACAGTGCCAATAATAATAATAATCTTTTCATACCGGTGAGTTCTACATGTATTGATTCAATGAACCATGATTTAAAGTATTTAGGAATGTTGTGTATCCATATTAAACATATATACCTTTCCAATTAATTTCTGTTAATAAAAATAGCAGAATATCTCTTTCAGGCATTGTTTTGTATTGCATATTTTAAGTTATCCAGATACAATTTAATGTACATGACACAGTGCTTATGCAGGTTATATACAAATGCAAATGAAAAATTTTAAAGGATTTATGCATTCACAGATTTTGATGTGTGAGTATTCTGGAATGAATTCCTTGTAGATACTGAAACATTGCTAGATATATGATTTAACTTGTAGAACTTAAGTATTTAGCACCAGTGCCAGTCTTATACATTACTATAAAATATGTCTTTTATATTTGGTAAATAAGAAAATTTCAAATATTGAAGTTTAAGGAAGTGTATAGTAATAGTTATTTGATACTTAGTATATTCGATTTAAGAGAACATCTTTTCAAAAAGTAAATTGACATAATAGAAAGATAGATAAAAGAGCCTACCTTCCTCCTTTGTCTTCACCCTAGTAACCCTAGATATATGTTTTCATTTGGTATTTATTTATACACCCTTTCACAGATCTTTGAAATAAGGAATCAGTTGCTAGCAAAAAAAAAAAAAAAAAAAAAAAAACAAACAAAACTGGAATGTATTAATAAGAAGGTCATTAGAAGAAAAAAGTTGCAATGCAAACATGGTTTCTCTTTCATTTTATTTTTGAGATGTATTTTATCATGTTTCTCCGTTCCATTTTTTTCCTCTAAACCCTCCCTTGCACCCTTTCTCTGTAGCCTTCAAATTCATGGGCCCTCTTTCCTCCAATTTTTATCACATGTGAATTGTATAATAATATATACTGTCCAATATAACCTGGCGAATCTATCTAATGTTACTTATACGTATCTTTTCAAGGCTGTTTGGTATGATTGTGTGTGTTTGTATGCACATGTGTGCGCATGAATGTCACCCTTGTGAGGATGATATAAAAAAGTTCAGTCTTACTCCAGAAATAATTATATAGATAATGATATAATTAATGGCTCCATGTTTAGAAAATAAGTAAAATGTTTCATCTTCTTGTTGGTCATATAAAATAAGAAAATCATAAGTCTCCCCTACCCCCCAGAAACGTGGAGGAATACCCAATGGGATGGGAAAGAAAGCATTATAGAGAACGGGAAAAGATATCACATTGCTGAATCTTTTTTTTTTTTTTTTTTTGGAATTGTTATGACCCAAGGCCATTTTCTTTAGCAGAAACCTGTAACTTGATTTCCTTTCCTTCAAATAATAGATGAGAGCCTTAAACTATGTGACATGTTCACATTATTCACAGTGGGAATTAGACCAGAAACAAAACAAAATTTCCAAATATTTAAAGCACGATCTAGAAGAAATTTAGGCTTTCCTATCTTCCTTGTGGTCTTCCCTTCTTGTGTCTTATTGTGTGTAAACTATCTAAAATTTCTGCACAATTTAATAGATATTTTGTGAAATATAATAAAGCCTTGAATAATTGGAAGCTAACTAACTAAAATTCTCAATTAACCAGTTTTATTTATTTATTTTTTGCTACACTCTCCTTTTAGAAGGAAGAGGCAAATGACAAGGAAACAAGCTGTTAACAGGTATTTATGTATTTATTTTTTAAAAATCAACTCCCTGGGAATGTCCTGGAGCCTTTACAGATTCAGCCCACTTTCCATTATCTTGTTCTCTATATTATACTTGTGAAGACAGGAAAGGGAAGTCATTAAAAATCTCAGATTCAAACCTGCAGTTTTGCTTACTGATAAGAAAAAGTGAAATCCGGATGGCTAATTAGAACCGATCTATCCATATGACATTTCTTGTCAATTGGGGTTTCCATAATTTTACTATTTCCTATTAGTGATAATTTATATTTATGAATTGGGATTGGATCATAGGATTGCACAGAATAGTGATAGAATACAAAGTAAGAAATGCCCTTCATGTGACTGAAAGTAGAAGTTAGAGAAAAGTCAAAAGTAGATGGAGATTGAATGAGAGTGCCATAAAATCTATGTGTAACATTTGTGTAAAATAATAGGATGGTAATTGAAGTGCCTACCTACATTTTGACTGTGGAATTCTTAGGAAGGTACACTCACTTTTGCAGGGCAACACAGGTTAATAAGTATGCTATAGCATTATTAGAAGATAACCTGAACTATTCTATCAGGCATCGGAATATGTTTGTATGATTAACAGTCCTTAAGTGCTTGAAATTCCTTCCTGTCTGATAAGAAATTTAAAAAACATTTAATTGACAAGATTTATCTGAAATTTCCAAAAAAAAAAAAAAGCTATGACAGTTTCATCTAAGTTGAAATCTATAGCATGTTGGATTCTTCCATGTTTTAGGGTTTGATGTAGGAAAGAGTAGCAATGACAAAGTACTTTTTGGTATTGCCCGGCTGTATTGTCTCTTCTTTACTTCCATGTGCACTGTTCAAGTGAAATCTCTTTTTTGATGAGATTTCCTTACTTCCTTGTAGGCTCCATGTTTTCTGTATGTATTTTATAGAAAAAGCATCCTAGGACATTGAGGGAGATGTAGAAGACACTGTGTAATGTGCCCTATATTTTCAATACAGAAAATGAAAATCACCTTGATTGTTTTTCTAATATCTGGAAATTTTTCTGTACTAAAAAATTAGTTTTCAATGACATGCATATAAAATCATATCCACATGACCTGAAGCAGTGTGTGTACCTCCTTAAGCACTAAACTTTGTTTTTGACTATGATATCCATGCAGAAAAGACTAGTACCAAATAGACTTTAAAAATGAATAATTTCGGAGAGGAGGGGTGAGATAGAGGATTTCAGAGGGAGAACCAGGAAAGAGGATAACATTTGACATGTAAGTAAAGAAATATCCAACAAAAAACCCAGAAGTACTGAATGTATTTTGTAGGTGATGTTTATTGTAAGAAAATTTCCTTTTGTCTTCCTAGAAAGACACATTTGACTCCTAAGGTAATTAAAGCTAAATGTGTATGGGAAACGTATAAGTAACACATTTCTGGTTATTAGCACATAGAGTAACACACAGTCATGAACATTGTACTGTGATTTGAGTAGCTTCTATGTTTAAGTACTTTTCTTGCAGCTATAATGAATTGAACTGTGTAATGTGAAAAATTTCTGTGAAAACACATGAAAGTAATGATATACAAGAAGTGAATAATTTGGGTTTCTTGAAGGTTCTGATTTAAATTACTGGAAGAGAACTTAGGCATGAAAAATCACTTTCATCTTTCAGTTTCTGGTAAAATGGCATGCAAATTATTCCAAAATTTCTTTTTTCTTTCTTTCTTTTTTTTTTTTTTTTTTTTTTTTTTTTTTTTTTTTTTTTTTTTTTTTTTTTTTTTTTTTTTTGG
>NC_034613.1:98164390-98170174 GCF_900095145.1 Mus pahari
CCATCTTCTGCTACATATGCAGCTAGAGACACAAGCTCTAGGGGTACTGGTTAGTTCATATTGTTGATTCAGTCATATAAACTATAGAGAAACTAAGAGGATCAAAACTAAAATGCTGATGGAAATGAGGATGGGAATATAAATGAAAGAGCATAGGCAATATGGAATAGTAAGGAGAAGAGTGACCTAGATAATATACAATTTTACTAATGGCAGTGGATATTATTTACCCCAGCAGATTGCTACCGTATAACACTACATATAGGCTTTTATTTTTAAGGTATTAGTTCTTAAGAGAGGCTAGATGTCTATAATTTTATGTAACCCTTTCCAACCATTAAAAGGTGCTAACAAATTCAATGTTAAAAGTGAAAAATTAGGATGTTGCCCATGGATTTTGCTAGCTGTTCTCTAATTTTAAATGCTCAATTACTTCACTTACCAAAGAAATCATAGTTTTACACTATGTCCTAGTAGTGATGATAGAAAATTGATGTAAATAAGTGGAGTGATTGTTATATTTTCAACATAGTAACTATGTTCTTCATGATATTTTCACTTTATAAATGTGGTCAATAGAGTTATTCTTCAAATAACTTGATAATTAAAATAAAATTATAATTCTCTCACTTCAATGTTAATCAATCAAATGCACTTTTGGTTCAGTACTACCATTTCCAAAAGAGAATATTTAAGCAGTGTTCTGTCACCTAATATAATCGAGGTTTCTATTTGAAGCCCATTTGTTTTTTCTTTAATGGGAAGAAAGACATGTGTATGACATATGCTGTTTTATTGAAAATTGGCTTGCCTTTAAATAAATCCCAATCCCAACTAGTAAAGTAACTTTGTTTTTGCAAATAGTTGAAAAAAGAAATGTAAGACATTTAAGTAGTTAGCACAACACAACTCTTGCTTGGCATTGAAAGAGAAGAAACAAAAGTCAGTCCTTGGAGATTTTATTTGATGGTAACTGACTACTGTCAGGGGTTGCTTGTTTTTCTGTCCTGCCCTAGACCTAAGTACATGACCCCGCTGTGTGCTAGTGCTTTTGACATCATACATTTCTTTCATCACTGGTCATCCAAACTCATATTTGTTTAAAAGGAATCAATCAAATCCCATTCTTTTTAGAAAAAAAAAACAGTAAGAAAAATATCAAAGTGTACCTAGTTTGCCAGCCCTTACGGTCTGCACCATAAATTCCCAATCGAGACATTAATAGTATCATTTCTCAGAGTACTTTACAAAGTAGAAAGAGAACGAATAAGAATGTGCAATTTTAAGTCATTAGTGCATGAGATAACATTATTTTGATGATAGAAATGAAGTCCTAATATAGCTACATATGAAAGATAAACAATTTTTAGATGTATAGGATCAACATATAGGATAATATCTAAACAATGCTTATTTATCTTTCTATCAAACATTGGACTCTTGGACTACATGTAAGGTGTTGTATGATAGGTTTCAATATATTTAAATATATCAACTAGTCAAATAAAATTGTCAACTAATGTTTTATCAGATTTGACATAAACAAGATAATTCAAAACAAAATTTTGAAGAGTAATGGACTCCTTTGTCATAAAAAAATAATACCTACAAGTATCCAATGATCTAATGTGATGTTTCTCTGTGTTAGCTCATCTCACCAGGCTTGGAAGTAGGTGATATTAATATCTTTATTTTACAGTGATGATGCTGAGGGTGGGAGAAGAATATATAACTTGTCTGAAAACATACCATCAATATTTTTCAGGGCCAGTATGTAAATGGTGTTAATTTTAAAAGTAAAGGTGCTTTTGACCTATATTTTGTAACCTGTGACTTTTGAAATTAGTCTAATTACAACATTCTATCTATATGTATATCTATATGACTATACATATAAGCTCATATCTGTTACCCACAGAAAATAGTATCTCTACCTAGAAACCAGGTTTTGTGATATAACTTTAATTGTGTAAAATTAAGAGTAATAATTATAATAAAGTTCAAATGGAGCAGGAAAAATGAGAAATACTAATTGAGACCCCAAATTTTGGAAAAACTCTATTTGTCAAGCATTAATGCTATAAGTATCAAGAATCTCCTTTCTATAGTTCATCAGAATCAAAGTTGTCCTAAAATTTATATGCGTCCCTGCTTGTCACTTAAAACTATTATTGGTATTTATGCATATACAATATTCTGTGGGTAATGGGAGAAATATGAAATAAGATCTCAGTGTTATAAAGGACAAGATAGTGGTACTACACCATTTTGAGATTATGTTCAGGTTTTGCCACTCTAAACATTATATTGCAAATTCTTGAATAGAGTGAATTGCCAACCATTATTCTTTATGACTGTCTGTTTTCTTGCATGTTTACATTTGGAGAAGAAATTACTCAAATATTCTTTATTCTGCAAGTTATTTTAAGAGAATTCAGGTTGACTGCTCAATAATTTAATTCACTGTTTCTTTTTAGATAAGGTAATAATTGGATTTTGCATTCTGGAAAGACTTGATTAGGATGATCAGGATCTTTACCTTAAGAATTAGTGCAGAACTATCAAGGTTTCGTATATTCAGTGTCCTAGAAAAATCCATTTGAAAGTGTCTAATATGGTAAGAGGCCAAACTAGAAAAGGGAAACAGTTAAAATTGATTTTATTTAATTTACCAGAGTTGCAAATGCATCAAATGTCCACAACCAATAGCTATTCTCCAAGAAATATATCTTCTTGTAGAACAAAGTGCCTATTATTTTAAATGACCTCATTGTCTAAATGTCACAAGAATCCCAGAGAATCCTTTTGAGAGTTTTTACTCATTTTGGCTTGATTGTGACCTAATTGAAGGGCTCAGATTTAAGAACATTTATCCTGGTTTCTGTCAAAATCAATCCTAACAACCGTTATTTTTTTTAACTTTACCATTTGCACTAATTTAGTAAATATAACTTATACCAGATGAATCTAGACTATTTTTGCTCAGCTCTTTTTTACACTATATGGTAGTTTAAACAAATTATCCAATTTTTAAATTAAGCATTAGACCAATCACTAAAAATGTTGCATGCCAAAATTTGAGGTTAGAGTTACATAGGTCAGAAAAATTCAATATTTCATTTATTAAACAGACAGCTCATTAACAGGCAGAAAAGAAAATTTGAAATTTATATGTTCTTTCATTTAAAAATATTGTAGTTGCTCTTATTTGTTATAAAAACAGAAAACCAGAAAGTGTAACGTGTATTGTGTTGTATTTATCAAGCACATTTACAAAAACAATACAATATATTTGAGATATTGTTTCCTTATTTACAAAACCAATCGCAATCATTCCATGGCATTCATATTTGTAAGTCAAAAAACTTTGACAAGCAACATTTATTCTCTTCTTTACCACAAAACTTCTAAATCGTGTACACTTCCATTTGTAACAGTAGCTTCAAATATATTTATGTTCTTTGCTATAGATAGTATTTATACAGTAACACTTTAATATTATTAGTACAGAAAACATTGGATTGCTTTTCTTTTATTAAAAACTCAGTCTGAACCTTGAACAAGTCATTTACAAGTTGTTTCCTTGGGATTACCTACATTCTTGTCCATCTGACCTTGTAATTTTGCTCACAGTTGGAAATGTAATGCAGAGTGACTAAGATAATGTTGTTTACACAGACTTTAAGTGGAGTGACATTATAGTCAAGCAAGTGTCACATCACCCAAAGTGAAGGAAGACTTAATTACCATAATCCTGTGAATACTAAAATTTCTTTGCCATGAGTAGCATAATAATGTAGCGCTCTGCGTGGTATATTTAATAACGCGAAGGAAAAAGGCACATTAGGCCGCAGAGCGTGATTCTTTAAAAGTGAACAGAGCAGAATTATAGAAAGTCAGTAGAATTTTGAAGTAGGATGCTTGTCCTAAAATTCAGGTGAAGTTTTTCTTTCTTTCAAACCCTGAAGAGTTGCCTAGTGATACGAAAATGAAAGGAATGCTAAAATATCCATAAATCTAGACACCAGTGAGTAGGGCAAATTTCCTGGAGGGTGCAGGATAGTGTTAACTAAATGACTAAGACAGGATAAAGAGGAAAGGCTGATAACAACCTATTATTGTGCAATGGGGAACATAATCATTAATTTACAAAGAGAGTGGTGACATTTTCTAAAATTGTATAGCCCCATTCTTAAAAGTTTGTCAGTGTAACTAATTAGTTGCTAAAATGGACTTGATTCTAAGACTCAGCATGAATGCATTTAGAAAGGCAGGGCATTGTCCATAAATTGGTATGGTGTGTAATACATCTTGATGAATGGTGCAAAATAGTGTTAAGAAATGGGACTATTATGCCAAAATGGCCGTTCATTGGTTTGTAGTCCTTGAAGGAATTATGTTCCATGGCAACGTGTTCTAAATTCCTACAGATAAACATTCAGTGTGTCAAAGACATGTCCTGCTTTCTGTTTATGATAACACTCAGTTTTCAATACAAGGAATTCATTCTCTGTAATCTTTTTCAGTGAATTATAACTAGAAAATATACCATTACTATAGATTATTACTTGGATTAATTGTTCTTAACTAATTTATTGTTTTCAATAAGGAAAGTATAAAACCAATCAGCAATAAAATGTAAAAGTGAGATTTAAAGGTCTTTGAAAGTTGATATATTGCAAATGTGTCTCTCAATCAATAGATTCATGCTACTGATGGACTATTAACAATTCACCAATCATCACACTAGACCAGCTAATATGTAATGTGTTCCAGCATTTGTAAAAAATACATGCAAAACCATAAATGCAAATATCATACAGAATCATGCAAATATCGGCCTTGTTTTATAATTGGGAGAATGTGAAATGTCCATGAAACTTATTATAAAATACTACAATACATTCTATAAAAACATATAGTTACTGTAAGATTTTCATCTAGATATTTTCGATTTATTTAGGATTCCCTTCACTTAGGTTTAGCTAAACAGCATGTTACTATTGGGAAACAGTGGGCCAACAGATCTGAATTTCATGATGCTTTAAGAACAATTTATTTTAAATTACAATGTTTAATTTGTAAAAGTTCCTACTCAGTTTGCATATTGATTTAACATGATATTTAAATAATTAATAAACAATATGATAACATTTTTAACATGGATATCTGCTGATAAAGCCTACAGTATTAGCAAAATGTCATTATAGCAGATGCTCACTTAAACTGATCCTAATAAACTACATTATTATCTACTCAGGAGTCATTATAGATTCATTGTTTTTTTCCTCTTTAGAAAGGATTCTGGAAGTTAAATGAAAATGAAAAATAGGGAATTTGTATAAACAAATAAATGCATGTTTCTCTACTGTAGTTTTTTTGTAAGTCCATAATTTGTTTTACAGATTTATCAGTTAGTATCAAATAAATAAAAAAATACAAGAACCTAATACTCGTTGAACATTTTAAGTGTATGGTATTTTTTATTCACCACTTTTAGAACTGTTTATTTAAATCTTCATCGATTTTTTTTTTATTTACATTCCAAATGTTTCCCCCCTTCCTGGTTTCCCCTCCCCGAGTTCTTCACCCCATCTCCCCTCCTCACCTCACTGCTGACTGCTGAAAGGGTCATCCCTTACCTGTTCAACCACCTTCCCACCACCATCAATGAACATTTTTTCTTTTCTTTTTCTTTCTTTCTTTCTTTCTTTCTTTCTTTCTTTCTTTCTTTCTTTCTTTCTTTCTTTCTTTCTTCCTTCCTTCCTTCCTTCCTTCCTTCCT
>NC_034613.1:98170199-98191048 GCF_900095145.1 Mus pahari
CTTCCTTCCTTCCTTCCTTCCTTCCTTCCTTCCTTCCTTCCTTCCTTTCTTTCTTTCTTTCTTTCTTTCTTTCTTTCTTTGTTTTTTTTCGGGGGGGGTGCCCTACTACCACTAGAGGTTGCCTGTTTCTGTTCTTTATGCTGGCCCCCTAATACCTGATCAGGTTCCCCTTTTCCCTTCCTGGTTCCCTCTCCCACCCAGGTTCCTCCCTCCCTCCCCCTTACTGTGATTTCTTTCTTCTCTTCTGAAGTAGGATTGAGGCATCCTTACTTGAGCCCTTCTGCTTGTTAACCTTCTTGAGTTCTGAGGATTGTATCCTGGGTATTCTGTACTTTTTTTCCTAATATCCATTTATGAGTGAGTATATACTATCACATCCTTTTGAATCTGAGTTACCTCACTCAGAATGATATTTTCTAGTTCTATCCATTTGTCTGCAAAACTCATGGTGTCCTTGTTCTTTTTTTTTTTTAACTGTAATTTTTGTTGGATACTTTCATTGTTTACATTTCAAATGTTATCAATGTCCTGGTCATCCCCCCAAACCTCCTATCCCATCTCCCCTCCCCCAGCTTCTATGAGAGTGTTCACCCTCCCACCCACCCATTCACTCCCTCCTCCCTACCCTGGCATTCCACTACACTGTGGCACCCAGTCTTCACAGGACCAAGGGCCTCTCATCCAATTGATGCCCAACAAGGCCATCCTCTACTATATATGTAGCTGGAGCCATGGGTCACTGCATGTGTAATCTTTGATTGGAGGTTTAGTCCCTAGGAGCTCTGGGGGATCTGATTGTTTGATATTGTTGTTCTTCCTATGGGTTGCAAATCCCTTCAGCTCCTTCAGCTCCTCCATTGGGGACCCTGTGCTCAGTCCAATGGTTAGTTGCAAGCACCTGCCTATATATATGTCAGGCTTTGGCAGAGCCTCTCAGAAGACAGCTATATCAGGCTCCTGTCAGCAAGCACTTCTTGATATCCACAATAGTGTATGGGTTTGGTGACTGTATATGAGATGAATCCCCAGGTGGGGAAGTCTCTGGATGGCCTCTCCTTCAGTCTCTGTTCCACACTTTGTAACTCTATTAAAAATGGGGTACAGAGCTAAACAAAGAATTCTCAACTGAGGAATCTCAATGGTTGAGAAGCACCTAAAGAAATGTTCAGTATCCTTAGTGATCAGGGAAAAGTAAATCAAAACAATCCTGAGATTCCACTTCACACCAGTCAGAATGACTAAGATCAAAAACTCACCTGACCGCAGATGTTGGTGAAGATGTAGAGAAAGAGGAATACCCCTCCATTGTTGGTGGGATTACAAGCTGGTACAACCACTCTGGAAATGAGCCTGATGTTTCCTCAGAAAATTGGACATAGTACTACCTGAGTACCTAGCTAGACCACTCCTGGGCATATACCTAAAAGATTCTCCAATATATAACAAGGACACATGCTCCACTATGTTCATAGCAGCATTATTTATAATATCCAGAAGCTGGAAAGAACCCAGATGTCCTTCAGCAGAGGAATAGTTATAGAAAATGTACATTTACCAATGTGCAGATGCTTCGGTTCTTCTTAGAAGGGGAAACAAAATACTCATGAGAGGAAATATGGAGACAAACTGGAGCAGAGATGTTCTCGTTCTTAATGGATGAATAGTGTTTCATTGTGTAAATGAACCAAGTTTTCTATATCCATTCTTTGGGAGGCATCCGCGTTGTTTCCAGCTTCTGGCTATTACAAATTAGGCTATTATTAACATGGCAAAGCACATGTCCTTGTGGTGTGGTGGGGCATCTTTTGGGTATATTCCCAGGAGCAGTATAGCTGGGTCTTCAGTTAGATCTATTTCCAATTTTCTGAGGAAACTCCAGACCTCACAGCTTCCATTTTATCTAAATCTCCATTCAATTATGTTTTCAGTAAGGATTGCCAGAAGGAAGTGGGACTAGGTTGAAGCTTTTCTTTTCTAAAAATCAATTGGAGTTATTATATTAAAATTTGACATGTTTCCAGACTTCCTAGAAATGCTAGAAAACATCTGAAATCTACGAGGTACCCATCCAGCTTTGGATACTGGAAAATCATTTAAGCCAACTCTAGGCTTTAGGGTTTGTGAGACAGTGGGCAAGATCAGTTTCAGGGTCTTTTCTTAACATGTAATAATAATCATACGTAATTTGGTCTGTATGATAATTCATAAATTCTAAAATTCAGGAAGAATGTTTGAGTTAAACAAATTTCTGTGGATTAATGTTGTCCTGGTCATTTCTTTCTTTCTTTTTTTTCATTTTTTATTAGATATTTTCTTTATTTACATTTCAAATGTTATCCAGAAAGTTTCCTATACCCCCCCCCCCGCCCTGCTCCCCTACCCATCCACTCCCACTTCTTGGCCCTGGCATTCCCCTGTACTGGGGCATATAAAGTTTGCAAGACCAAGGGGCCTCTCTTCCCAATGATGACCAACTAGGCCATCTTCTGCTATATATGCAGCTAGAGACATGAGCTCTGGGGGTACTGGTTAGTTAATATTGTTCCACCTATAGGGTTGCAGACCCATTCAGCTCCTTGGGTACTTTCTCTAGCTCCTCCATTGGGGGCCCTGTGTTCCGTCCAATAAATGACTGTGGGCATCCACTTCTGTATTTTCCAGGCACTGGCACAGCCTCACAGGAGACAGCTATATCAGGGTCCTTTCAGCAAAATCTTGCTGGCATGTGCAATAGTGGCTACGTTTGGTGGCTGATTATGGGTACAGAGCTAAACAAAGAATTATCAACTGAGGAATATCGAAGGGCTGAGAAGCACCTGAAAAAAATGTTCAACATCCTTAATCATCAGGGGAATGCAAATCAAAACAACCCTGAGCGTCTTGGTCATTTCTAAAAGGAGTTAATAAGAAATTTTCTGATGGCAGTTCAATCACATGTATAGTGTTGCTTTTATTTACACTAGGAATAGGAAATTCTCTTACCTTTTTCAAAAGAAAGTATAGAATTTAATAATTGTAGTATATATTTATAGTGGGTGGGAAAGAGAGGAGAGTTTAATATTAGATTATGTGTATTATGACTGAATACTTGTAGGTTTACTATTTTTTTCTCCCAGAAACCATTACTTTCTCTCAAAACATGGAGTGCCCCATTTATAATTACCAATTTGTGATTTTACTGTATTAGTTATTTCAGCTTTTGTTCAAATATACAAGATTTTTATTTAATTGAATGAGAAGACTCTCGTGTATTTTGAGGAAAATAAAGCTAATTTGCTATGTAGGATCTAATCAATTTTTTAAAATGAGCAGTTACTGTGAGCTTTAAAACTGATCTTTCAACTTTATTCTGTAAATTAAATTTAAGACTCTTTTCTTGTATAAACATACTGAGTTTACCAAACTTTAACTAGTAAATTCCAGCACTGCAAAATAATTAGTGAAACTAAGTTGAAAATGTAGCCAAATAAAGTTATTACTCGTTCTGTACCAAACTACAAATGTGGGAGGATATTTTAAGTGATAAATTAAGCATGAACTGCTTGAATCTGTAAGCTGAACATGTTAGCAAATGGCTTGTGTTTGTAATTAGTATTTATGGCCACAGGAGAGTGCTTCTATTAAAAAGAGTGACAGGAAATTGATCAGTTTAGGTTGCCATAGAAACCAAAAAATAGTTCCATTGCTTATGCTGGGCTTAATCTATCAGGTTATATATCTATACTTAGAAATATTTTTAACTGAAAAAAATAAACTATTCAATAATGCAAAAGAGGTTAGGCTACTGAAATGACTAACAAAGTTCAGATGAACACTTGACTACTTAATAAGAAGCTTAAGTGTTCTATGGTTGTCATGACATTTCTTCTACAAAGAAAATGATGTCTTCCAAAAAAAATTTTAAAACTCGATGAAAATGCAAATCTCTTTATGACAGTATGTGGTTGTCACAATTATAATGAGAGACAATAATTGATGATTTATGAGATAATACCATAGCAACAAAGTCTTTCATCATTGGCACCCCTCGGTTACTCTTTTTAAATAGATGCTTGTGAGTGCTCCGAAAAGTTTTCACCGTGAAATACAAGAAGATCTAGTCAGATATGAACCTTTTGGATCTAATTTACAACACAGAGGAGGTGTTGACAATCTGAGAATCAACAATGTAAAAGCTGACAGTGCCTTATTAAGAAAAACTCCAATAAATTAGTAAACATGTTTAGTAGCTGAAAATGGACAGATTTGACTTTGTTACTTAACCTTTCAAGCAAGTCTTTACTGCCTCACCTAAATTTGGAGAGCAAGCTGTTAGTCTTTTAAAGTTATGATTTCTGGTAATAACCTTTTATAATAGATGAAAGGAGAGGACTCTTGCTTTGAATTCATATGAAATAACCTTTTAAAGCTTGACTTTAATATTTTTATTAATCTGGAATAAATGTATTACTGGATATTTTAGAATGGCTTTAGTATTTTGGTAGATCAAGAAATAATTTGTTTGGCTTATTTAGAGGGGATTATGCATCAGTATTAATCTGTAATATTCTGTTCCTGATTACTAGTCATATTGGAAAACTCAATTGGAAAACTGTGAGTTTTCCATATTAATTTTAATGATAGTTCATAAAAATTAGATCTTAACATTTTTATCTTTAGGAAGATCCCTGGATTATTTAACTACTTGTGTAATTGAAAGAAAATGTTAGCTAATGTTTTTAGGACCTTTCCAGTGAAATACGCAAAGATTAATAAAGAGTTGTAGAATTAGCAACAATTGGAGATAATATAATAAACCAAAGTATCAAATTTAAAGCCAAGAATATAGTGGAAACATAATATAAAAATAAATATAGGCTTGTGTATGTTACGTTCATAAATATGTAAAACATTTTAGTCCTTATTGTTTTTATATGTCAAGAGTTTTACAGGATAAAATTCAATAATACACATATCCTTCAGAAAATTATAAAAGCCAATAATACAAAATAGGATTTTTTGTTATTGTTTTTATTATATATATTGTTGCAAAAGTTGTGCAAGCCTACTCAGCTTGAGGTGACATGACTCTGAGAGCTTTGTGATTTTTTTCCCAACTAAAATGCAAGAAAATGGAGTTTGTCCATGAACATAATGACTTATCCCAGCTAACATGAAAATATAAGTTAATTGTGATTCTGAGTATTTTTGAGAAACCTCATTAAAATATGATTTTCTTGAAGGAAAATATACTATTTATTATTTATTTATTTCACTGGAGAGTATAATATTCAGCATATATATATATATATATATAGACATATGTGTATATATATATGTGTATATATATATATATATGTGTATATATGTGTGTATATGTATGTATGTATGTATGTGTAATGTATGTATACATTATTCCCAATGTTCTTTCTTCCTTCATTTCCTTCCTTCCTTCTCCTTTCTTTCTTCTTTCTTGTTTAATTTTTTCTCTTTATCTCTCTTTCTTTCTTTTTTTCTTTCTTTCTTTCTTTCTTTCTTTCTTTCTTTCTTTCTTTCTTTCTTTCTTTCTTTCTTTCTTTCTTTCTTCTACATTCCAATTTAAGCCGCCTCAATCCTCTCCTCACAGTCCCACCCTCCTACCTCTTCTCCCATTCCCCAAAACACTTCTCAAAGAAGAGTACCTCTGAGTACCAACCAGTCCCAGCACATTGTCTCATCAGGAGTTCATCCACTCCAACCTGACAGCAAGGCAGTCCAGCTAGAGGAACAAAATCCAAAGGCAAACAACAGAGTCCAAGTCAGAGACAGTCCCCACTCCAGTTGTTGGAGAACCCATATTAACCTATAATGCTAAGCTGCATCTGCTACTTATGCGTAGGGATCCTGTGTCCATTCCACACATGCGTTTTTGTTGGTGGTTCAGTCTCCCTAAATCTCCATGTACCCAGGTCAATTGACTCTGTAGATTTCCTTGTTGTTTCCTTGACTCCTTGGGCTTCCTCAGTCCTTCCGTTGTCTCTTCCATAAGATTCCCTGAAATCTGCCTAATGTTTGGCTATGGGTAGCTGCATCTGTTTCTATCAGCTGCTGAATGAAGCCTCTAAGACTACATTTGTCCTAGGCTCCTGCCTATAAGCATAACAGAGTTACCATTAATTGTGTCAGGGGTTCATACTCTCCAGTGGGGTGGGTCTCAAGTTGGGCTTGTAATAGGTGGCTATTTCCTCAACTTCTGTTACATCTTTATTCCTGTATATTTTGTAGGCAGGGCAAATTTGGGGCTAATGTTTTTATGGGTGGGTAATTGTCCTCCTCCCTGCACTGGAAATTCTGCCTGGCTACAGGAGATGGTCATGTCAGGCTCCATATCCCTGGCTGCTAGGAATCTCAGCTAGGGTCACCCCCATATCCTTTAAGGGACCTCCTCTATACCAAGTGTTTGACTTGTTCCAGAGATTCCCCCAACCAATTTTCTTTCTCTCTTTCAATCATCTCACCCCTCACCCCCGCTCTCTCCATACCTGATCCCCACAGTAGTCTCTTGAGGGGTAGGTGCATCATTTCTGAATGAACACAGACCCGGAAGCCCTCTGCTGTATATGTGTTGAGGAACTCATATCAGCTGGTGTATGCTGTCTGTTTAGTCGTCCAGTGTTTGAGAGATCTTAGGGGTCCAGATTAATTAAGACTGCTGGTCCTCCTACTGGGTTGCCATCCTCCTCAGCTCCTTTCAGCCTTCCCTAATTCTACAACTGGGGTTAGCTGCTTTTGTCCATTGGTTGGGTGCAAATATCTGCACCTGACTCTTTCAGCTGCTTGTTGGTTTTTCCAGAGTGTGATCATGCTAAGTCCCTTTTTGTGAATTCTCCATAGCCTCAATAATAGTGTCAGGCCTTGGGACCTCCCTTTGAGCTGGATCCCACTTTGGACCTTTCGCTGGAACATCTTTTCCTCAGGTTCCTTTCCATTCCATCCCTGTAATTCTTTCAGACAGGAACAATTATGCATCACAGTTGTGACTGTGGGATGGCAACCCCATCCATCACTTGATGTCCTGTATTCCTGCTGGAGGTGGACTCTATAAGTTCCCTCTCCCTACTGTCTGGCATTTCATCTAAGATCCTTCCCTTTGAGTCCTGAGAGTCACTCATATCTTAGGTCTCCAGTGCATTCTAAATGTCCCCCCAACCTCATATCTCTCAATGTTGCCTCTTTCCATTCTTTCTATTGGCCCTCAGGGCTTCAGTCCATTTCCCTCACCCAATACCAGATCAGGTTCCCTTATCACCAGCCACCCACTGTCCTCTTTCCCTCCCAGGTTCCTCCCTCCCTCATCACTTATGATTGGTTTCTTCTCCCTCCCAAGTGGGACTGAGGCATCCTCACTTGGGCCCTTCAGCTTATTGACCTTTATGAGTTAGGTAGACTGTATCTTGGGTATTCTGTACTTTTTTTGGCTAACATCCAATTATTAGTGAGTACATACCATGCATGTGCTTTTGGGCCCGAGTTACCTCTCTTAGGATGATATTTTCTAGATCCATCCATTTGCCTGCAAAACTCAGGATGTCCTCGTTCTTAATAGCTGAGTAGTATTCCATTGTGTATATGAACCACAATTTCTGTACCCATTCTTTTTGCCCAATATTTATTACTTCATTTACATTTCAAATGCTATCTTCAAAATCCCTTATACTCTCCCCCCCTCCTCCACTACCCTCCCACTCCCAATTCTTGGCCCTAGTGTTACCCTGTACTGGGGAATATATGCCAGGGGACATCTAAGTTGTTTCCACCTTCTGGCTATCACAAATAAAGCCACTATGAACATAGTGGAACATTTACCCCTGTGGCATGGTGGGGCATCTTTGGGTATATTCCCAAGAGTGGTATAGCTGGGTCTTCAGGTATATCTATTTCCAATTTTCTGACAAACATCCAGATTGACTTCCAGAGTACCAGTTTGCAATCCCACCAGCAATGGAGGAGTGTTCCTTGTAGAGCATACAAAGTATTTACCAGTACTTGGTTAACAATGTGTATATACCCCTCAAAAATATATCAACTTAAAGCCAATACTTTTTATTATAAATTAGATTAATATTAAAACTTTAGGAGTAAAGACATTATTTTTGAATCATGGACAGATATTCGGCTTTTTTTCTTATTTTCTAATTTTTATTAGGTATTTACTTCATTTGCACCTCAAATGCTATCCCCAAAGTCCCCTATACCCTCCCCCCTGCTTGCCTACCCACCCACTCCCACTTCTTGGCCCTGGTGTTCCCCTGTCATGGGGCATATAAAATTTGCAAGACCAAGGGGCCTCTATTCCCAGTGATGGCTGACTAGGCCATCTTCTGCTACTTATGCAGCTAGAGACAGGAGCTCTGGGGGTACTGGTTAGTTCATTTTGTTGTTCCACCTGTAGAGTTGCAGACCCCTTCAGCATCTTGGGTACTTTCTTTAGCTCCTTTATTGGGGGCCCTGCGTTCCATCCTATAGAAGACTGTGAGCATCCACTTCTGCGTTTGCCCGGCAGTGGCATAGCCTCACAAGAGACAGCTATATAAGGGTCCTTTCAGCAAACTCTTGCTGGCGTATGCAATAGTGCCTGTGTTTGGTGGTTGGATATGGGATGGACCCCTGGGTAGGGCAGTTTCTGGATGGCCCATCCTTTTATCTCAGCTCCAAACTTTGTCTCTGTAACTCCTTCCATGGGTGTTTTCTTCCCAATTCTAATGTCCCTCAATAGAGGAATGGATACAATAAATGTGGTACATTTACACAATGGAGTACTACTCAGCTATTAAAAACAATGAATTTAGGAAATTCCTCGGCAAATGGATGGATCTGGTGGGTATCATCCTGAGTGAGGTAGCCCAATCACAAAAGAACTCACATGATATGCACTCACTGATATGTGGATATTAGCCCAGAAACTTAGAATACCGAAGATACAATTTGTAAAACACATGAAATTCAAGAAGAACGAAGACCAAAATGTGGACACTTCGTCCATTTTTAGAATTGGGATATTGAACTTTTGCTGATTGTTGAACTGAAAACAGTTCCTTGTGATGGAAAGAGCTTCCATATTGAAATAAGACAGAAACAGTGATAAACTGCAACATATGGATTTTTTTTGCATTTGTGAGATTCTTACATGTGTGGGTAATATGCATGCATATATGAGTGTTCATGACTGTGGAGACTTGAAGTTGGCATTGGATGTCTTCCTTGGTTATTCTCACCCAAATATATTGAAATAGGGTTTCTCGCTGTGTCAAGATCTCCCTGCTTTTTCTATCTTTCTAGTCTGTTCCAGAGATGCCCTTCTCTCATTCTCTCAACTACTGGGATTGTAGGTTTGCTGTGCCATACCATTTGACATTTATTCAGGTACTAGTGATTTAAATCTGTTTACTGAATCATCCTCTCATGCTGTTGTCAAAATTTTATAGGTAAGTTGAGGCATTTTTTTTCAGGAACCTGTGGGTCAAATGTTTTGGGATCACAAAAATCACAGACAAAAGCATTACATAAAACATTAACTCTCAAATATCAACAATTATTTTGTTTCAGATTAGAACATTTCTTCAGAGCAATTTGGAATGATTTGTTAGTTCATTTATTATTTTCTATTAATCAATTTATTCGTTTACATTTGAAATGATATTCCCCCTTATAGGTTACCCCTAATCAAGCCTCCCATCTCCTCCCCCTCCCTCTCCCCTTTATCTCTATGAGGGTTCTCCTCCACCAACTCACCTACTCCCACCTCACTGCTCTAGGATCCCCTTACCCTGGAGCATCAAGCCACCCACCCCTCCCATTGATATAAGATAAGTCCATACATATGTATCTGGAGCCATTGAACCCTCCATATATAGTCTTTGGTTAGTGGTTTAGTCTCTGGGCTCTCTAGGTGGTCCAGTTAGTTGATATTTTTCTTTCTATGGGGTTGCAATCCCCTTCAACTCCTTCAGTCCTTCCCTTAGCTCTTCCATTGGGGCCACTGGACTCAATCAGATGGCTGTATCTCAGTCTGTATTGGTCAGGTGCTGGTAGAACCTCTCAGAGAACAGCCATACCAGGCTCTTGTCAGCAAGTGTTTCTTGGCATCAGCAATAGTGTCAAATTTGGTGTTTGCAGATGGGATGGATCTCTAGGTGGTGCGTCTCTGGGTGGCCTTTCCTTCAGTCTCTGCTCCAGTTTTTGTTCCTGCATTTCCTTTTGATAGGAACAATTCTTGGTTAAAATTTTTGAGATGGGTGGGTGGCCCATCATTCAACTGGGGGTCTTGCCTATTTACTGGGCATATTCTCTAGAGGTTCTATCTCCCCTTGTTAGGTATTTCGGCTAATGTCATCGCTGTTGGGTCCTGGGAATCTCTTGCTTCACAGGCATCTCCGAATTTCTAGTGGCTACCATCAGTTCCCCATCCCTGACTGCTACATATTTCTATCCAATTTCCTAAACCCCTGTACTTCTGTCTCTTTCCATATCTGATTTTGCCCTCTATTTTTCCTTCCCTCTCCCCTCTACCTCCCAGGTCCCCCCTCCCTCTACCTCCTGTGATTATTTTGTTCCCCCTTTTATGTAGGATTAAAGCATCCAGACTTTGGACTTTCTTCTTCTTAAGCTCCATATGTTTTGTGAGTTGTATCATTTATAATAGTTATATAATTACTCTTATTTCTGTTCTACAATACATTTTGTTGTTCTCAAACCATTAGTTTCTAAAGATATCTCAGTGAAAAGGGGAGTGAAGTGATTTTCATTCTTTTCTTACAGTTGAGAAAGTTTTGTAACTCACTAATGGCCCATCTGGGAATTCAATGCATACCATGGGACAGGATGTATAGTATTTCATTGCACTGCACAACTGAGTGCTATGAAGCCATAGTACACTAGGTTTAATAGTAATATAGTTTGAAATGTATAGTAGGAAGCAGTGATGGACTCTAAACTATATCTATTAGAAACTAGAAATGCTAGTGGTGTGGTTCTGGTACTGTAGAAACAAGAGATAGGTTTTCTTCCTATCTTAAAGCCAGGAAAAAAAGCCTCAAACACAAATCCTCATAATTCTCATGGAAATATTATTAGGGTATAAGTATTTGCTTTAATACAAAGAATAGCAACTATGTCCTTTAACTAAAATTAGTGCAGATACTACAATTGCAAAGTAGTTAGAATAACTACACAAGATAAGCTAATTTTTGTATGTAAAATTAACTTTATTGATTTAGCCTGAAATTTTTTATCAAAATAATACTGTGATGTGAAGATAAAATGGTAAAACTTGAGAATTAAGGCTTGAATTGAAATGGCATAGGAAAAAATATAGAAGCACTCTTTGTTCTAGAATTTATCTTCTGTAGAAAATCTGTTCAGTGCTTGTACCACCTCCACTCTCATATACCATATATGTTTTGTTTTCCTAACTATCCCATGATCTTTTATATCAATAGGACCAATAGTGTCATTAATTTATTTTTCTATATACGTAATATTATTCACATAATTAGGTGTTTAAATAATAATTGTAAAAAGACATGTAAATTAATGAGCAAGTAGGGATAACTTAAAACTATTTTTCAACTACTATACAAAGTAATATTAAATAGAAATAGATAAAATATTTCTAGTCCCTCAGCAGTTTAACTTTGTCTATCCCTCCAGAATTGCGTAGGGACATGGATTTATTTCTAATACTAATAGTGGGACTCTAACATTTGGACAGCTATTTATTGAGTAGAGACGATTTGTCAAGTTCACCTTACAAATATTAATATCTGTCTTATTTGTATGGCCCTTACACATTGCATCTTTTTTCCAGGTTACATCAATTTAGTGTGTAGGACAACTGTTGAAGATATAGCTAAGAATCATTTATTAATTACTAAACATTTGGAATAGTGCATGGATACAGTGGCACTAAACAATGATATACAATAGTTAACAGGAAATCTTGGGACAGGAGTAAAACTGGCAGTTTTCAGAGTTGACCTATAGCTTATTTCAAAATGATAGCTTCCATCTGTCCAAACAAAAACAATGCCTAACAAAAGCAAGTGAAACTAGCTCTTAAGCAAACAGGTGAACCATATGTAAGACAAAGCAGCACCCCAAAGGCATTTGTAGTACACAGTCATTATTTAACCCTTGACAAAATAAACAATGCTGACAGAATGTGTTGAACAGCTATGATGTATGAACAGTGTCAATTCAGTAGGCTGATAACCTATAGCTTGACATTCTTATCTATTAATTTTGACAGAGACATCATTTTGTTATTGTTACTTTATTAACTTGCTCCTTTGATAGCAAAAGATAACATTTCTACTTTATAATGTAGAACTACATTACTAAGTGAGAGATTTGGGGAAATACTGATGAAGATCTGGTTTTACTAATGAATGATCCTTCACACTTGGGTTTGTGTTCAGTAGCTGTTTCTCAGTATGAGATGACTTTGTTTGCATATCAACAGCAGACAATAAACTGTCATATCATTAAATTGCTTATGCCAAATAATCATGATAACTTCCTTTTAAAAATAATACTTCGCTAGAAAATGTACTATTTTTCCAAATTAAACATTGCTGCTTAATAAATTAATATTTTGGTCTTGTGAATTGTAATTGGAAAATAACAGCTGTTCCTGGTTGGAACCCAATATTTGCTTTTTTAATAGTTTCTCTTTCATTGTGAATACAGCAGGAATTTCACAAGCCTTCAAAAAAAAATGGGAAAGTAAATCAGTCTCATTTCAGCGTGCCTGGGAATTAGAAGAAACTAATGTTTTAGTGACAACTTTTCAAACCATTTGCTTTTACTTGGTGGATTGCTTTCCATTACCATGATTATGTTCACTCATAATAGATTAATTACCAGTGCCAACTTGAAATTCTTATCTCAGATCCCAAATTAAATGTTTTTGGAGCTAGTAAGCCAATACTGATTGTTCTTATTTCATTCATCGTTTTTGTTTTTGTTTTTGTTTTCCTCCTTTCCCAAGGGACAATCTCTTTTTACAATATTTCCTCTAAAGAACATCCCCTCTATTCTGACCTCCACTGTGTCCTTGTTCTATTCTGTTTCTAGGATCTTAAATTAATTGTCCAGCCCATTTTTCTGCCACACTTGCTGTGTCTGTCTATCCATATTAATCACGCAGTTTATTGTCAAACTCGTGCTTCAGACATGAGAATGATTTCATGAGCTATCCAGCATTTGGCAGCTGTATCAAGTGTTAGGCTCCAGGATGATTTTCTTGTGTAGATTTATTGCCAATATGCCCTGAGCACCTGTGTCTTATAAACTAAAATAGCATTAATGAAAAAATATCCGGGACTTAAAAGCAGATTAGATCTTTTGGACTCTTACAGCTGGGATATTATCTTTCTTTTATTCAGTGCAGGGCTCACTTCTGGAGAAATAGTTAGATGTACTTGGTCAAGGTTGTCTACTTTCTTCAATGTTCTCTGTAGTGTGCATTAGTCAATAGAAACACAGCTCTCACAGAAACACTTTCTAATTCATTTTCTTCGCTTAATTATGTTTTCCTTCATATTTTTCCTATAAGAAACAGATAAATAAGCTTTCTATTCATATTCTATATCACCTCAATTTCAAATAATATAGTCATCATTATGAATTAATTTTTAAAATTATTTTATTTTATTTATTTACATTCCAGTCATTGCCCCTTCAGTCCTCCCTTGCACAGTTCCTCAACCTATTCCTCCTCCCCAGAATTTTTAACATGTATTAAAAGAACTTCCTTAGAGGTCTGGATGGCTCTTAAGTTTTTCCCGAGGTCTTTCCTCATTCTCTCTTTTCTCCTTTTCCTGTTCTTGTGCAGACTTTTACTTTTGGGTCTTCTTAAAATTTCTTAAATACATTTCTCTAAATATTCATGTAACAAATACAATATGTTACCTGAGTAGTTAATTTTTGTCCCCAAACTCTCTTTGGAGAAAAAATGATGTTGTACATTGTCTCTAGTTAATGATTTCTAGTCAGAGGGAAATTACAGTATATTCTCTAATCAAACAGAAGTACTAAGAAGTGAGAATGCTGTATTTAGGAATACATATGTACATAACACATACATACATATCCATATAATAGCAATTAGTGAAGAAAGAAGAGACCATGAAATTGAAAGGGAGTGGGGAGAGATATTTTCAAGTATTTTGAGGAAAAGGGGGAAAGAAGAAATGTTGTAATTATAATCCCAAAAATAAAATAGAAAACTAAAAAAAACAAAAATAAGGGATAAAAGGGGAATTTTGTGTTTAAGTCTGTGCAAAGAACCTTGCATATACTAAGCAATGGGTGAAAGACATGTGTTTAGAAATTCAATTAATTTATACCTATTGAGAACTATATTTTGTGTCCAAAAGGAAAATCCAGAAGGAAAGAGATAATGCAACTTTTATTTTTGAATAAAAGAATGGTCAGTATAACTTCTAAGAACTTACATGTAGTATGTAGTGTAGCATGAATACAACTCAGTCAATTAACTTCAGTATTATATAGCTACAAGTCATTTGTCCTCTGGTCTACTACTTTCAGTACCATCAGTTGCTTTTGTTGAATATATGCCTATATTGAATGTGTTTTTTCTTACAATTTTATATAATATTTTTATTTTATTATTTTAAAATTTTCATATAATATGTGTTGATTATCTTCATTCCCTCCCTTGCACTCCCCCACATTCTCTCTCCTACTCATCGGATACCATATTTTAAGACTAGAATTATGTAAAGGATCTATCATCTATCTATCTATCTACCAATCTATATATATATGCATGAATTTATCATAAATGATATTTATTTCATTGGTTGTTTTCAAGTTATATTTATTGGCAAAATTGGAGAGATGTTTTTTTCTGCTAAGAGTGAGCATAGTAAATTTACTTAATCTTTACAAAGAATATTATCTCACTCTCAGTCATTGTGTCAAGAGATGGAAATTCCTGAAAGTGTAGTTGTAGAGGGGTATTACGTAGGGTTATATCATCATGAGATAGATTGTTTTTTATAGGCAATCTCCTGATTCTTGAATTAAGAGTAGGTTTCCATAAACTGCACAAATGATTACTGGCTTCAGTAGGCAGCATGTCTAGGAGAAAGGTCCCAGTCTTTGTCATAAGAGAAACTGTTGTTCCAATCTGAGTATTATTTCTTTAAGCTATTTTGACCTGGGACCATTGTCTGAAACTTTATGAACTCAGTATTCTTAGCTACGAAACTAAAATAAAATTATCTTGGAAGGCCATTTTAGAAATGAGAGACTTGACTGCTCAGTGAATGGAAGACTCGTCTGCGGTGATTATTGCCAGTGAGGGATTTTTCCTTTTGGCTTTAGGTCCCAATGGAGAAGAAAACCTGCTAAGGAATAAAGGAAACTGGCTAGTGAATCACAGGTACCTCAGTGATGGGAAGGCATGCCAGCAAAGGCACAGTGCCAGTACCATATGCCAATTAAATAAGCAAGTGCACTTTCCCTGTGTCTATATTTTAATATGCTCTAGGTCCCTGAATAAGATAGTTTTCTTTTGACCAGAAATAAACATCACTGATGACTTTATTGTCTTGTGATGCATAAATGAGTAGGCAGACTGTTAATAAATTTTTGTGACAGACGCAGACATGCACACTTTCTTTTCCTTGCAGAATTATAAATTAACATCTTTACCGAGGCCTCCCTTAAAATATTCCATGGAGTTTATGCCTTGTCTAATAAAATCACAAGTACTGTACATGTATTTGTGCCTAAGCATTTTTCTTTTTGTAACAGAACACATTTACATGAACAAAAAACAGAACCTGTCATATTCCCCAGCAGCTTATTTTTATGCTATAATTGTGTTTCAGAAAATTTACCCTCTGTGTAACCCTTAATCATATTCACATGCACCTAAAGTGTATTGCTTAATGTCAGAAGTTAATAATAATAATAATAACATGCCTCATTTACATTTATGTAAAATTGAAAGAACGCAAGGAATTGTAAATGTTTAAAATTATTTGCTTCATTAAGACATGAATTAATAAGGGCCTGCGCATATAAATTCTCTCATATTTTAATAATTTTGATCATATTTACTTATTCTTTACCCAGAGAACATGTTGAGAAATTTCAAAGATTAGTATATTGAATGCTGCTTTTTACAGGGTTTAAATAACTTTTTATATAATAAATCAAACCCAAAGGAAAATGTAAATAATTACATATTATGTAGGAGCTTTAGAAACTGATAGTATAAGGCTAATTTTCGTGTACTTATCAAGCATAAAACATCTTTCTGTTGTAGACTGCTCTTTTTATTTCTACTTATTATGCAGAAAAGTACATAGTATAATATATACTTGTACTCAGATTTTTTAGAATAATGGTAGATTATGAAGGCAAACTTTATGGCACTTCTTATGAAGCTTTAAAATAAGAAACTAATTTATGGCTATGAGCAAATGCTTCCATTCTTGTACCAAACAAGTATTTTTAAGTGCTTACAATACCAGTTCACAGTTGTACACTGATTCATAATCTCACGTGAGCTTTAACTCATTTTATCTCATTGTGTTTCTCCTGTGTATCGCATGCAACCTTAGAAAGTAGAGTCCCTTACGAATGTTTCAACAAGAATGATAAGATTATTTGAGTTAGTAATATTTTCTTATTATTTGAGTCAGTTCTTTAAGAATGATATATTTGACTAAGTTTTGGCCAGGATTGAAATATTCCAGATGGAGAAATGACACAAATAAAAAGTGAGAAAGCATAGGTATGCTTGAGAATTTTGTAAAATTATATTATACTAGAAATAAAAGAAATGGAATGAAGTTTTTTTTAAATGACAAATAATAGAAGGATTTTTATTTAACTTTCTGAATCTTTAGATTCAAAATCCCAAATGCTGGCTGTTATTATCTTAAAGAGCAAGATTTGGTTAGTGAAATTTTATTTGATTCACATAATTAGTTTATAAGTTAACTAAAATTGCTATATAACAACATTCATATCAACTTTCCTTGATAAATCTACTTGTATTATAAAATCATTCTAGTTTTGAAAAAAAATTGGAAGACATTTATGGAAGGAGAGAATTTTTAGATATGTGAAATACTTACTCCTTGTTTGTTATAGCTGCTTTTATTAGCAACAAAACTTGGTTTGTTATATAGTATACATTTCAAAGTACTTAACAACAAAAATAAGTTTGTAGTTTCATAGAAAGCACAAATGAGACAATGCTCCCCTGGAGAGTAAGGATCATGGAACAAAATATCGCTGCAAGAGTTATGCTTGTGCCAATAATGTGCATGTATGAATGACAATAGCAATTAAAAAAATCTTCTTACAATGTAAATGTAGTTCATTGTTTGGTGTCACTAAAGGACATGTCATCCTTCTAATTAGATGATTTAGAAGTTCCCATAGAACCAAGAAGAACTGTATACAGAATACACTAGGAAATAAGGAAAATAGGTCTTCTACAAGAAGCAAAGCCTTCATAGTCAAGTTCCTGTTCATTCTTGCTGTTGTTCTGAATCAATTGAAAATATAATTTAAAAGCCATTTTTTTCTATTTAGATTTAATTATTTACTGCCATGATATAAACTGGTCAACATTCTAGCCATGATTTTTTTCAATCTTTACTTAATCTGTTTTTACAGTCCAGATTTTATCCCCCCTCCAGGTCCACCCTCTGACTGTTCCACATCACATACTTCCTCCCCTCAAACCATGTCTCCACAAAGATGCCCCCCCACCTCACCAGATAAAATTTAATGATGTGAAAAATTATTTTTATCTCCCATTTATACTTTATATTTCTTAGTTGTTAGAATTACTACTAATTTTATCTGTTTTGCTGGAGGTGACATTATATATGAACAAGACCCGCACCAACACCTTTCAGAGCCTTTATAGACTCTGCGCTACCTCTTTTGCTTCACTTCTGATGTGCGATGTGGCTGCTTCTCCTACTTAGTAGCGCAACAAATTTGAGTGTTCATATGCCTATGTTGTTTAGTGTTATTCTTAGATTTTTTTTATTGTCAGGGATTTTGCAAATGCACCCACCCTATTCTCTCTCTCACTGTGTATGTTCTACATTCATGAATGTTTACAGACAGAGAAGGCAGACGATGGCCAGTGTCCTGCCCCACAACTTTCCCCAGTTTATTTACTGAAGCTGGAACTAGATGGTCAGCCAGGAAACCCTGCTGACCCTCTTATCTTTAACTCCTACAGATCTGAAGTTATAAGTGTATGCTTGGCCATACCCATATTTTTCCATAGATGCTAGAAATTTGAAATAAGGTTTGAACAGTTGTTGAATAAACACTCTTACCTGCTGATCCATTTCTCCAGCTCCCATCATCAGGGTTTATCTTTGTTTTTTTTTAAAATACATTTTTAATTGAAATAGAATTATGTCACTTCCTCCGCTCCCTCTCCTCCTTGCAGTCCCTCTGAGATACCTTCTCTTAAACCTCTCATATACCTCCCCACTCTCAAGTTAATGACCTATTTTCTTTGATTATTTTTGTTGCATAAATATATATGAATGATAGCCTATGCAATAAATACATTATTTGCAGTCTGTTATTGTTGTTTGTGTGCATATAATTTCAAGACTGACCCATTCTGCATTTGATAATCAGTAAGGTAGCTCATGCCAGGGAAAGGCTAATTCTCTTTCCCCCATCAGTCATTGCTTGACTGTAATTCTGTATAGATGGGGCCCTGTGAAAATTTCCCTCTTCTTTGTTATCACATCTATCACAGTGCCATTATTCCAGTTTTGTTTATGCAGCCATTTCCTGAAGAGACTCTTGTACCACACATGTCCTGGTATTCTAGCTCTAAAAATGTCTTTGTTCCTTCTTTCTTAATGTTCCCTGAGACATAGATTTAGGAGATGTGATGCAGATGTATGCATTACTGCTAGGTTTCCCATGATCCATTGTTCTCTGTACTATGTCCAATTCTGGTTTTCTGTGATGATCTCCATTTGCTCTATAGGGAGATTTATTTGATGTGGGGTTATATCTAGACTTATCTGTGAATACAAGGATTTCAAATGTACTTAGAATTTATGAAGTTCTAGCAAACTGACAGTTAAGTAGGTGCTTTTCTAAAAAGTCCATGGCCTCACTACTTTTTGAAAGCTTACTAGGATTCTGTACTAGGAATGATTTCTCTTCTGTTGAGTAGGCCTTAAGTCCAATTTTATAGCAATTAGTTGCCACCAATGAGAAGAAATTTTACATATTTATTTTTATTATTTTTAATTGTGTGTACATGTTTGTGTCTGTGGGCTGTGCACATGTCCACAGAAGCCTGAGATAATTAGGTTCACCAGAGATATAAGCAGTTGTCAGTAACCTAGCTTGGATAGTGGGAATGGAAATCAGAATCTCTGCAGGAACAGAATGCATTTGTAGGTGCTGAGCCATCTCCCAGCCTGTAGAAAGAATTTTTAGAAATGATTTCATTGTCAAAGGAAGTTTCAAAGGAACATCCATTAGAAAAATGGTTGTGAATAATCTGTACTATGCTTGAGTAGTTTGGGTAAATATAATCAGACGTGTGTGCACTTGCCTTGTTTCTAGATGCTTGTTTGCAGAATAGGAAGAAATTGTACTTCTATTTGCCAGTCTGCTTCCAAACATTTATTTCAGAGAGAGAATATTTTTTCTTTGTTCCTTGCACTCCAATTCATTGTGCTTAACAGAAGGTTCCCTGTAGAACTAACTTTCTTATTCTTTCCTTTATTCTTCACTTGGCCGAAATAAAACAAAACAAGGATCCTCCCTAAGCCACAATACATTTTCCATTTTCTGTTATGTAGAAGATTAGATAATAGAAAAAATTAACTGTATTTTAATCAGAAACAGTGGATATGTCTTGGCAGGTAGCTTTTTGTAGCATTCAAACATCTGCATGTTTGTCTATGATCTAAATGATTGTATGCAGGGAGATAAGCTAGAGGACTGCCAATGTCCTGCTCTGTAGCTTTCCACATAGGCTCTCAAGATAGTTTTCTTACTGAAACTGGAACTAGACTATCAGATTATCACATAAACCACTGTGATCCTCTTATCTTTAGCAAGTGATAAAAAAGCAAAGGGGAAATTGAAATAAATGTCTCAATTAGAAAGTTGTGCTTCAATAGATGTGCTTACCCTGATATTTGGCATAATAGTCAACAATTTTAAGTGAGTATGGTATAAATTTTTGAGTATGTGTATTAAACTGGAATTATGAAAGAACAAATATAGTTTGTTAATAGGATTATTAGTGTAAAGAATGATAGAAAGTAGTGACAGAGATAAAATTATTGATGAGTCTGAGTGCCATATACAGAATGATTCAGCTCTTCCATTATAACACATGAGGAAAATATAGGAATAATAAATTAATACACCAATATTGTAACAAGCATAATATAAGTAGTTCTTATATACTCCTTTGAAATTTATGGTTCTGAATGATTATATTACTTAGTTAAGACAACAGTAGTTGGCTAATTTGCAATAGAAATATGGATTATTTTATTAATTCTATAATATTTATCTATTTATGCCCTTCTGTAATTTCATTAATTTATACTTGTAAATATAGTTTTGATTAGTATATTTATGTTAAACCTTGAAATGTAACATTGTGGTAAAGAAAGTGTTAAAGATGACCTTTTGATAGTATGAGTTCTATATGATGTTGGTGAAAAAGTAAATTTCTTCTTTCTGGGTGGCCAATATTTTAATTAGGAAGTTTTAAGTTCCAGAGATAATTAATACACACACACACACACACACACACACACACACACACA
>NC_034613.1:98191088-98199589 GCF_900095145.1 Mus pahari
TATATATATATATATATATATATATATATATATATATATATATATTTAGTAGAATGTACATCTCTTTGTAACATAACATGGTTTCAGAAAATCTACAGATTCTACCACCAGCTGAAATGGTAAACAAGTGTATCATAATATTGGAACAGTGAATAGCCAGATAAAAGGCAGGTTTTAAAATTTAAATTTTTTGTTTATAGAAATAAAAGGAATCTAGTATATATTTATATTTTCATATTTGTGCTGACATTTTTGAAAATAGATTGCAGAGTAAAATACTAAATTAATAGCATTAGATGAGCTTAGAATTCTCAATGTTACCTTCCACAAAGTGACAATAATCCTTTCTGACAAAAAGGAGGCTACTGCCAGTGCTTAATCCTGTTACAGAATTCTCTCTGTAGTCTGTAGTATACATTCATAAAACTGGGTAAGTTGAGAAATGCTACATGGGAAAAATGGTGTTCACCTTAAGCCCAGAGAACCACTCAGGTATCCCAGATATTCACAGCAGATGTTTTTGATGTTCAACATGCTAGTTTTAAGGCCCAGTTTACATTTAATAGCATAATATGCATTATAGAATTAAAGTAGTATGTCTTATTTATAGAATGACTTTTGTTACTTTAGAAAACAATTTATTCATCATAGGTGTGTGGAGATCAAAGTATAACTGGTTGGAGTTAGTCCTATCTTTTACCATGTGAGTCCTTGGGATTGAACGCTGACTGTCAGGGTTGGTGGCATATGCCTTTACTTGCTGAGCCATCTTATGAGTCTTTGGATGAACTTCTGTATAAGGCAGGCTGGTCTTGGCTCCAGATTCTGGATTTATTAATATAAAAATACCATTTATTAATTTTATTTAAATTTCAATTTATTTTTGAAATTAATTTTAAAAAATTAAAACACTCAGGTTTACTTGTTTTATTTTATGTGTTTGTGTGTTTTGTCTGCATGTATGTCTGTGTAGCATGTGTGTTCCTAGTGCTCATGGAGGTCAGAAAAAGGAATCAGATCTTCTGAGACTAGAGTTTGAGACTATTTTGAGTTGCCATGTAGATGCTGGGAACTGAATCCCAGGTCATCTGGAAAAGCAGGCAGTACTCTTTGTTAAAGAGCCATCGCTCCAACTTATGTATGAAATTTCTTCCATCTGGAGATGATTCCTTGTTTATTTTTGAGAAACTGTTGATATGTGTCACATTGTAGAGAATTATCTAGACCATATAGATTAGGTATAAAGAAGGGAGAGAAGCTGATTCAGTGTTCTACACTGAAAAGCTAGAATATAAAAACACATATAGTTTCTATTTATTGAGCTATGAAAAACAAATGTCAGTATATAAACATCTCCACACAGGAGTTATTTCAGACATGTAGCTGTCATATTGACTCCTTAAATGTAATTATCATTATTTCCCAGATGAGAAAATGAAGACAAGAAAGGATCAGCAAGTTTTCTGAAGTATCATGTTGTCTTCAAACCATTTTTTTTTCAAAATTGAGCTTACTGGATTTAACCTATCCACAAATAATTGCTGCTAGCTATAAATATTTAAATGTTATCTTTTCTGCTAGAACTCCCTGCTTGTGTAGAACAAATGTTCATTTGATTGTGATATGGAGCATTCATTTGTATATTCTTTCCCTTTCATTGAAATTAGATTTTTCTCATACAATATATACATGCTCTAATGCTTCCTGTTCCTTCCCACCTCCTCTCCCCTCCAGACCCACTCCCTTTCTGTTTCTCATTAGAAAATATAAGTCCTAAGAGATAACTACAAAATATAACAAAGTAAAATATAACAAGATAAAACAAAAAATTAGACAAGGGAAACCAAAAGAAGAAAAAGGGCCCAAAAGAAGGCGCAGAAATCAGAGTCACAGTGATGCACATACTCAGGAGTCCCATAGAAATACTAAACCAAGATTATCTGAGTGTTAGTAGAAAGCAAGAAACCCTTATGAGGCATGTTCATTTCTCTCAGTATGGCTATGGATGTAGCATAGCTGCATGAGTTTCTGCCTTGACTTCTTGGAAATGTTATACTGTAAACTTTCCTCCCCCCACCTGTCTCCAAGAGGATGTTTCCCCTCAGGGGTCCCCACTCCCTGGGGCTTCAAGTTTCTCAAAGGTTAGGAGCCTCTTCTCCCACTGAGGCCAGATCCTCTGTGTGTGTGTGTGTGTGTGTGTGTGTGTGTGTGTGTGTGTGTGTGTGTGCCTGGAAATATCTCCTATATGCTGCCTGGCTGGTGGGTCAGTGCTGGAGAGAAATCAGGGGTCTGGGTAAGTTGAGACTGTTGGTCTTCCAATGGGATCTCCCTCCTCTTAGCTTCTTCCAGCCTTTCCCTAATGTAACCACAGGGGTCTCCAATTTCAGTCCAGTGGTTGGGTGTAAGTATCTGCTTCTGTCTCAGTCAGCTGCTTGTTGGGTATCTCAGAGGACAGCCATGCTAGGCTTCTGTCTGTAAGCACACCATAGCATCAGTAACAGTGTTAGGTCTTGAAGCTTCTCCTTGAGGTAGATCCCAATTTGGGCCTGTCACTGGATCTCCTTTCCCTCCTGCTCTTCTCCATTTTTGTCCCTGCAGTTCTTCTAGGCAGGAACAACTCTGGGTCAGAGTTTTTGACTGTGGAATGGCAATCCTATCCCTCCACTCGATGCCCTGTCTTTCTACTGAAGGTGGACTCTACAAGTTCCCTCTCCCCACTGTAGAGCATTTCATCCAAGGTCCCTCCCTTTGAGTCCTGAAAGTCTCTCACCTTCCAGGTCTCATACTTTCTAGACAATCTCCCCACTTTCCAGCCCCTCCCCCAGGTTGCATAGTTACATTCATTGTGCTGGCCCTCATGGCTTCCCTCCTGTCCCTCATACCTGATCATGTTCTGGCCCCTTCTCTCTCCCAACCAGGTGCCTCCCTCCCTCTGCCTCCCATGATTACTTTTTCTCCCTCCTAAGTGGGATTGAAGCACTTTCTCTTGGTCTCTTCAGCTTGTTAACCTTCTTTAGTTCTGTGGATTTTATTCTGGGAATTCTAGTTTGGGTTTACTTTAGTTCCATCCATTTGCCTGTAAAACTCATGATGTTCTAATTATTAACAGCTGAATAGTATTCCATTGTGTAAATGAACCACATTTTTGGTATTCATTCCTCCTTTGTGGGACATCTAGGTTGTTTCCAGCTTCTGGCTATCACAGATAAGGCCCCTATGACCATACTGGAGTACATGCCTCTGTGGTATGATGGGGCATCTTTTGGGTATATTCCCAAGAGTGGTATTGCTGGGTCTTCAGGTACATCTATTTCCAATTTTCTGAAGAACCTCCAGATTGATTTCCAGAGTGATTGTACCAGTTTACAATCCTGCCAGCAATGGAGGAGTGTTCCTCTTTCTCCACATCCTCTCCAACATGTGCTGTCACTTGAGTTTTTGATCTTAGTCATTCTGATTGGTGTAAGGTGGAATCTCAGGGTTGTTTTGATTTGCATTTCCCTGATGACTAAGGGCTTTGAACATTTTTTCAGGTTCTTCTTTTCAGCCATTCAACATTCCTCTGTTGTGAATTCCCTGTTTAGCTCTATATCACTTTTTTTTTTATTTATTTATTTATTTTTTTTTGGTTGGGCTGTTCGTTTTTGGAGGTAAGCTTCTTGAGTTCTTTATATAGTTTGGATATTAGCCTTCCATCAGATGTGGGGATAGTGAAGATCTTTACCCAATATGTAGGTTGCCAATTTGCCCTGTTGACTATGTCCTTTGCCTTACAGAAACTTTCCAGTTTCATGAGGTCCCATTTATCAATTTTTGATCTTAGAACCTGAGTTATTGAAGTTCTGTTTAGGAAATCCAACCCACCTATGCCAACAAGTTTGCATTACTTTCTTTTAAAAGAGCAGTATCATTTGGTTTTACCATTGGTCTTTGGTTTTTGGTGACCCAAGCAGTATCAGGTATGTGCTCCATATTGTAATGTAAGCCTAAAGTCTAATCAGACATCAGTTAATTCCTGCTACAGGCTTGGGGGGAACAGTTACCCTAGCATAATTTACAGGCAGGACATCATTGTAGATTAGAGTTTCTGGTTAGTTTGGTGTTTACATTTCTCTTTTGGTAGCCTGCAGAGTACCTCTAGTGCCAAAAAACACTAAAATTTAGGGGTGAAGGCTCTATGTAGGCACCAACTCAACCTCTCTTTCTTTTGATGAATTATGTGGATGCTTTCTTCAACAAACAGATCTTGGTGTCAGATTGTGGATAACAACCAATTCTATTGTCTTTGCAACAGGCTAGAATATTTGGGGATTTCCATGGTGTAGATTCATTTATTTTCTTTGACTTTTATTTCATTGTTGATAATATTATACCATGTGTACTGAACATATTTATTTTCTTCCCAAAATCCTTCCAAAATCCACCCTCTGCCCTACCCACTCAGAGTTACATCATCTTTTTATTTTATTTTGTTTAAGTCTGTAATGTCCAATTTGTGCTCCTTGTATATACTTCGATGCATGACCTTCTACTGAAGCATGACTAACTTACAACTAAACCTTATACTGTACATGGACAGTACATATGTTGCAAGTATCTTTTTACTGTATGACTGCCACTAGTGACATAGCAAACTTGTACTCTAATTCATGAATTCATAAGTTTCTGTTTCCTTAGCATTATATACAAAAGCCTTGCTGAAGTGATTCAATTGTTTAAGTATGCAAACTTGCCTATAGTGTTATTATTTCTATGATAATTTCACTGGTAGCTTCAGATTATCTATTTTATATTTCTTAGGCTATTTGCAAATCGATAATATCTTGATACAAAAAAATGAGGAGGAAATTCCCCATCTTTTAGTGATGATTTGCCATATTTGCAAGGTGCTCTTTGCTTTCTTTCTTGTCTCATATACATTGTGCATACTAGCCAGTATGCAGAGCAGATAGAACCTTCAGTAGAGTAGACATAAAAAACATGAAATGAAGCCAGACTCTAAAATATAATACTATCAGATCTATCCATAAATTGAAAAATTTGTGAAGTCAAAAGCTAAAATCACCACTTTAAAAATAAATTTACAGCTGGGCATGGTGGTGCACACCTTTAATCCCAGCACTTGGGAGGCAAAGGAAGGCGGATTTCTGAGTTCAAGGCCAGCCTGGACTACAAAGTGAGTTCCAGGACAGCCAGGGCTACACAGAGAAACCCTGTCTCAAAAAAACATAAATAGATAGATAGATAGATAGATAGATAGATAGATAGATAGATAGATAGATAGATAGATAGATAAATTTACAAATACGAATAAAGCTAGAGTTAAGGTGTTACAGACCTGTAATTCCAGAACTCAGAAGAATGAGGTATCAAAATCATGTTTATATAGTTTAGTCTAAACAATCTAGTCTTTCCTGTTAAAAAGAATAAATATTTGTCATACAGGTGAGATATTTGACAAGGTACCAGATACATTAGCAAATGCTGAGCTGTGTGCCTAATCACAGTTATTAACAGACTCTACATGATTCACATGACTTAATAATATTTTATATCATTCATTAAACTTTATGGCTGCCAAGAAAGCCTGAATAATGATACATGTTGACATGCCAGTATGGATGGGGAACTCTCACAGGCCCTACCCCTTAGAGAAAACTGCCGAGAGAGAGAGAGAATTACTCTTCCTCAGATATTAGCCTACTAATTAGTTATTTAATATCAAGTAGTGGGCCCTAAAACCCATACATCCAATAAATAATAAATGAACACAGCAGATTATATTTATAAATTTGTAATATATATGTATACACATACATGTGTATCTATCTGTGTTTACATATATATCTGTGTATCTATGTATTTCTGTATCTATCTATCTATCTGTCTATCTATCTATCAATTATCTATCTACCTACGTATCAGTCACACAATGAGAAAAGGACATGAAACTATATATTTTATGGGACTGTGACTAATTATAAGTAATTGAGAATATTTTATGGGACTGTGACTTAATTATAAGCAATTGAGAATTGATAGACAGTTGGGATGATATCATACATAAATAAGTTTTATGATCAAAAACATTTAAAAAACATTAAAATAAATATCAATAACTTTGGGACAATTTTTCAATAGGGGTGGGCAATGTAGTCCTCTCTAATAAGATGGACTTTGAACCTAAATGAAGTGGATAAATAACCTAAATAGTAACTATTTTAGCCAGAGGAAATAGCAAGGGTAAAGATTTAGAAGCTCCCATTTTAATGTTAAGTCTTGTGAGAGACCAAAATGGTTTGTCTATTGATGTTTGTATACTGATTAGCAGATTTCACAATAGGGATTATTTATAGGACTATTTAAAAATGTCATCTATGAAATACAAACATTACATAGCTTAAATATAGTTCTTTTAGTGACTATTTTAGTTAACTCGAGCATTGTGAGAAATGGGATTGACACATTTATTCATGGACTATCTTTGTTTTGCTTTTTCAAATCTAAATATAGAAACTATGTTTTTGATCTCTATTTTTAGGAAAATTGTTGCACTGCTTTTTGTATAATAAAGCCTTATTTTAATGAGTAAATGTTCATAAGAGCTCTAAGTCAAAGTTGAGTCCTAAATTTGTCATTCCTGATTGGAATGATAGGTTTGAAAACTGAACTAGATTAAGACACTCTTGTGAATGTGAAAAATGGTAACGCATAATCTGGAAATAAAGTTTTGTCCTCAGTAGCATTGCCTGATAGAATCTAAATCCTGGAGATAATGGACTAAAGAAATAGAGTAACAGAAGACACTTGTCTTGACTGAAGTCACTTTTTGATGCAAGCTAAAAAAAGTCTTATCTGTTAGGAAAATATAATAGAGAGCCATTTTAAAATTTCTGCTAGTGAATATATGGTATGAAACAATGTAGCATTTTGTTTCCAGTGAATACTCCATTTATATAAATGAGACTCATAATAGGTTATAGAATTTCTAATAGAAGGGACAGATAGAATATAAATAGAAACATAAAGATTTCTTAAAGTTGAAGGTTTGAAGTATGTTGATATATACTAGTAATAGCTTAAGATGTTAAACTATATAGAAGTAAAATCATCAACATGGATGCTTTTATAATAAATGACCAGTTTCAAGTTCTTTAACCTTTCATAAAATAAATAATTTGTTTTCATTACAGATAAAAATAATCATTTGTTTCTTCATTTTTATAACATATAGTTTACACATTAAGGACTTCCATGTAAAGCTTGAGTTGTAGCTTGGCAGAATTGTATACTAAAGATATATGAGCTCAAAGACAAATCTGTTGTTTTTGCATGTGGATTGAAAGCAGTCTTGTTTCACATGATTTATTTTTTTGTCTGAATCCTGGTGAAAAAAACTCAAATTGAGGCTTCATTTTGTACCTGGATACATTTTCTTGGGTTCAACAGTTTGGAGAATTGATTCACGGAGTTTCCTAAAAATTAGGGGAAATGCCAGTATACTTTCTTTATATCTTGAACCCATCTTATAAGGGTCAAATCTTTAACTTTCTTGACTATTATTTAGCTTTCTTGAGATATTATATCTATTAATATAACATTAATTAAACCAGCATAAACAGCTTAGATATGTTAGTATTTGTTCAGTTTTGTTGTGAAGTGCTTACTATTTCTATCATTAAATTATTTTTATTTCTCAAATTCTTTTATAATTTAAGTCATCACCTGAAACTCACTTTACTTAATTAATTTTACTTGCTATGTAATTTCTATAAACATATCTAAATATTCTAAAAATGTGTTTCTATAATCAAAATGGTCATAACGAGTTATTTTTGGATATCTAAATTTCTCTTCCCTTAGTTTTTTTGTTTTGTTTTGTTTTGTTTTGTTTTGTTTTGTTTTGTTTTGTTTTTGATTTATCAAGACAGGGTTTCTCTGTATAGCCCTGGCTGTCCTGGAACTCACTTTGTAGAACAGACTGGCCTCGAACTCAGAAGTCTGCCTGCCTCTGCTTCCCAAGTGCTGGGATTAAAGGTGTGTGCCACCACTCCCTTAGTTTTTACTAATATACTTCTTAGCAACTTTTTACTTTCATAACAGAGTTTATTGCTAAAAATTAAAACCACAATCACAGAAGTGGATGCTCACAATCAGCTATCAGATGGAACACAATGCCCTGAATAGAGGAGCTAGAGAAAGTACACAAGGAGCTGAAGGGGTCTGCAACCCTATAGGTGGAACAACAATATGAACTAACCAGTACCCTCAGAGCTCGTGTCTCTAGCTGCATTTGTAGCAGAAGATGGCCTAGTCAGCCATCATTGGGAAGAGAGGCCCCTTGGTCTTGCAATCTTTATATGCCCCAGTATAGGGGGACACCAATGCCAAGAAGTGGGAGTGGGTGGATAGGGGATCAGGGGGTAGGGGAGCAGGGGGCAGGTATAGGGGACCTTGGGGAAAGCATTTGAAATGTAAATGCAGTAAATACCTAATAAAAA
>NC_034613.1:98199904-98232198 GCF_900095145.1 Mus pahari
AGAGAGAGAGAGACCAAATAAATATAATAATGGAACATTAATTTAATACATGTAATCAGAGGAGAAAATATTATTATTTAATAACTCTACTTTCCACATGTAGACTTCTAAAGGTGCTATTTTGTGTGAGGTATAATCAAAACATGTGTTTTCTTTGAAGAATAGATGTAGTTTGATAGAGTCTAAGAAATGTGTGACAAAAAGTTCTTACCATCTTTTTCTTTTATCACACATACCAATTCAGAATACAAAGACTAAATGTGTATGAAGTACCTGTTGACATAAATACATTTGTCAGGGTTATTTAGTTAGTATTTTATGATTGAATTCTGAATAGAGGTAACATTTTGTAGAATTATTTTTAAAAAGAATCAATACGAAACCATTCAATTCAAAGCAAATTGATCTTGGAAAGTCTTCTCCTATTGTACTCCACTCTAATGTTTGGAGAAAAAATGTGATGTAAATACAAGCATGAAGAGTAAAGGATTTTTTTCTTCCTTTAGTCATGGCCTGAAAAGTTTAATGGTATTTTAGAAGTGATATTACACTTCAGAAAAAGGGTAATGCATCTTTAAAAGCTAAACTACATCTTCTTTACTTTTATCAAATTCTCTATAAATCTTTCATGACAGTTTATTTAACAAAGTGCCATTGAAACTGTATAGATGATTGATGTGACCCATGTAAGATCAACATGAAATGTTTGTAAATGTCAGCAAAATGTGACCATCTAAAAGCATATAAGGAGTTTCTATGAAAGTGAAAAACCTACAGAAAAATGTTTATCTTATTCTTTGCTTTCTGGTATGCAATTACAAATTCATAGAAGTCAAATTGTATTTGATTTTCCTTGGCACTCATGTCATCCGAGGACTAATTTACTTTTGACATTTACCCTCTCAAAGCTCTGGTTCATACTCATTGGATATGTTTTCTCTATCATCTATGTGAATATTATACAGGCTCAGAATTTCTTAAAAATGATAATTATGTATGAAACCATTAGTAAAACCTTGAAAAGAGTCTTTATGTACAAATTCTAGGAGGTACCAACATTGAAATGTCATTATAGAGCAGGTATTATCCATGTGTGTATGCAGAAAACCTCTTTGATCTTTATAAATTTGAAAACATTAATTTTGTAAAAGCAAATACAATGGGAAAAGGGAAGGAAATAATAAGATAAATAAATATTTTGTCAAGAAAGTAGAGTAGTGACATACTCTAGAATCTGAATGCTTCTTTTAAAAATTTCTTTTTGATTTTACTTTAGCATAAAATAAATATTATGTTTAGTATAGAACATATTCTGCCCTTCAGGGTGATATTTTGATATATGTTCGCATTTATTGACCCTACAGCAGAATGTGAAAAGTGAAATCAATGCAGCTTATGAATGGACAATAAATAGTAAAGATACAAATTTGAAACCTGAAAATCAGTAGTAATTCCTACTGAAATGAAAATATTTTCAATGGAGGCGGGGTACTTATACAAACATTATTCATCTAAATGCTACACTCTATTCTTACTTGCAAGGAATTTTGAAGAATCTACAAAGAATTATATAATGCTAATACTTAGCAAATGCTATTTTCCATCCCAATGGTTATGTATACTTACTCACAAATAATGTTTTTAAATGGTGTCTTGATGCTTTATGGGTGGAAAATATTTGATAATTGTACAGCAAGGCCATAAATAACTAGAAAACTATATTAAGGCTCCCAACTAAATAAGTTCGTCTCGGGAGTCATACTTAGCTTTCGGGAGGATATGACAAGATGAAACAATTCAAGAAGCATCTTGAGACAGGAACATACTTCTTTTTATTTATTTAGTTTTGCATCTCTAGTGTGGCACAGTGGATTGCTATATTAGAGTGATTTGTCATCTGAGACAGTTTCCATTTAATTTATAAGCTTGGACTTATACCAGTAGGAAATTACTATAATGAAATTTGAGAAGATAATGAATTATAGGGACTTTGGTATAAATTTTCATTTTGAAGCAATTCTACTGGCAAATATATATATGACAGATACTCAATATAGTATCCCCTTTTCATATTATTAAAGTTTTAAAAGATTTTATTTCAAAAATGTGTGTATGTATGTTCTTTGTGAGTACCATCAAAATTCAGGAGAGAGTGTCAACTTCCTGTTGTTGCCTTACTTGTATCCAAGGGAACAGAACTCAGGTCCTCAGCTGTCTGCTGAGTCATCCCTCTAGCTCCTTATTTATTATAGTTTAAGTAACATGTACATTTCATTGTATTTTATAAGAATGATTGTGTTTTCACCCATAGAATAATATTCTAGAGAACTTTAGAGCCATTGTGAGAATATAGCAAATAGGGAAAATTAAATAAATCCTTGTGTGATTCTTAAATATAATATAGAGCAGAGAAATAACTCATATTTCTGTGTCAATTTATTATGGAAAATAAGTATAAATTTTTTAGGATAAGTATAAAAATACAAAATAACAGGAAGTGAGGTCATGAAGATGAATAGCTTTCAGCTGCTGAAAATGAATCAAGAAATAAGAGGGGACCTCTATTAAAAGTATGAAAGGGAGGGAAGATGGGAGGAGAGGCTGTGTGAAGAAAGGTGAGGGACTGTGATCTAGATATAAAGTAAATAAATAAATTAATTAACACAAAAATTAATAAATGAAAGTAATAATAGAATGGAACTCGGTACTGTACTGGCTCTTGTTTGTTTGTTTGTTTTTTTAACAACCCCCTTGGTAACATTTAAATTATTTTATTTATTTATATTCCAGAGTTTTTTTATCCTCTTTTGCCTCTAAGAGGGTATTCCCCTACCAGCCCATCCTCCTATCCTCTTTACCCACCCACCCTCCTCCAACTCATCTCCCTAGCATCTCATTTCCCTAGGGCATCAAGTCTCTACAGGATTAGGTACATCCTCTCCCAGTGTAAGGGGAGGAGTGAGGAGGACATGGACCAGCCCATGTATGCTCTTTGGATGGGAGCTTAGTCTATGGGAGCTTCCAGGGGTCCAGGTTAGTTGATACTCTTGGTCTTCCTATGGGCTTGCCATCGCTTTCAGTTTCTTCAATCCTTCCCCTAACTCTTCCATAAGTGGTCCAAGATCTCAGCCCAATGCTTACCTGTAAGCATCTGTATCTATCTCAATCACCTGCTGGAAGAGCCTCTCAGGACAACAATGCCAGGCTCCTGTCTGTAAGCACATCATAGCCTCAGTAATAGAGTCAGGCTTTGATGCCTACCCATGAGATGGATCCCCAGTTGGGCCAGTCACTGGACCCCCTTCCTTCAGTCTTTTCTCTATTTTTGTCCCCACATTTCCTTTAAGTAGGAACAACTCTCAGTCAAAAAAATTTGAAGGTTGGTGGGTGGCCCCATCTCTACTGGGGACCATGTTTATCTACTGGAGGAGATAAACATGGTCCCCATGAGACCTCTTCAAGTTTTATCTCCCCACCATTGGGCATTTCAGCCCAGGTCATTCCTTTGAGTCCTGGAAGCCTCTCACATCCCAGATCTCTGAAACTTTCTAGAGGTTTCCCCACACCCCCCCCCCTGCAGCTGCATATTTCCATTAATTCTCCTGGAACTCTGAGCTCTTCTCCTGTCTCCCCCATACCTGATCCTGCCCCCCCTTTCCCCTCCCCTCTCCCCCACCACATTCTTCACTTTCCTTACCTCCCATAATTATTTTCTAGAAATCTTAATACTACAAAATATTATTTAAAAATTAGTTTGTTCTTTTTGCTTGTAAGAAAAATCATTAGTGCTTTGCTTTAGATTTTTCTTTTAATCATGAATATGTGTATTCATATACATGTGTATTTGCTTTATACTTTGCTATGGCAGCTTTAAATTCAGAGAGAACAAATTGCACAATGTTGGATAATGCCATTATTTTCCAATAATCAAAAGAAGGAATGCTAACTTTTTTTATTATTATTATTATTTTCTTTATTTACATTTCAAATGCTATCCCGAAAGTTTCCCATACCCCTCCCCCCACCTCTGTTCCCCTACCCACCCACTCCCACTACTTGGCCCAGGCCTTGCCTTGTGCTAGGTCATATGGAGTTTGGAAGACCAAGGAGCCTCGAATGCTAACTTTTTAGTGTATTAACTTCCATGTAAAGAAAAGAAGGAAGAACAGACAGGTTCATAGAAACTCCCATCAAAAAAAAAAAAAAAGGAAGAATTAAACTATTCTTTTTCTTTAAGAACCTTAGGTATTAACAATCTTAGGCAGCAAACTTGTGTGATTTCTTTAGTTTTGCTTTGACAGGAGCTACAATTTACATGTAATATTTAAATACTTGGGATAGTCATGATAAGAGTGATGGCATTCCTACAATGTGATGATCTTATCTACTTACCATAGCTTATGTCAGATACATTGAAGTGTAGGTCTCCAGATCTTAACATCACTATCTCCAACCTTTAGAGTACTGAAGAGATATGTTCAAAATACGGTGGAATGTCAAGTTGATGGCTTTAATTTTATTTTGCCCTACTATGAGTATTAATGTCATGCGCATGTGTGTGTGTGTGTGTGTGTGTGTGTGTGTGTGTGATCATGCACTTGGGTGTGTGATGTATATGTGAAGATGTGTTGGTCTTTGACTTCCACTCTGTTTGAAACAAAGTTTCTTCTTAGCTACTGTGTACTCTAGGTTGGTTAGCTGACAAGCTTCCAGGGATTCTGTTTTCTATTCCTGGACCTTATCTCTTAGAAACAGTGGCAAGATTATAAATACTTGTTTTACCGCCTGGACTTTTTATGTGTGTTCTGATAATTTGAACTCAGGTCATCACACTTGCCCAGCTGCAACCCTTTAAAAACATTTCTCTCAAAGTCATCTTTTAAGCTATGAGACATAATAAAGCATGGTTTTTTCTTACTCAGAAAACAGAATACCATCCTTTTATACCTAAAAGAATGTTTACTTTGGTATATTGAAGACTTTGCAGATGGGATTTTACACAAGATAATGTGTTTATTTTGACTAAATGTTATTGATATAATGACCACTGAAATCAAACCTGAAGAGTTTGGCATACTAATTTTAGTTTGTTACTTTTCTACAAGATGTTTTCCGAGATTCTTCACTATGGTGTGCTTATTTCCATAGGTGTGCTTTCTATACATATAACCATGTAGATAAGATGTGTAGCTTTGTCGCTGAATTATGGGTAGTCTAGTTAGACAAGGTGTCTCCACATTTATAGTGCTTAGCTGCAATGCCTTCTTCAAACTTGTAATTGTCCTGTTAATTTTTATGTGTTTCAGGGACTTGTTTCAAAAGATTTATAGGAAATTTCAGAGACTAATCTAAAAAGTATAACCATGTAGCTGGTGAAGGTCACTTTAGACAGCATTCTAATGTAGAAAACTTTGGATAATGAAGCACAAGAGAGCTTAAGTAAAACATTGTGAAATATAAAAGCCACTGGTTTTAATTTGGTATTAGAGTAGTGCCAGCACAGTAATGTTCTAAACCCTTTGCTCTTCCCTAAACAGTGCTAATCTTCCTTTAATTATACTTATGGTGGAGTAAGTTAGTTTTCACTTTACTTATGTAATCATTTTCTTTTTGCTCTTATTTCTTGCTGTTCTGACTTCCATATATGTCCTTCCATGGCTCATTCATTTATTTCATTCTTTTATTTTTTTAATATGTTAGGAACTCTGTCATTTTTTATATCAGTTGAAACGGTGGGCACACTTCCAGTCACTTTTGTAACTTCTTGATAAAACTATATACTTTTTCATTTTCATGAAGACATCCATAGAGAATTTCTCTATTTGATAATTCCAAACATGCTATTGCCAAAGGGTTATGTGCCATCAAAATTAGGGAATAGATCTTAGCATATTAAAGCCTTGTATTCAAATTGTGAAATGTCTATTTGTACAATCATTATGGAAAACACTATGGGGGGCCTCTAAAACCTAACACATAATTCAGTAATTGTATATCGATGAATGGGTAAAACATGTGTAGTGAATATGAACAATAAAATAGTATCCGGTTTTACAAAGAAAGAAAGTCTATCATTATGAGGGTTTTATGTTACATAAGATAAGTAAAGCATGAAAAATACCACATGATTTTCATGTTGTGCAAGCAGTTGCACTTCTAGAAACAAGACAAAATGGTAGTTCCTAGTGGCTGGTAACTATTAGGAATACAGATAATTATTGTTCACAGGACCCCAGAATTATTATTAGAAAGAATTACATATATAAAACGTGCAAACACAGTTGATCTTAAGTGTTCTTACCACAAAACAGTATTTGAGATAAGCATTTATGTTAAGTAACTTGATTTGGACATTCTATAGTATAAAATATGTCAAACTATTTTGTGGTATACCATGTCTTTACACAATTTTATCTGTCACTATAAAATGTTCAACAACAACTAAAAGCCACTTGTAATTTCATTTTGACTAATGCATTAGGAATCTAGAAGTCACTATTTCATTTATTCTGCATGTTTTGAAGAAGCAAAGGGAAGTATATAGTAATAAGGAGTACAAGTTACAGGAAGACATATTTTAATAGTCTCAATTTCTACTGTTGGTTTTCCATAAATCTCACAAAACAAAACTGAGTAGAGGAGGAAAAATTATGCTTACTGGTAGAAAACTAAAATGAACTATGTCAGTAAGTTATTGAACAATGATTAGAGATTATGCTGTGTGTCTTGCATTCTACAAGGCTATTCTGATAAGGAAATATATGTACAAATTATATACGATGTGTTAACAAGTTTATGAATTCTTCTAGATCTACAATAAATGACTATCAATAGGAAATATTTGTAATTCAGTAAGTATTATCTCTGTCAAACTGAACTGAGAGCATTAGTTTTTGCATTTTCCTTTAACTTTGAGACCTAAAAGTGCCTCTTTCTATCCTGACAGATGCTCCTAGTCAGTTGCTGATATCATTGATATTCTGGTGTGGTACTGTTGATCTTATTTTGATTGAAACAGGGTTCTAGACAGCAAAATTGATGAGTGTTTTTATGGTAAGAGTGTTGCAAAGAAAAGTGATAAAGGGCTTCATATTTAGGCGTGCCTGGGGCAAGAATTACGACCTTCATTAAAGTCGTTATTTAGAAAATATTAAACATATCATGCTTCTTCTAGCACAACATAGGTTATCAATCTAGTTATTTAAAGTGCTTCATTATCTACATTTTGATAGACATATCTCTGGTCATTTTCAATGGTTTTTTTTCTGTCGAAGTAGCATATGATAGAGTTTCATGTAGGACAAGACATTTATTTTTCTTCTTAGGTAAGGTCTTTTCTAGCATAATAACAGCAAGTCAGTTATGTTATATAATTATGTCATCATTTTTATGAAGACAGTTTAAATGGGAGATACTTTTTATATAGATCAAATTTAAGGATGTTCATTTAGATATGTATAATAAGTCAGAAGTAAATTAAAAATTAATATGGTATGGAAGAATACTATACTTAAGGAAAAATATATAGCAGATGTCAAAGATAATTGAAATTGGCTAACTTATTAGGGAATTCATTCCTAGAGAAGACATATTTTCCCTCTATCAGCAGCCATTAATTGCCTATTAGTACTGTCCTTTTGGGAGTCCTGTTTAGTCCATTATGTTACTGAAAGTTTATTGAGCTCAATATCCCTGTCATATATAGAAGACATCTCATAGCAGATATCCTGGTCTTCTGGATCATATTACAGTCCTCATACTCCCTCTTCCATGATGTCCCATAAGCCTTGGCTCTAGGGATTGTATCAGTTATCAGTTGGGCCTAGAACCCCTCCTCTTAGTTGTTTTCTGAATTTGACCAGTTGTTATATTCTGTAATGATTGGTCTGCTGCAGCAAAAAGAAGCTTCTTGAGGATGTGTGGAAATTACATGTGTCTGTAGATAAAGTGGTAACTATTTAGAATGCAGTTCTACTGGTTTAAGGAAGTGGCCATAGTGGATTTCTCTCTTAGTGTCCATGACCACATCCTTCATTCTTAGTGGCCTAATTTTATAGTGCCTGGTATGAATTACCTTCTGTTGAGCAGGATTTGAGTTCAGTTACATAGCTATTGTTTAGTCCCAGAATATATATATATATATATATATATATATATATATATATATATATATATATATATCACTATTGCACTTTTGGGGGTTATCTTAGCTTTCTGGTCTATTTTGATGTTCACAGACACTGCAGCACAGTAGAACTACAGGTTGCCTTTCTCCTTTGGCAGCTTACATAGTCTTTGTGACACTACAAGCTAGGATGCTTTGAGTTCAGATCCAAATAAATTCTTCAATGGCTTCTGTCTGAAGTGTGTGCTGTTTTCACGAAGAGAAATTACAGTTTCTAGGAGTCAGCTAAGGGCAATGGCAATATTGTTTTGAGGATCTCTTGGGATTCCCTGACTGAGTTTTTCCATGCAAGGCACACTAGGCCTTGTTAGATATCTATGACTCTTGGAGGGAACATTGTCATGCAAGTTACACAAGTTCACACACACACACACACACACACACACACACACAATGTATGTAATTTTAAATAAACATAAAAATATGATTTCTCTATCTTTTTTCAAACATAGTGTTATTTGTCAACTCTCCCCCTCTCTAGTCTTTTAGGTAACTCTTACCCCCCATTTTTTTCTATTTCCCCCATCATAGAAACCAGTGTCCCTCAGGTTATAATGCCTCTCTCTTTGTCTTTTCTTTGCATCTTTTCCTCCATAATATTTTTGTTGGTAATTTTGGAATTTCACATCATGCACTCAGATTGCACTCACTTCCATATCCCCCTGGTCTGTTCCTACCCTTGTGACCTTGTGTCCCAAAAATAAAAGGAGAAAGCCACCACCACCAACAGTAACGTCACCACCAACAACAACAACAAAACAAGTCCAATTTGTATAGTCTATACAATCTCTTTAGGTTGATCAAACTTCCACTGAACAGTCCCTTAAAGAAAAGTCCTTCCCTGTCCTCATCCCTTCCAGAAGCCATTGACTGAAGAGAGCTGTACTTCAGCATCTGTATTATTTTTTGTTTGTTTGTTTTTTTCGGGACAGGGTTTCTCTGTGTAGTCCTGGCTGTCCTGGAACTCTGTAGACCAGGCTGGCCTTGAACTCAGAAATCTGCCTGCCTCTGCCTCCCAAGTGCTGGAATTAAAGGCGTGCGCCACCACGCCCGGCTTCATTTTTTTTTTTTTTTAATTAATCATTCCATTTGTTAACATCTCGATTGATAGCCCTCTTCCCGGTTACCCCTCCACAAACCTCCCCCATCGCACATCTGCCCTCTCCTCCCTCCCCTTTGCCTCTATGAGGGTGTTCCCCTGCCCACCCCACCCTCTCCTGCCCTACAACTCTAGGTACGGCATCAAACCACCACAGCACCAAAGGCTTCCCCCCCATTGTTGTCAGATAAGGCCATCCTCTGCTACATATGTATCTGGAGCCATGGGTTCCTTCCTACACTCTTTGGTTCGAAATCTAGTTCTTGGGAGCTCTGGGTGATCTGGCCAGCTGATGTTGTTCTTCCTATGGGGTTGCTGTGAGGTTGCAATCCCCTTCTGCTCCTCCAGTCCTTCTGCCAGCTCCCCCACTGGGGTCTCTGAGCTCAGTCTGATGGTTGGCTCCAAGGATGACAACTGTATTGGTCAGTTGCTGGCAGAACCTCTCAAGGAGCTGTAATACCAGGTTCCTGTCAGCAAGCACCTCTTGGCAATAGCAACAATTTAGGGGTTGGTATTTCCAGACAGGATTGGTCTCCAGGTGGGGCAATCTCAGGATGGCTCTTCCTTTAGTCTCCACTCCATTTTTTTTTGTCCCTGTTCTTCCTTTGGACAGGAACATTTCTGGGTTACAAAGTGAGTTCCAGGATAGCCAGGACTATACAGAGAAACCCTTTTCTCGAAAAAAAAAAACAACAAAAAAAAAAAAAACAAAAAATTTTTTTGAGATGGGTGGGTGGCCTCATCCACCTTCTGGGGGGGCATTCCTATCTCTTGGAGGTAGTCTGTACATGTTATATCTCCCCTTCTCTGCTAAAACCATTCCTGTTGGGTCCTGGAGCCTCTTGCTTCCCTGGTGTCTGGGATCCTCCAGTGGCTACCACCACTTCCTCATCTACCCCTGCTACATATTTTTATTCAATTTCTTGACCCTCTGTACCTCTCTCCTGTCCCCTCCAGTACTTGATACCGATCCCCTTATTTCCTTCCCCTCCTCTCTCCCTCCCAGGCTCCCCCTCCCTCCACTTCCCATGTTCATGCGATCATCCTTTTCCCTCTCAATGCAGGACTGAAGCATCTATACCCTGGTCTTCTTTCCTCCTAAGCTCCATATGGTCTGTGGGTTATTTCATGCCCAGTGCTCCCAGGGACTAGACCACCAACCAAGGAATGTACAGGGAGGGATCCATGGCTCCAGATACATAGGTAGCAGAGGATGGCCTTGTCTGACATCAATGGGATGTGAGGCCCTTGGTCCTGTGGAGGTTTGATGCCCCAGCATAGGGGATGCTGGAGGGGTGTGACAGGAGAGGGTGGGTAGGTGGGGGAACACCCTCATAGAGACAGGGGAGGGAGGTTGTGGGTTAGGGGGCTTTTGGAGGGGTAACTGGGAAGTGGGATATCATTTGAGATATAAATGAATAGAATTAGTAATAATAATAACAATAAATAATGTTATTCTCAAATACATCTGGACAAATTAATTTCATATATAATGCAGTAATGTAAATATTTTATTATATTTACTTATCGTAAGACAATAGATCATTACTGATAATTCAGTGCCCTTCTCTGTGCATTTCAGCTAAAGTCAACCTCCTTTGGTCAGAGTTATCCTCAATAGCTTTCTGGTTAAGCTGTTATTTTTGTTTTGCAATGGGTTGTTGTAGAAGTTGGAGTTGACATGGAAGCCTTTTATGTCCCTCTTTTTCTTTGTCATTTAACTTCAAGTTTAATTATTTTTTAATTTTGATTATGTTTGTATGTGCAACATATATATGAACATCCATGAAGAAGCCAGAAGATGGTTCTGTCTTTCCTAAAATTAGACTTATAACTGGTTGTGATCCATATAGTGTGGGCATTAGAAATTGAGGTCCAAGTCCTCTACGAGAGCAGAACCTCTTTTAACTGGTGAGTCACAACTCCAGTCCTTATAGTAGCTCTTAATTCTTAACATTATTTAGTCTTTAGAGGAATAATAGATTTGGTTATAGCTTCTAAACAATATTTGTATTCTCTTACTTTGATGTATTAGCATATTTTAGATAATTTTCAGTATGAATAAAACTGTGATTTTCAACCTAAAAATTAATTGTTTCTTTTAAAAAATTAGCTGGTTTCCACATATGATGGAAAACAGAAAGCTTTCTTTTTCTAAGACTGTATGATTGAGTTGAATATTATATATCCTAAATCCATCCCTCATATATAATCTATTTTATACACATAAGTACACATATATATAAACAATTGAATATATAAAAGAGCAATATATATGTATACATATATATAATATATATAATATAGATAAGCAATTGTACATTTGGTTGCAGCATAACACATAGAAACAGTATGAAAAATGGGTAAGCATTGGGGAGCAAGGAAGGACTGAATGTAGAGAATTATCACAATCTATGAAACAGGTTATGACCCGTCATGAATGTATAGAGGTTTTGCTGGTAGATGAATAAATAAAAACATATTTGAGAGTAAAAGTTGACAAATCTAAGGTAAAGCTCCATATCTTCAGAGTGGCTATTCTAACTGTATAGAAGATCACGGAAATACATACACATTGGGTTGTGTTAGTTTTGGTCCATGATACTTTTATATTTGCAAATGTTTTTTAATAAAACTTAAAAATTTAAAAACAGACAGATAGGCGTGGTGCTGCACACCTTTAATCCCAGTACTTGGGAGGCAGAGGCAGGCAGATTTCTGAGTTCGAGGCCAGCCTGGTTTACAGAGTGAGTTCCAGGACAGCCAGGATTACACAGAGAAACCCTGTCTCGGAAAACAAAAGAAAACAAAAAAATAAAAACAGAAACTTTGATTTTTAACACAGTCAACATAAAAATATGATCTTTTTTTTAAAATAATTTTTTCAAGTTATTTAATATTAGTGCTGAATCTTCTGAAGAGAAAAAAAATGTCATTAGGGATTTATTTACCAGAAAGTTTAGTTAGGGATAAATAAAGGGATCTATCTATAACTTGATTACTATAGTTAATAAAAATGTATGGTGTTTTTAAAAATAATTCCGGGGGTAGAAATTAAACGTTCTCACCATAAAATGGCAATTAGAGGATATATGTATTGACTATGTTTATTTTATAAAAATATTATTGTATTTCTGTAGTTTTGTTAATGTTTAGCTCTCAGAATCTCATGTTTTTTATATGTTGGCATGTATATGTGTGTACATACTTTATAGTAAACAAATTGAGTAAATTATGAAAAATGATAGCTAATATTGAAATACTATTTATTTATTATTCTTTAATCTTTTTTTTTCTTTTTTTACAGTCCAGTTGTTATCCCCTTCCTGGTCCACCTTCCAACAGTTCCTCATTCCATTCCTCCTTCCCCATCTCCAAGAGGATGTCTCCCCTACCACCAGACCTCTCCAATCCCTGTGGCCTCAAGTCTCTCTAAGTACATCTTCTCTCACTGAGGCCAGACCAGGCAGTCCTCTGCTCTATACATGTCAGCATAGCAGCTAGTACATGTTGACTGGTTGGTGGCTCAGTGTCAGAGATCTCAGGGGTCCTGGCAAATTTATACTGCTGGTCTTCCTATGGGGTTGCCCTCCTCCTCAGCTTCTCCCACCCTTTCCCTAATTCAACCACAGGGGTCCACAACTAATGTCCATTGTTTGGGTGTCTGCATCTGACTCTTTCAGCTGCTTGTTAGAACCCTCAGAGGGCCACCATGCTAGGCTCTTGTCTATAAACACACCATAGCATCAGTAATAGTGTCAGGTCTTGCACCTCCCCTTGAGATGGATCCCAATTTGGGCCTGTCACTGGACATCCTTTCCCTCAGTCTCTTCTCCATTTTTATCTCTGCAGTTCTTTTAGAGAGAAACAACACTGGGTCAGAGTTTTTAACTGTGTGATGGCAACCCCATCCCTCCACTTGATGCTGTCTTTCTACTGGAGGTGGATTCTACACATTCTTTTCCTTTGTAATGAGTATAGTGACCTCTCTTTATAGTACTAATAAGGGCTAACATACTGCATGTTAGATCATTTCTAATGTTGTTAGTGTCTATGTTTATATTCTAATTTGACTGAGCTCTGATGAGATATAGTAGATCTTTATGTTCTTCGATAATCTATCATTCTGCCTCTGAATTCTGAGTATTTAAGTTTAAAAATGAAAGCATATATAGAAATATATATGTATGTATAAAATAACTGAATAAAGACTAAATACTCAATTTAATGTGGGGAAAAATGTACCCCTGCTTCTGCTTGCTTGTAGAAATGTTAATTTATATACACATAAATCTCAATCATTTTATGAAGCTGAGCCCCACTGATTTTCTATAGCTTATTCACACATGAAAAACTATCATCCATATATGTGTTTAAACTTACGTATACTGTGCCGTTTATCAACTTGGAAAGATAGAGATAATATTTTCAGTTTAACAACTTCATTAATTTGAAGCTTATCAATAACTTCTTGTGTTTACTATAACTTTACAACTGCCCACCAACAAGAGACAAGCAGTTAATTTTCTATCCCTGTGTATTTGTTGTAATATTAAGTAAAATGCTAATCTTTGTCAATCAGAGTAAGCCAAATTGAGTCTATCATAGTACAGTTACAATTTTTAAACATGCTTGGAATTCTGTGATATGCTACAGAAAGAACATATGGAAGTGGCTTTCTCTAAGGTATCAGTGAATATGGTTTTGTATATTGCAGTGTGCCTACTGGCACCATTGAAAGTTCAGCACCCTGGGAAAGGCAATGCTTTCAAACACGAATAATTGATGAATTGTATGTAATATGCAAATGTGAATGCATAAATCTCCTGAATGACAGCTTAATTTATGTGCACTTTTAAGAATGTGGGATTAGATTTTAATTAAATATCTTCAAAGGCACCCTGACTTATTCTGGTTTTGGGCTTCTGTCTTTAGAAAGTAGCATGTGAAGGTTTAAATCATAATTTTACACATACTATCCATATTTTTTCTACAAACTGGCCAATGTTTTATAGTAAAATAAAGGTATTTAAAGGAAAAGTCATTTGTATTTAATTACGTAAACAATGATCTTTAATTACAATTGTTGAAGGTTGTCATATATTATAGATGGATACAGGAAAAATATGTAGTTTGAAAATAGATTACTTGCATTTTATGTATAATTTTTCATTTTTTAGCAATTACTCTAACTTTTAGTATGTCAAATTAAATAATGGTAATTCCTCTAAGTATTTCTTGGTACACATTGTTAGTATGTTAATCCTGCCTTCAATTTTCAAATTATTACTTTGCTTTGAATACAAATAGTCCCTGGAGATAGAGCAGTTTCCCCAGTTTTTTCCCTTAGATCTATTTTTTGAATATATGGAACTCTCTGTGTGTACAATGGTATCTCAAACAACAAAGTGTGAAGATAAGAATAAAAATTTTTAAGTTTAGGTATTTGAAATTTATAGCTACTCTGTTAATCATCCTAGTTATTCAAATATTAGATTTAAAGCAAATGAATTTTAATTGACTATATAAAATATGATATGTATGTGGTTTATTATTTTTAAAACATTATTCACTCCACCTACAGTATATGATAGTCCTATTTCCTCTAAGTGTAAATATAAAAAGATACTTTATTATTATACATAATGCCAGGCTTATATTTGTTTTTTTCCTCCATATTTGTTTGCTCTTGTTTCAAGATTTTAATGTTGGCCAACAAAGTAACTATGCATGTCTCTTTTTAAAAATAATTTTCTCCTGTGGTATATTTTTATAGTGGTTCTCTGCATGAACTTAGGACTCATCTTTCATCCACTTCACCAACTCCCAACTCTCTACTTACTATGTGACTTCACATGAACCATTTAAATGTGCCAATTTCTGGATTATCTGAATTATATGATTTAATATGAAGTGTATGAAGAGTACCTTTTGCTTGAACCACATTGTTTTCATTTATCTCTGTTGTATGTGTTACGTTATTTTTCCTGGAAAAAAATGAATAGAGGTCTGCTTTTTCCATATAGAAGACCCATGGCAGGCCAGCGAAACAATTCTACTGAAGTTTAGTGTTTATTAATATTATTTTCAAAAGCATGGAGGACCCCAAAACAGCTGAATTACAGAAATATCTACTTGAGCATGGATGATCTGTCATAAAAGTTTTATCACTGGAGCATCCTGCACAATTTTCAAGAAGCTCAGCTGGTCAGAGAGTTTCTTCTCAGAAAATATTAGTCTATATCTATATGCATAGGGGTCGTGTAAGTCTTGTAATTTTCAGGAACTTCTTGAACTTTGTTAGTTTTATTTACTTTTGGAGTCTTATAATAACCCCTTTCTTCTCTCCACAAATAAATTTTAAGTAGAGATGAAATAACTAAATAGCCCTTTACCTCTCTGTCTTAGATATTTTTCTACTTTCTCTTCAATCATGTTCCATGATTCATGGAGCAGTTGATGGAGATATCTGTTTTTCCATATATCGCAGAGCAATGAGAGAAAATGACACAGCAACAATCTTTTATTTTTTCCTGAGGAGCTTGACTTCTTATACATTGTTTCAGAACACTTTCCACTGGAAATAAGGATGGCATCAGTATTCATATATAGATATAAACAAAAATGTTTAGAAGTCAGTTTGATATGCATATCACATTCATTGAAAAACAAAACAAAACAAAACAATATCCTCATGGGCAGCCCCAGTGCTTACAGTACCAAATGAGAGTTAGAGTTATCTATTGTAGAGTGGGCCTTCAATTTTACTAAAAATCCAATAGGTATACTTAAAATAGTCATGCTACTATTGCACAAGTGTGCAGAACTGCTTGTCAAATTAATGTTATAGCATGCAAGTACCACAGCCAAAGAAGACTGTCAATGACAATTTTCCCCCTAGCAACTCACATGACATCACACTAGCAAACAAACCCAACCAATAAGGAAGGAGTTTCCGGTTCAAGTCAGCTTATAGTCAAAGTGTTCAGTGTTTTCAGCAACAGGGTATGCAGCCACCAGCAGTGACAATAACCTTTATGATTCATATGTCAGGCTTTTAAGGTCTATCTGGCAGGACCAGATAATTTTTTTTTGTCAACTTGACATTAATTTGTGTTATCTGGGAAGAGGGAACCCTTGATTAAGAAAACGTCCTCATAAAATTGTCCAGTAAGTAAATCAAGTTCTTTCTGAGATGACATCAGAAACTCAGGTGTATGTTTTCTGGCTCATGCCAAAGACCATGTAAGTAATGTCACAACCCATTTAGGATCCCATGATATGTTTTGTGCATCAGCGTCATTGAGAGTCTTCTCCATACTCTTAATGGCAGCCTCTATCAAGAAGGCATGGTACACCAAATATAGCAAGTAGGTGAAGACAAATGGTCACGCTGGGACTCCCCTAAGGGTGGTACATTATCAGGCAGATCTGCTATGGTTCCATGTCCCATAACTCATTGCAGAGAGCATGCATCAGTCACTTAAGGCAGGGAGTACATTATCCCATATCATATTGAAAAAGGTAGATACATAGAGATTGGTGCTATGATCTTGCCACCCTCACAAAACCATCTTAACATACAGCATTCAGTGTCCATTATGGTGACAATGAGATGCATCTTTTTATCTTCAATTCATTTTGATTCTTTTGGTCCCTGTTTGGTATTTTAAAAACAGTCTACTATGCATATATAAACAAAATCTATTAATTCAAAGTAGGACACTGACAACAGACCAAAGTAATGGACTCACTCAAGTCTAGCTTTATCAAATACTGGTTTTATTGATGTTATTTACATGTGACTAAGAGGCACAGAAAAGCATACTCTCCATGAGTACCATGAAAAATGTATCACTTGAGCTCACTGCATGACTTGCAGGCAGCTTCGTTGGTGAGAACCTCCTCTGCCTAGCAATTATTTCTGCTTATATACATTTAGAGTAGTAGTTAGCAATCTTGTAAGTTTCAGCAGCTTGCTGAGCCTTGCAAGTTTCCTTTGCTCTCTGCTTCTCATAAGCCTTGCTTCCAAATTCGAGGAAGGAATATTTGAATCTAGAAACAAGAAATAGCTATAGGTTACTATCACAGCCTCAGTTTTGTTTAAAGGCCTGTTTCCCTACTTACTGGCTTCAGAATAATTTCATTTCCATCTGTATAGTTTTGTGTAGGTCTATAAAACAAGCTCATGGTAGGTTATTTTGTTCTTTCTTTCTTTCTTTCTTTCTTTCTTTCTTTCTTTCTTTCTTTCTTTCACTTCACACTTAAGTAAAATTTATAGTTTGCTTGCTTGGTTTCTTTCAAGTATGTTGATTAAAACATTACTCCTAGTGTTGAATTCCTAGATCTCATGTCTGTAACCTTGTCTAGGCTTGCAAAATTATAGAGATGAAGGACAATACTACAAGTGAGATAGCCATAAATCCCCACTCCCCTTTTAAATCTATGTTTATGCTGATTGTTATAGTTTGGATTGTTTTCTCCATTCTGAGAAGATACTTTTCTGTTTGTCTGAAATTAAGTAAGATCATTTCTCTCCTGTCAAATAAATTAAGAAGATAGAGTTGGTAGGGTAAAACAAAAGAGGGCTACAATCCTGGATGTGCTGGCTAACTTTCAGAAAGCTAGCTTCTCTCATGCTTATTTTCTCATTTTAAAGACTTGATCATAATAATCATCTTAAGGAACTATTTAGAGAATTATAGGATGATTATGTAAACCTAGCATTGTATTTGACACATAGTAAGTGCTACCCCTATATTTCTACCCCTATATTTCCTCCTCTTTAATCATGCAGCAGCAGTAATAAAAGCTATAATAATGGACTATACAGTGGAATTCATGCCCATCTTTAATTGATATCTGAAAGTGAAGGAGAAATGGAAGTTTTTTTTCCAGAAGTAACATGGGACTAAGTTTCCTAATTTCTTCTCTGAATGGGCCAGGATATATAGACATCTAATTTTAACATATAATATTATTTTAAAGGAAATGAAAAGAATTGAAATCAGATTATATCTGTTTGTTTTTTTCAAAAACATAGAAAGTGGCTGAACATAAACTCTCGGGTTGTTCCAGATTTGATAGCAGAATACAAATTCCATTTAACTGAATACATTGAATTAGTCACTTTAATATTTTTTATCTATGGAAAGTTTAATTCTGACAGCAGCCTTTTTCTTTTCAAAATGGGAAGTAAGTATACTGTATAAAATGCTATAACAGAAAATATAGTAGAATCAAAGATGAAATCAGCAAGCCCCACACAGCAATGGACATGAGGCTCAACATGTGGAGGAGCTCTTATAGAGCAATTGGCTCAACTATTTACAAAAATGTACATTAATATAAATATTTGTTAGTTGTATTAATTTTAAAAGTAGCTTTTGTAGATGGAATTCATATACTCAAAATATTTTAATGTCAGTAATTTCTATATATTTTACAAATTGTATATTTTATATCCATTTTAGTAATACTTTATCAAAATTAATTCAATGACCACTAATAAATACCATCATAATTATAGTCACACATATCAACTGTATGTATTACAGAAAATTACATTGTTTATTTATCAAGGCAAAAGAAACAAAAAACCTTTTTCCAGGGAATAAGTAATTACAAATGAAGTAAAACTTAAAAGAATTTATTTTTTAAAATTTATTTTTTCATATTCATATTTATTGATTTTTTTCCTAAACAACAGAAATGTTTTAAAATATTTTTCAAGTCTCCATTGATAGTTAGTAAGCTTTCTGATTTATTTTATAGAAAAGACTATAGTGAAAATCATGATTAGAAAATGATAGTACTGTATTAAATGGGATAATAAATATTATATATAAGATGTTTTGAAGATCAGAGTTAATATAGTTAACAACAGTGAATTATGCATTTAAAGCTTTTTTAGTTTTTATGGTAAGATATCAATTAGCTTGTTTAAAACATTCTCCAGTATAAAAAAAGTAAAACCATTTGCTGCATTCCACAAATTTAGACAATCTATATATCAAACTCAAGGAAATAAATCAGTAGATGTACATTATAGTTTACATTACTTTACCAGTTATATTTTAGCCTAAACTAATTTTGCTCTCATGCTTTGATTTTCTTCAGATAAATAGACTTTCTTCTATTATCTTCTAAATTTCAACTGCACCTTGCCTGTACTTTGAATTTTAAAAACTACATTGTTGTTGACAGTACAAAGCTGCTTTTGTTGATAGAATTTGCAAGACTCTCTATGCCTGTTCTTTAACATTATTTTGACTTTTTACTTACCATGAAGCCTTAAAGGAAATAGTCTAGAAAATTACTAGAAAATAACCTCTTTGGACAACAAGATTGTTTACTGCCTTTAAGGTTTATTTAAGAAAAAGCCAGGAAGTCACATTACCCTTTAGAGTGAACACTAACCTTGTCTTCCAGGGTTTAGTACCAAAAGCATCCACTTGTGTTTTTATTCATTTTGAAATATGCTTCTTGTCTATACATTTTAATTTGTGAACAGATTATATTTTGCATGTTGCAAAATGGAGACAAGGTTGTTTTTGTTCTTTTCTTCCATTTTAGAAGAAATATTGCGAATAGTTATCCCTTATTTGTCTTTTGGGACATTTTTTAAGTAATTATAAGGAAAATGTGTTATGTGTCACTGCAAAAGTAAAGCAAGTATAGGATAATTTCATACAGTGTCACAATGAAGCCATGAGGATAATTTCTGCTACTGGTCTTTTCACTGCAGGCTACTAGAGATTTTAGAATTGCATACAGTAATTGCTCTTGTAACCTGGAATCAATTTAGTAAGTAGCACTCAAAAATAAAAACATGATAGTCAGATAGTCTGATTTGACCTGGATAACAATTCCAAGAAATGCATCTTTGAGTAGTAGAAACAGATGCTATTCAATTTTGTTTTATTTGAGTAGAATCAAGCCAAACAGATATCTTAATATTATTGAGTTATTTACATTTCATCAAGCTATGTTCTAGTTAGATTACTGTTTAATAATTCACAGTTCTCTGTGGTTTAAACGTTAGACCCTTTAATTCAGAATGCCTAGTCTTTAATTCAGAATGCTTAGGTTAAGACATGGGAAGTTGTCATTTTATTTTAAAAGCTTGACATGAAATTCTGCTGTGTGGTTTGAGAATTTCCCAGTTACTCTTCTTTTTAAAGCAATCTCTCTTTATTTCCCACAGTCTGCAGGTTAAAACTAGCTTCCCAGTGTGAGACCACTAATTGAGTGGTGATATGTTGTAAACTTCAGAACTCTAAGCTTCAAAACCTTTGAAGAGTATTATAGTTCTCTTATGCAAGTAGGCAGCTCCTTTCAATAGATGCATGTGTGGATTCATCTGTATCATTTTCTGTGACTAGATTTAATAGACCAAAGATATGAAATTTTACCTAGCTATCTGTAAAAAAGATCCTGTGAATTTATTTATATCATGTACCCAGTAATTAGAATTCTTTCAATTAATTGCACATTAAAATTAAACTATGCTCTATAACAAGAAAGCCAGTGTTTCTTCTTGCTACTTGCTATATGTAATGCCTTATAATATAGATGCTTTAGTTGCACAAAGCCACCATATAAGACATTTCTTAATATAGTAGCTGAGTTTCTTAGTTGTGTTTAGGTGTAGCACATTTATCTCAGGAAGCTAAATCTACTTATTTAAGGGAGTTTTCAGATGCAAAGAACCCCAATACTTTTATATATCATCACCCATGCACAATGATGTTAGTAATACTGACTATATTCAATATTGAAATAAAGTTAAAAATATTTGATTCAACAAAGTATTTGCTTCTGTATGAAAAAGAAATTAACCTTTATTTTGGCAGCAAGCATTTCCAAAGGAAGCAAATGTTTAATCACTGGGGCCAAAATAAATGTTTTCTTTTAGGCTGTTAAGGCAGCCAAATGTTTTCATAGCATTTTAAAAATGTTTCCACCCTTTATTTTTACACAGAAAGTCTCTCTTCTTCCCACCTATCACCCTATGGAAATATTTTGTGGATGTATTTGGCCATGAAAACAGCAAAAAAGTTTTAAAAGTGTTGCCTTTTAAAAGTGGTGAAAGGGTACACTCAATGTTAAAGAAACAAAAAAAAATGAGTCTCCATGGTACAATTTGAAGAAAACTATAAGCAATAGAACTAAGTCCCATTCTTGATTGTAGATAATATTTTAAATGGTAACTTTACTTTTTAAAACATTTTTATTATATTAGTGAATAAGATGTAATTATACTCAGTCATCTAATCTGTATTTTACATTTTCTTTGCATATAATAATACTTATATAATGAATACATGACATTTAACATCAAAATATCCTCCTCTCCCTACACACATACATACACATACACATGTACAGACACACTCACACACACATACACATGTTGATGTACAATCAAAACATACACAAGCAGTTTGTTATTGCATTTTGTTTTGGAACACTATCTTAGTATGTAGTACAGAGCAGCCTAAAACTCACTGTAGTCCTTTTGCTTCAAACTCCTTCATATGAGAATTTTAGACTGATTGAGACATAGCACCCCTATATTCGATATACTTTAACTTCTTGTTGTGGTAAGAACACTTAATCTCATGAAACTTTACTTGCGTGTATGTGGTATATGTGTTTTATATCTGTCCTTGTATCCAATGAGTCTGTTGGATGTCTTTTCTATACTATTTCGTTCCTTAAGACAGGGTCTTTACTTGAACCTGAAACTTGCCATTTTGGCTAGGTTGGCTAATATAAAGTTCCTGTGTTCTACCTGTCTCTGTCTCCCAATTTTGGAGTTAGAGGCACACAATTGGCTTTTCATATGTTACAGGAACACAACTAGCTTTTTATTTGGTAATGATAACTTAAATGAAGATACTCATGTTTGCAAAGGGATTCCAGTATCCCATACCTTCACATGAAATTTTAAATAGGTATTATGCTAATCATGTATATATATATATATATATATATATGCATATATCCAGAGAGTTTACTTAATTTATATAACTAAAACTATGTTCTATTAAATAACTTTCCATTTCCTCTTATCCATAACCTTTGTAAATCACCATTCTACTCGGTGATTATTTCTTTGGTTATTTTGATAACTCATGGAAGTGGAATAATAGAGTAAGTTTTTATAATGTGCTTAATGTTCATCCAAGTTGTTTTTATTCTAGATCAAAGACAACTCATGTCATAATTTTAGTTTTATTAATGACACATTCTATTATTTGTGCTTTGTTTTAATATGAAGTGAAACACAAATGAAACAAAAATCTTTGTAAAATTGGGTTAGGTCTTGCCAGTAACACACATTTCCCAGCAGTTGTATATAGATCCAAACATTTTTTTTACTACAGCACAATTACATCTAAAACTTATCTAAAGTCTTCCTTGTCTCTGTTTTCCATACTAAAGAATAAAGTATCTTGGAATGACTGAGTTGAATTTAAGAATGAAGGGGAAAAAAAGCAAATATAAATAGCAATTCAAATATGAATAACATTCTTTTCCTCTACTTGTATTTACTGTTTCTAATTATTTGTTAGAATTAGACTTTCTTAATGAACTTTACCCAAATTGCATTGCTAAGATGTTGCAATGGAATGTGAAGCCCATTATGCACCATACCAACATACAAGAAAAATACCTGAAACAGTGAAGACCTTCAGCTTAACTGTTCTGTGATTATAATGCTACTAACAATTGTTGCACTATTATTAATCACCATTATTAAATATATCATGCCATGTAATTATGTTTACCTCTTTATCTCTCACTTTCACCTTTATCAATATATAGTACCTGCATGCACATACATTTGCATATTTGTTTCTTTACAATTTAGATGTCAGTACTTCTCATTTGTTGATTAGGAATATGAAATCTAGAATTTAAATTATTTCTGTAGTAACACAGTTGATACATCAGGAAATAATGATTCAAAACTTTATTTTTTATACTCAAAATTTTGCAACTACTATGTATTATTATTTTTCTTAAAAATTACACAAAGTAAAACCCTTTATGTTAGTTATACAATAGAGTGGTCAAGAGTATGAACTAGATGTTACTTGGACTATTCAATTGGAGTAGAATAGAAGCAAACTTGACTGCTTTGATAAAGGATTTATCCAAAACTGGGCCTTAAAGACTTGTAATCATTCTAACAGATGGATTTGGAGACTGACAATTTAGAAAGTCAAAAGGTACAGGCAACTTACTAATATGGCCTAAGTGGAGAGTACAGGATCTGTTTGGTTTGGTTGTAATTGTTTATCTCTGACTATTTAGAACACACTGGAACTTCTGTGGCTACTAGTGAGTATATAAGAAGTAGTCAGTAGCCAGGCGTGGTGGCACATGCCTTTAATCCCAGCACTCGGGAGGCAGAGGCAGGCAGATTTCAGAGTTCAAGGCCAGCATGGTCTACAAAGTGAGTTCCAGGACAGCCAGGGCTATACAGAGAAACCCTGTCTCAAAAAAACCAAAAAAATAAAATAAAATAAACCCCCAAAAACAAACAAACAAACAAAAAATAAAACACCAAAAAAACCCAAAAAAAACCCCAAACAAACAAACAAAAGATTGTAAGAGTTTGAATTCTTTGTAATCATCAAGGTGATGTAAATAAATAGAAAGATCCACTATGTTCATAGCAGCCTTATTTATAATTGCCAGAAGGTGGAAAGAACCCAGATGTCCCTCAACAGAGGAATAGATACAGAAAATGNGGTACGTTTACACAATGGAGTACTACTCAGCTATTTAAAACAATAAATTTATGAATTTCTTGGGCAAATGGATGGATCTGGAGGATATCATCCTGAGTGAGTAACCAAATCACAAAAGAAGTCACTTGATAGGCACTCACTGATAAGCAGATATTAGCCTAGAAACTTAGAATACCCAAGCTACAATTTGCAGAACACAAGAAAATCAAGAAGAAGGAAGACCAAAGTGTGGATATTCATTCCTCCTTAGAATAGGGAACAAAATACCCATGGAAGGAGTTACAGAGACAAAGTTTGGAGCTGAGAGGAAAGGATGGACCATCCAGAGACTGCCCCACCCGGAGATCCATCCCATAATCAGCCACCAAACGCAGACACTATAGCATATGCCAGCAAGATTTTGCTGAAAGGACCCTGATATAGCTGTCTCTTGTAAGGCTATGCTAGTGCCTGGAAAATACAGAAGTGGATGCTCACAGTCATCTATTGGATGGAACACAGATCCCCCAATGGAGGAGCTAGAAAAAGTACCCAAGGAGCTGAAGGGATCTATAATCCTATAGGAGGAACAGCAATATGAACTAACCAGTAACCCCTGAGCTCATGTCTCTAGCTGCATATACAGCAGAAGATGGCCTAATTGGCCATCATTGGCAGGAGAGGCCCTTGGTCTTGCAAAGACTTTATGCCCCAATACAGGGAAATACTAGGGCCCAGAAGTGGGGGTGAGTGGGTTGGAGAGCATGGTGGGGGGAGGATATAAGGGAATTTTGGTATAGCATTTGAATTGCAAATGAAGAAAATATCTACTAAAACAGAGGTGGAAGAGGAGCAGGAGGAAGAGGAGAAGGAAGAGGAGATTGAGGAAAAGGAGGAGGAGGAGGAATGAGGAGGAGGAGGAATGAGGAGGAGGAGGAATGAGGAGAAGGGTAGCCTTCTCTCACCTAACAAAATATAAGCCTAGGCACAAACCCTGAGTAGTAATTCAAATATGTCAAATAAAATTATAATGAATATCACATTGTAGGTGAGTGGAGCCTGCAAGTACCATGTTACTTCGGAACTGATGTGATACTGCAATTCCATATATTGAAAATAAAGTCAGATTTTATAGAGGCATTTTCTCAATTAAGATTCCCTTTTTATAGATAACTTTAGTTTGAATATCAAGGTGACCTAAGACCTGACAGCACAGTTGGTAAATGTGTTTGCCTATGGAGCACAAGAACTTCACCTTGGATCTCAGAACCCACATTCAAAACCTAGAGACAATAGTAGTATCTTTTATTTGTTTATTTATTTATTTTATTATTTTCTTTATTTACATTTAAAATGCTATCCTGAAAGTTCCCTATACCCTCCCCCCACCCCTGCTCCCCTACCCACCCACTCCCACTTCTTTGCCCTGGCCTTCCCCTATCTTAATCACTAGGAAGGTTAAGGCAGAAGCCGCCTTGTTCCTCACAGTCAGTCAATATAGTCTATTTGGCAAGTTCTAGGTCAGTGAATTATTCTTTCTTAAAAAAAATGGTTCATGGAATTTCTGGCCTACATATACACACATTAGTAAATATATCTAATTATTTTATATATTTATTATTTTATTTTACACATAAAATAATAAAATGAGACAGTTTAAAATGTTTAGATCATTTGAAACATTAACTGCCAACATTGTGCATTAATTATGAATGCATATGCAGGAAGTTTATTTCTTCTGAATTCTACTTCTACTTGGTTGCCAAAAAATAAAATTTTGGATCAAAAATAGCCACTTTTTAAGTGGAAGTGAAGAATTTAATTGCATAGCATGTAAGTGATTTAGCATAGGATTTATTGGCATTTATAGATATTTAATATTCTGAGAAGGAAAATTTATCATACTTTAGAAAGTAAATCAGAGAAAGATTCTGAAATGACAAGTTACAGCTAAATTCTTCATAAACTATTTCAAGTGGTTACCTACCCAAATATACAAAAAACAGGAATAATTGATCCATGTATAGGCAAATAAGACCACTATGAAATTACCAAAATATCCTGTAATGGGCCTGGCAGGTGGTTCACCATGTGAGATTACTTGGCACAGACCTTGATGACTTGAGTTCAATCTCTGGTGAAAGGAGAGAACATACTTCAGGAAGTGCACAGTGTAGTACAGGCAACATCTCCCACTCAATAATTGTAAGTCTTAAAAATGTTACACTATTAAGTCATAAGAAAAATGCATCATTCAGAATATCTTCAGATTAACAAATATAGTTGTTCAGGAAGGTTAGATAATTCCTGAAAAATTGTAGAGATAATATGTTCCAAATTTGCTATAAAAATCTTATATCTGTGTGATCATTTTTATAACTCCTAAATGCTTTCCATATACTTTGCTACATAGTCATTTTTCATAGCTAAATTATGTTAAAATGTGATACTTTATAATATGTCAGTAAACTTTTCACTGCAACATTTTTATTATAATTTCATAAAAATGGAAATTAGTGAACTCTTAACAAGCACTTGTTTTCAGAAAACAGGACCTGATGATTTGCTGGTGATAGTAAATATTTGGAAATGGATCGAGATGGTGTATAGCCCTAATATGTAATGCTGCTGGTTTCCATGGTGTAAATACTTTAACCTTAGCTAATTTCAAAATACCACTAAGAGGTTTTTAATATTTACATTGGGAAGTGATTCACACAATTACTGGTTGTAAATAGATATAAGCTGACTCAAGCATGTTATAAATTCACAAAATAAATGATGCATAACCAGCTAAATTGATGAAAATAAGAGACTGGATGCTCTGCTCTCAAAAGGAAATCTATATCACTCTAGCCAAAGCTCAGGGAACATGGAAGAAATGGAAAAAATCAAAGAGCTGGAAGATGGGAGAAGTGTTTTCTGATCAGGACAATACAAATGCATACATGAAATTATGGCAGCCATGATTACCTACACACACACAAAAAAAAATAGACAAAGTCCAAGCTTAGATGGAGTAGATGATGTCCAGGCCTCATTCTTAAAAAGGAGCTTTTAACAGTGGATAGTTAGTAGGGAAAGAAGAAACAATGTTTTGGAAGATGAGGCCAAATGTAGCTTCCCCATGCTCCAGTGGATAGCCCCATACTGATTCACACATAGGGAACATTTATTGAACTTAGTAAGTTATCAAAACAAAAAAAAAAGTAGTTAAGAAGATGGGATAGTCATGTAGGAGGATAGAGAGAAATTTATAAGTGATAACTATGGTATTGCAATGTACTATTTCATTGTACACATGCTTATAGTTCTCAAAAATAAAGGAATATGTTTGTGTGTTTGTGTGCATGTAACCATTTTCTTCAAGCACTAAACTGGCACTTTGAATTAAAGTTATTTATCCAAAGGTGTACGTATAGTTTTACACTAGTCAGTAGGAAAATAATCAAAACAAAAGAAAAGGAACTTCATGACAACACATTTAGCTAGCTTGGGACAAAATCCCCATGCCTTTGACTTTGATCTTAGATCCTAAGTAATACAGCATATCTCCTAAATGAATATATTTTACTCACAGCCTACACTCCTAGTCCTTCCTTCAAGGAATACAATTGTACAAAACAATGCTGATTTAGGTAGATTTTTTTTGGAAAATAAACTATAGTCTTCCAGCATAATGTTTCAGAGGACAGAGGATGGAAACATCTCGTATTCATTGCAATTTATGTGGAACACAACTTACTTAGACTTTCTGTGGTACTCTTAGTCAGAGGTAATTAACCACCAATTTTAGAGCTCCAACAATTGCACAATGTTAATGTTTAATTAGCGAAAGGGAAGCACCTGTAGTGTGGAGGAAGAGGCTCCAAGATTAGACTACACACATTCAGGTTGCAGCAAAAGACAAATTAAATGAGCATACTTATCTTCGGGGAAAATATAGTTACTAAGTTATTAGATAGCATCAACTTACAGGAAGTAAAATTAGTAAGCAACCTTTTGCATATATAATTCATTACTGGCTTTTTACCAATAAGCTCCCATGTGTTTGTTAGCTTTCCTGTCCATTTAGCACAAAGGGAGGTTGGTTGTTCTTGGGACAATTAAATAGATCTATGACAGATTTAGCTGAATATGTCATCCTTTCTACTTGACATGTTGCCTCTCAAAAAAAAAAAAAAAAAAAAAAAACCCTGGCCCGTAATTTTTATTTTTTTCATATTTCCGAGTTCATCTGGGGAATACTATTCTGAACGCTTTCTCACAACAGTAACTTTCCTGCCATCTTAACATTTATAATTATCTTTTTGTGAAAAGATAAAAAGATTTAAAATGATTGTTCTTGGCAGTGGGCCTAAGGTGAAACTCTGTTGTATTTAATGTGTAAATTATAATGTGTGCAGATGTGAAGAGGGATTTTGTGAAATGCTCATTTAACCACAAGAATTTAAAGGAAAATGTCAGAGAGTTTGTACTCTTTAGCAGTGAATAATCATTGAAAAGCACCTCATAATATGTTATATACAAAGGGTAAATGAATAGTTTAGGTTAAATTCAACCAATAACTTTCTAGAAGACAGGAAGATAAAGGGAACAGTAGCTTGTCAGCAAGAATTTACCAAAAAGCAAGCCCTTTTCCTTTCTGACTGTTACTTTGGAAGATATTTGAAATAAATAATTTTTATGTATCTTAAGGTAAATTGAGAATTGTCTTGTCCATCAACAGGCCTTACTTCCCCTACTTTTCTTTTTTTTTTCTTTTTTTTTCCTTAGATATTTTCTACTTCCCCTACTTTTCAAGCTGAATTCATTTAATACTTTCCTGATCAAACGCATATGTAGTAGAATCCTAGCATCTAACTAGGAAACTAAAAGAAGACATCTTTAAGTTTTTGCATCTTGTCAATTAAAAATAAATGTTCCTTTCCTAAATTTAGATTGTAAAAATATTCAGTGTGCTTCTCTTCTGTTGTACCGATTAATAACATTGCCACCTGTTTATTCTGCTCTTTTAAGCTAGTTAGGGGACAGTACTTAGCAGTCATTAAATTTGGATTTTAATATACATCTAAAACTCCAAAATTGGAGAAGACTTAAGAAGCTGACTGTTCTTCCAAAGGATCCATGGTTTGAATCCCAGTGCCCACATGGCAACTCATAAACATCTGTAACTGAATAATAGGGGCTATGATACCTTCTTCTAGCCTCTGTGGGCACTGCATGCATGTGATACACATTCATGCATGCAGGCAATACACCCATACACATAAATTAAAATAAATCTTAAAAATAAAACCTCCAAAAGGGGATTAATAAAAGTGCTTCAACTAAGTATTTTGGGAAGAAATTTCAATATTTTTCTCATCCTCTTTCCCTCCCTCCCACCCTCCTTCTTCCTTACCTCAGCCTCTCCCTCCATTTCTCCATTCTCTCCTTTTCTGGTGAGGTTTCCTTTCTACTAGGCAATAATTTGGGTAAAGCCACACAGTACGTACACAATAAGCAATGCTTAAATAGAAAGATACACCACCAGCACTACATTTATCCTCTGTGTAAGTAGCTGTACTCTACTGATTATATAAATTGTAATAGGGAGGGTATTACAAGCTACTCACTTTATTATGATGATGAGAGGAATTAATTACATTAAAATTATGACTGAAATGATAAAAGTGCTATAAAAATTCAGGAAAGTCTAGCAATCCTGAAGATGTAAAGTGTTACTGTGTAGATATTTACTGAGGAGGAAGGTCATTTCACTATCCATGTTATACTTTTCTAACATGTTTTAGGACCTCCATGCATTTTTCATTATAGGTATATAAACTTACTTTTTCACACTGTCTGACTTTTACTCAACACCATTGCTACTCCTCATTATCCCTTCTCTTTGATAATAAGCATTCCAACCTGAGTGAAATAATATCTCATTGTAACTGTTTTTCCCCTGGTGTTTCGAGATATTTAAGAATATTTTTCATATACTTATTAGCAAATATCTTATTTTCTACTAAAATTTTTGTATACAGAAGCACATCTACTACAGTTGTCTTCTTGTTGTTGAATTGAGTTCCATGAGTGTCAGGAAGGAGAGAGGGAAAAGATGAGTGGGTTAGGGAGGGAAAGGTAAAACGAACAACATACTCCATTGTTCTGGGGCATACTAACAATGGCATAATTCTTCCAAGAGTACTCTGCCTCTTCTGTTCCATAACATCTGAATACTGCCAGTGGCTGGAAATAAATGTACAAATTATAATGTCTTCTGTCTCTGATATTGTCCTGTTAGATTCTTGTGAATGTCTTATGTCCTGGTGAGGTTCTGTTTCAGAGTTCTCTGATAGTAGCCTAAATATTTGGTATGTTTGTGGTTGTGGTCGCCTACATGACAGGAAGTTCTCACACTGGATCATTGGATATTTCTCTGAGTTGGTTGTATTATTTATATGACATGACCATGATGGGCAGAAACTCAAAAACAAGTTTGTTTTGTGACCACCACTGAGACTGACAACCTCAGGTCAATCTCTGTGGTTATAAATAGGCAAAGCCACAGTGGTTTTCTGGTTGATTAGATCATAGTATTCCATTGCAGTTGTGGGATGTAGTAGTTTATTTTGAGGGATGTTTCAAGATCTACAATATGGTTGAGATCAAGGATCTATAGGGTATTTTATGAAAGTACATCCCTCTAAATTTCTAGTAGGCAGAAATACTGTCCATTGTCTGGTTTGTCTGATAATAGTTCCCAGACCACAGCTGAGACATGCTTTAGCTAATCTTTTGGGTAACTTGTGGGTAACCTGCTTAAACCATATCAGTAAGAAATATTTGTATACTAAGATATCAATGTATAGGTCTATTCCTTGATTTCTAGGTAAATGATATGTTTTCTGGGGTCAAGATTAAATGAGGCTGTTGTCAAGCTATTACTGGAGAAAAGGGCTATTTCTCTGTTGGATGCCTGATACATAATTTGTAGGTCTATCACATAAATACTTTCAAAATGATATTCCCAGGCCATAGGTTCCACAGAGATGTTAAAACCTCTTATATGATCTCTAGGAGTCTGAAGATAGCCTTTGTCTTTGTATGCAGGTGAAAGTGCTGTTTTGTGAGATGGGTCAAGAGAGTTACTTATAATTTTATGCATTGAATGTCTTTAGCAAAGTAAAATGAACATGTTATAGAGGGTAAAATCATAGTGTTGAACAATGGATTCAGATAAACTGAGAGCAATTTATTTCTATTTCAATACATAACTCGAAGAACTTAATCATTTGAAATTAAGCTGTGTAAATGATCCTCAAAATTATGCATACATAAACATAAAACATGTATGGGTAAGGAGCCTGTCTCACTCCTTCCTTTTAGTACTGGGCTTGTCCGGCTTGAAACTGCAAGGCCTCTGCATGCTTCCGCAGTCTCTGTGAATTAATTTGTGCATGATCTTGTATTTGGTAGACACAGTATCTTGAAGTCATTCATCTACACTGACTCTTAAAATCTTTCTACATATTCAGTATAGATCCCTAAGCCTTGTGAGGAGGGGTTTTATAAAGCCATACCAATTAGAACTGAGTGCTCCAAAGTCTCTCTCACATACATTGTTCATTTGTAGGCCTCTGTGTCAATTGCAATCTACTGCAAGAAACTTCCTGGATGTGTATTGAGTGATGCATTTATCTATGTGTATAGCAATATAATTGAACTCCTATCCATGGGCATCAATATAAAGAACTTAAATGTTTTCACTTTTTTTTTCTTAATGTTTTTTTAATTTGATATTTTCTTTATTTACATTTAAAATGCTATCCTGAAAGTTCCCCATACACTCACCCTTTCCCTGATCCCCTACCCACCCACTCACACTTCTTGGCCCTGGCCTTCCCCTGTGCTGGGTCATATAAAGTTTGCAAGACCAAGGGGCCTCTCTTTCCAATGGTGGCTGAATACTCCATCTTCCACTACATATGCAGCTAGAGACACGAGCTCAGGGGGTACTGGTTAGTTCATATTGTTGTTCCACCTACAGGGTTGCATCACCCTTCAGCTACTTGGGTACGTTCTCTAGCTCCTCCATTGGGGGTTCTGTGCTCTATCCAATAGCTGATTGTGAGCATCCACTTCTGTGTTTGCCAGGCACTGGCATAGCCTCACAAGAGGTAACTATATCAGGGTCCCTTCAGCAGAATCTTGCTGGCATGTGCATTAGTATCTGGGTTTGGTGGCTGATGATGGGATGGATCCCGGATGGGGTAGT
>NC_034613.1:98232209-98233594 GCF_900095145.1 Mus pahari
TTAGCCCTAAGTTTGATTATTTCCTGACTTCTACTCTTCTTGGGTGAATTTGCTTCCTTTAGTTCTAGGGCTTCTAGTTGTTCTGTCAGGTTATTAGTATGTGCTCTCTCTACTTTCTTTTTGGAGGCACCCAGGGCTATGAATTTTCCTCTTAGGACTGCCTTCATTGTGTCCCATAAGTTTGGGTATGTCTTGGCTTAATTTTCATTAAACTCTTAAAAGTCTTTAATTTCTTCCTTTTTTCATCCTTGACCAAGTTATCATTGAGAAGAGTGTTGTTCAGTTTCCACCTGAGTGTTGGCTTTCTATTTTTTATGGTGTTATTGAAGATCAGCCTTAGTCCATGGTGATCTGATAGAATGCATAGGATAATTTAAATATTTTTGTATCTGTGGAGGCCTGTTTTGTGACCAATTATATGGTCAATTTTGGAGGAGGTACCATGTGGGGTGAGAAGAAGTTATATCCTTTTGTTTTAAGATAGAATGTTCTGTAGATATCTATTAAATCCATTTGTTTTATAACTTCTGTTAGTGTCCATGTGTCTCTGTTAAGTTTCTGTATCCAGGATCTGTCCATTGCTGAGAGTGGGGTGTTGAAATCTCCCACTAGTACTGTATGTGGTGCAATATGTGCTTTGAAATTTACTAACGTTTCTTTAATGAATGTGGCTGTTATTGTATTTGGAGCATAGATATTCAGAATTGAAAGTTCCTCCTGGTAGATTTTACCTTTGATGAGTATGAAGTACCCCTCCTTTTCTTTTTTGATAACTTTAGGTTGGAAGCCCCTTTTATTTGATATTAGAATGGCTACTCCAGCTTGTTTCTTCAGACCATTTGTTTGAAAAACTGTTTTCCAACCTTTCACATTGAGGTAGTGTCTTTTTCCCTGAGGTGGGTTTCCTGTAAGCAGCAAAACGTTGGTTCCTGTTTGTGTAGCCAGTCTATTAGTCTATGTCTTTTTATTGGGGAATTGAGTCCATTGATGTTAAGAGAAATTAAAGAAAAGTCATTGCTTCCTGTTATTTTTGTTGTTAAAGTTGGGATTTTGTTCTTGAGGCTATCTTCTTTTAGTTTTGTTGAGGGATTACTTTCTTGGTTTTTCTAGGATGGAGTTTCCGTTCTTGTTTTGATGTTTTCCCTTTATTATCCTTTGAAGGGCTGGATTCATGGATACATATTGTGTGAATTAGGTTTTGTCATGGAATACTTTGTTTTCTCCATCTACGGTAATTGAGAGTTTTGCTGGGTATAGTAACCTGGGCTGATATTTGTGTTCTGTTTGGGTCTGTATCACATCTGTCCAGGATCTTCTGGCTTTCATAGTCTCTGGTGAGAAGTCTGGTGTAATTCTAATAGGCCTGCCTCTATATGTTACTTGCC
>NC_034613.1:98234409-98238147 GCF_900095145.1 Mus pahari
GAGTCCAGCTCTCTCCTGAGTCTCAGTGGTCAGATTACTCTCTGCAGGGAAGCTCTCCTCTAGCAGGGAAGGTGCATAGAGGCCTGGCTTTCAGATCTGCCTCCTTGCTGAAGAAGTAGGCCCAAATCAGAGCCTGTCCCAGAAGATGTTTGCCTCTGCACTTTATTCACTCACCTGCACAGACTAGCCCCAGAGGGACATTGGACACAATATGACTCTCTCACCTGCCCTGGCAGGTGGCCACCTTTCCTCTGGTGAGGAAGGTGCCCAAATTTCTGGAGCCTGAAACAGGGTCTGCCCCAGAAGTTAGGTTGCTTCTTTCTGTCCCAAAGCTGTGTAGCTTCTGAGGTTCACACTCTCGCCAGTGCAGACTGGAACCTTGGCGAACAGGAGCAAAGATGGCTCTCCTGCCTGCTCAGGCCTTGAGACTCCTCCTGGGCGGACACTCCTCCTTGGGTAGGAAAGATGCAGGATGACTAGAGCCAGAAATGGGATCTTTTCCAGAAGCTGTGTAGCTTCTTCAGGCCACCCTCTTCCCAGCCATGCACAGGAGCAAAGATGGCTCTCTTACCAGCTCTCATTTGGCAGGAAAGGTTCAGGAAGTCTGGAGCCAGAAATGGAGTCTGTCCCAGCAGCTGTGTCACTTCTGCAGGCTGCCTTCTCCCCGGCAGTGCACCTTAGCAAAGATGGCTCTCCTACTAGTTCAGGCCTTGAGACCCCTCCTGGGTGGACACCCCTCATGGGCAGAAAAGGTGCTGGATGACTGGAGCCAGAAAGGGGATCTTTCCCAGAAGCTGTGCCCCTTCTGCAGGCCACCCTCTCTTGGCCATGCACAGGAGCAATGATGGTTCTCTTACCAGCTCTCCTCTGGAGGTAAAGGTGCTGGATGTCTAGAGCCAGAAATGGAGTCTGTCCCAGCAGTTGTGTCACCATGTTTTCACTTTCTTAAGCAACTAATTTACCTTCTTAAGATCACCTCAGGTTGGACATTAATATTATGCTGGCTGGTTTCTTTGATTAAATTTCATATTTGTTAGATATCTAGATCATTGGGGGATTGCACAGAAACTGGAAATTGCTGAAGAGACTTTATATGCTCAGTATGGAAGACTATGTTTTCATTAGTTTTAATATATTCCTTAATGCTCATTTTAACGTATCCTTTGGAATAACCATTAACTACGGCCTATATGCTTCTATGGGCTAACAGGCAGAGGAAAAACATGAAGCTAAACAAAACTTAAAATAACAGTCAGCACACTAGATTATGTGAACACTTCCCAAGACGGCAGAGTTTAAAAACATTGGCCTCTGCAACTAAAATACTATGGCATTTTTCATAGTGAAAGAGTTCTTCTATCAAATACTATAATTAACTGAGTAAATCCAATAGTCCAGCTGGCATGCTACCACATACTTTTGATGCCAGAACTGGTATTTATATGTCATAACTAAAAAAATTAGCTCTTGTAGAGCAGACAAATCATGATGAAAGAAATATTTCATCACAATTCTTGGAACACTTTAAGTAGACTGTATTAAAAAACAATGAATCAACCTGTCACATGTAGTTAGAATTTGATGAAGCAATGGAGACTTGACCTAGAGTGTCAGAGGTAACTGAAAAGAGAAGTTAGAATAGGGATAAAACATGTAACAGTGAAATACAAATACTGAAGATTGGCAAGGAAAGACAACAAGAGAAGACTGGAGAGTGGAGTTTGGGGATGGATTTGCTGATTTTAGTGGATGCTCACAGGTATTGGATGGAACACAGGGTCCCCAATGGAGGAGCTAGAGAAAGCACCCAAGGAGCTGAAAGGTTCTGCAACCTTATAGGTGGAACAACAATATGAAGTAACCAGTACCCCCAGAGATCATGTCTCTAGCTGCATATGTAGCAGAAGATGGCCTACCCAGCCATCGTTGGGAAGAGAAGCCCCTTGGTCTTGCAAACTTTATATGCCCCAGTACAGTGGAACACCAGGGGGGTAGGGTATAGGGGACTTTGGGGATACCATTTGAAATGTAAATGAAGTAAATACCTAATAAAAATTGGAAAAAAATGGTAATGTAGCGCATCAAATGTAATTGTTCAAATACTTGCTAGATGTTTTCTACAGTTATGTACTTAGTGGTGCCTTTATTTTTCCAAAGCTATCTGAAACTGATTTGATATACATTGGGGGAGTCGTTTCTTTCTTTCTTTTTTTTTTTTTTTTTCAAGACAGGGTTTCTCTGTGTAGCCCTGGCTGTCCTGGAACTCACTTTGTAGACCAGGCTGGCCTCGAACTCAGAAATCCGCCTGCCTCTGCCTCCTGAGTGCTGGGATTAAAGCTGTGCGCCACCAAGTTGTTTCTTTAATTTGAAACATTCTGAAGTTTGCTAAGGAACATTGATTCTATTGATGTTAATAATAGTTAATCTGAAGTACCTCCAAAGAATTCATGTCAGAAAACAGAATTTCCACTATATCTTTTGTTTTTTATACTAAAACTGTATCACAATTAATTAAATGTATGACAAACAACAAACTCTTTGAAAGATATTAACACCAGGCCTAGAGTACATTTTGTTTAAATAGAGAACAGTCTGGTAAATGAAGTATAAAATAACTTCACAGTTATACCTTATATGAAGTAATTAGCCAACCCTTGAGTTTTTAATGACATCTGATTTCTTCTTCAGCTAGACTAAAAGCAAATATTTAACATTAGCAAGGGGATGAAGCATCTCAATAGTAAATAGTAACTGCTAGCAATTCAATTCATTACACTTATAATATGAATGCATAAACATGAATTTTCCTCAAGAACCTTCATATTATATGCATTAGCCCTTCAAACTGGAGATTATCCTTTATCTTTTCAGTATCTTTATGCTAAAAGTATTTTTCCAAAAGTTTCCAATACTAAAATTCAATATCCATTTAATAAGTCCACATTTAACTTTTGGGTATGCTTAAAAAATACCACAAATATAATGAAAAAATAGCAATTGTTCCTTGTATTAATAGTTCTCAGAGATACTTAAGCTACCATGAACCAAGAACTGCTTGATGTCCAGTTTCACATAAACACCATTTTATAAGAGTTACCATAGTGACCCCTTTCTAGTTCTGTGCTTGAACCATTTCATTTATGATAAATGTTAAATGTTCATTTTTCATGGAATACTTTTTTCTTAGTTGTTGAATAGGTTGCTGATTCCATTGATACAGACTGGAATAGAACCTAGTGGAGTGATTAAACGACTGATTAGTTTGCTGTCACTGAGAAAGGATGAATTCAGGTAGCTGGACAGAATTTGTTTTTCTTCATAAACACAGAAAGGTCAGGTAGAGTTTAACTACCATTGGTGTCTTTGATACATTGTAATAAATGTCAACCCCAAATATTAATACATGATGCAATTACAATTCTTAGTGTTCCAGCAAGAACTTTCCTGACTTAGTTAAACATGCACATAGGTAATCATTAGAGTGCTTTCATAGGCAGGTGGACATCTTCAGAGTTATTGTCTGTCTTTATTTTGAACGTTTACTGTAAGATAAAACATTACACATTCATGATACTGTATTAAAGTATTTTAAGCATCAATAACTTTAAAAAGTGAAGACTGGGTCTTGCATTGCGACAGACAGATACATTTTAAGGAATTCAGACACACTGTGACATACTAGTTTCTTTTTCTTTTTTTTATTAGATATTTTCTTTATTTACATTTCAAATGCTATCC
>NC_034613.1:98238513-98240852 GCF_900095145.1 Mus pahari
AGGCACTGGCATAGTCTCACATGAGACAGCTATATAAGGAATAGTACAAAATTTGACTGACAAAGATGATCTAACCGTATTCACCCTGAAATTAATTACTGCTTATAAAATTTATATTAAATAATGTAAAGGTTCAAACCATCATGGATTTATAGTATTTTTTGTTTCAAAGAAACCACTTGCTTTCACTTTACTCTTTGATTCATAAATGGATAGTTGTATGAAATAAAAATGATTAAAAGTAAGTTTCATAATCTCAGTAGGTAAAGAATCAGCTTCAATGAACATTACACTGGAGACAGATATGGCACAGAATGTCATATGTTGCTCCTAGAAAACTTACTGAACTTTCTTGGATAGCTGCCAACTTACAAAGTTTATAAGGTGATTGTGACTCTAGTTCAATCACAGAAGTATAAAGTGCTATTATTATTCATGTGATTTTTTTTAAAAACTTACACATTAAGTTCTGCTAAACAGTTTTATCAAATGAAGAAAAAAATCTGTATTAGGATAAATTACTTAAAAGATAGACCTGGGTAAAAATCAGGAAACTGAAAGAATTTAAATGTATATAATCTTTGGATGTTATAAATGGCATTAATTCTATAAAACAGAATCTCAATAGTTTAGCTAAATAATGTAGGTATATCATTGCTATGTTGTGGGGTTATCTGACATGTTTCTTAGCAACTTTTTTTTATGTCGTATATAAGGTTGGCATACCAGTAGAGCTATTTGTGTAGGAACTTTAAAGGATGGGGTGTTTTATTTTACACAGTACAAATAACCTTGTAATTAAACTGAAACAAATAATTGCCAAGAAGCAATTATCATTCAATTAAAGAGTAATTACATGGTTATTTGTGCCCTGTAACGTAAAGCATTACTGAGATCAGTAATGCAATCAATATTTTAGTGGAAACAGGATGTTGCAATGATGGACCTTTCAACCTATGCTGATTAAATTGTCATCCAAATAACAGTTTTCTAGTTAAATCGCCACATGTTTATTTGTCTTGATTAATATGTAAATATCTTCCTGATGATAGTAAAGCTTTTTAAGATAAGACGCATCACAGGATCATCTATCAAGATATGTGATCTTTCCCAGCTTTTACAGAAGTCTGCATACTCTTTCATCACTTTCTCAGAATTATCTTGTAAATGAAACATAGGAAGTTTAGAAGTACTAAAGTGTCACTATATATTGTAATTCAGTATGAAGTTATAAGTAATATTAACTCTATTGCATATTTAGTAGAATTTTACTAATGATAGATTAATTTTACTAACCTAATTTCAATAACATTATTCTAAGGATTTAAATCTTACAAAAATATTAAAGTTGATATCTGCATGGGACTTCTGTTCAGATACTTTTAAATATGTCTATAAAGAGAATCACATCACCATCCTCATTCAAGAGTCAATAAAAATTTAAATTATAGTTAAAATATATATTTCTGTCACAAGAATATACATTTTTCAAAGACACAACTTGTTCTGTGTTTTCACATTATACAAATAGAAAAATCATAACAAATAATGTTTTTATCAGCTTATGTTTTAACCTATGTATAACACTACCATAGTCAGTGGATGCCTAGTACATATGTATTTACTGGATTACTGGACAAGTGATATGATTACATCTATATGTGATTGCAGGAGCAGTTAGCTGGTAATCAGGTCTTTAAGCTTCTTGTGTCTCTCAAAGCATAACAAAGTAAAATCTGCTATATACTTTTTTGACATTATATATAGTCAGATTTGAATAAATCATAAATTCATGCTTATATAATTACAGTGCAGTGCAGGATCTGAAATACTATGATTTTCTGATGAATAAATTCATAGAAATAGTTCCCTTTTCATTTTATTATATAGAAAGTAACATTCTAAGAATATTTGGAAACTGTAGAAACAATGAAATAAATATTTTCCATCTGTCAACAAATAGGTTTAACTAACTATTTCCTGGGCTTCCTGCATGCTACGAACCATAGGAATTCTTAAAGCTTCGGTGATGTTTACCACTAGCCATGCATATGTGCTCATGAAGCTCATGCTCTAGTTTGGGTGACTCACATTCAATCATGTCAAAAGTATAAACTAGAAAATTAAAAGCATAAAAGAATGGAGAATTTAATACCATGGAGTTTGTATTCTTGTGTGTTAAATGTGACAAAAGCCATGGATTCTCCAGTATATATCCATCCAATTTTAGAAGTCCAAGTGCAACCTCTAACCCAAGAGTTTTCTAGTGTCTCTCAATTTAATTGAAGAGCACTGTTTCAAATAGGGAGAGCACACACACACACACACACACACACACA
>NC_034613.1:98240862-98277539 GCF_900095145.1 Mus pahari
AGAGAGAGAGAGAGAGAGAGAGAGAGACAGAGACAGAGACAGAGAGAGACAGAGACAGGGACAGAGAAAGAGAGACAGATACACCCACCCACAAACATAGACACATACACACGCACATGCACACAGACACGCGTGCACACATACACACACACACACACACACACACACACACACACTGAAAACTAGTTAAGATAGATAGGTTTCAAAGTCTTCTGTTAACAGTTGACTGTCATATGGTTTCTCACATGCTATTTGAAGGGGTATGAAGAAGCATACTTTAGCTGAGAAGTGATACAGGAACAAAGAATCACGAGGAAACTACAAAGAATAAGTGTGTGAGTTTAAGTAGGAGGCCTGAGATCTGACGAAAACAAGACACAATGAAACATTTAGAATGTTTAGATATAGTGACTATTATTTAACAAAATAATTTATATTTTCATTTTTCCTTTTTTAAAATTAGATATTTTCTTTATTTACATTTCAAATGTTATCTGCTTTCCTGGTTTCCCCTCAGAAAAAAACCCAATGCCATCACCCCTCCCTTTGCTCACCAACCCACCCACTCCAGGTTCCTGGTCCTGGCATTCCCTTACATTGGGGCATCCAGCCTTCACAGTACCAAGGACCTCTTCTCCCATTGTGACTGACAAGGCTATCCTCTGCTACATATGTGACTGGAGCCATGGGTCCCTCCATGTGTATTCTTTGGTTGGTGGTTACATCACTGGGAGCTCTGGGGGGTACTAGTTGGTTCATATTTTTGTTCCTCCTATGAGGCTGCAAACCCCTTCAGCTCCTTGGGTTCTTTATCTAGCTCCTCCATTGTGGACCCTGTGATCAGCCCAATGGTTGCCTAAGAGCATCTACCTTTGTATTTGTCAGGCATTGGTAGAGCCTCTCAGGAGACAGCTATATCAGGATCCTGTCAGCAAGCACTTCTTGGCATCCACAATAGTGTCTGAGTTTGGTGATTGTATATGGGAAGGATCCCCAGGTGGGACACTCTCTGGATGGCCTTTCCTTCAGTCTCTGCTCCATACTTTGTCTCTGTATCTTCTTGATCCCACTTCTAAGAAGAACTAAAGTATCCACACTTTGGTCTTCCTTCTTCTTGAGCTTAATGTTGTCTGTGAATTGTATCTTGGGTATTCTGAACTTCAATGCTAATATCCACTTATCAGTGAGTGCATACTGTGTGTGTTCTTTTGTGATTGGGTGACTTACATCTGATAGAGGGCTAATGTCCAATATATACAAAGAACTCAAGAAGTTAGACTCCAGAGAACCAAAGAACCCTATTTAAAAATGGGGTACAGAGCTAAACGAAGAATTCTCAACTGAGGAATACAGAATGGCTGAGAAGCACCTAAAGAAATGTTCAACATCCTTACTCATCAGAGAAATGAAAATCAAAACAACCCTGAGATTCCATGTCACACCAGTCAGAATGACTAAGATCAAAAGCTCAGGTGAAAGCAGATGCTGGCAAGATTGTGGAGAATGAGGACCACTCATCCATTGATGGTGGGATTGCAAGCTTGGACAACCACTCTGGAAATCAGTTTGGTGGTTCCTCAGAAAATTGGACATGGTACTACACAGCAGTACTACTCCTGGGCATATACCCAGAAGATGCTCCAATATTTAATAAGGACATACGTTCCACTATATTCACAGCTTCCTCATTTATAATAGCCAGAAGCTGGAAAGAACTCAGATGTCCCTCAATAGAGATATGGATACAGAAAATGTGGTATATTTACATAATGGAGTACTTCTCAGCTATTAGAAACAATGAAATTCTTGGGCAAATGGATGAACTAGAAAATAATTTATCTTCTTTAAGTGATAAATATTTTTCAATGAACTTGGGCTCCTAAAGCATATTTGAAGTTTTAAAAAAACACACACATTTTCCTTTCTTTCCCCGTAAATGATCTAAGAAGATGTACTGGCTAATTTTGTGTCAACTTGACACAGCTGGAGTTATCACAGAGAAAGGAGCTTCAGTTGGGGAAATGCCTCCATGAGATCCAGTTGCAGGGCATTTTCTCAATTAGTGACCAAGGGGGAGGGCCCCTTGTGGGTGGTGCCATCTCTGGGCTGGTAGTCTTGGGTTCTATAAGAGAGCAGGCTGAGCAAGCCAGGGGAAGCAAGCCAGTAAAGAACATCCCTCCATGGCCTCTGCATCAGCTCCTGCTTTCTGGCCTGCTTGAGTTTCAGTCCTGCATCCTTTGTTGATCAACAGCAGTATGGAAATGTAAGCCAAATAAACCCTTTCCTCCCCAACTTGCTTCTTGGTCATGGTGTTTGTGCAGGAATAGAAACCCTGACTAAGACAGAAGATATGAAGTAGGGCCAAGGTAAACATGGCACTGAATTAAATAAAATAAATTATGACCCAGAATTGAATAGAAAGTAAATAAGAGAATCATTAAATCAGAAAAAAAATTTTTTTTGCTAGATTGATACAGAATATTAATGTGTAATGGCAGAAAATAACACTAGCACAATTTGTAAAAAATTAGCTTGGTAATAGTACTGCTGTGTAAAAAGGTTCTAGGCCTTGTCCTTATTGAGCAGCAGAGTTTGTTTTATATTGATAGAGTGTTTCACTACTGCAAAGTTGATAGGAAGTAGTTCAGCTGCTATCTCTTTGTGAACAAGAAGCCATTGTTTTGGAAATGTTGCCTATTTGAATGAACCACAGACATTTTTTTAATGCTCACTGTATTTAACATAGTATTTTGCAACTTTTTAATCAGAAGTCCTTTCATTCTTTTTTATAAAATACTTTTCTATTAAAAGGAAACAAAGCATCTTATTCAAGGTCAAAAATAGTATGTGAAATATTGGGACTGCAAGGTGGCTCAATGGATAAAGGTACTTGTTGATAAACCTAAGATCCTAAGTTCAATCTCAAGGACCCACATTGTACATGGAGAGAAATGCTTCCCACTAGTTCTCCTCTAACATTGTTAAACATGATCTGACATGCAATACTGCCGCAGAACCGAAAATAAATGTAATAAAATATAATATAATAGTAACTTGAGAATAACTTTATTCTAATAATTTATTATTCGGATGTATGCAAATGTGTCAACCTCCAAATGATGATTTTAGAATACTATATAAGGGCATGAAATGGTAAAAAAACAGATATACACATTTGTATTTTATTATTGAAACTATCATTTATTTGTTCCCCTTCCCTTTGTACTCATGATTAAACTCAGGACTCTGTGCATTCAGAGCAGGCTTTCTATCACCCAACTATAAATGACAGTTTCTGAAAATATCATTTCCGAACTTTACACTAGAGCTAAGAATGTGTGAATGTAACAGTTTTCATAAATGCTTTAAGTGTTGATTCAACTAGAATATATGGGCAACACCAGTTGCATTTGATGGGTTCAAACCAAAGAGGATAGAATGTTGGGTGGATATGGACAGAGGAAGAGATGGAGGGAGGGTGAGTATGACACATTATACAAAATTCTCAGTGGACCAATAAAATTATGTGAAGAAATATTTGGTCTGAGAAAAAGACAACCTACATGGCAAATTTTCTTTGTGTGGACACTTCAAAAGAGGCAGAAAAATTTTAACATACTAGGAACAAGTTTCCATTGTTCCTCATGGCTTTCCAGCAGCTGTGCAAATGCTAATGACCACTATAATGACCACCATTACTCACAGCTCTGTACCCATCTCCTCTGATATGGTAAGTGGAGGCTTACACTGTCCGCTTTTGTTCCATCTGAATTCTGTGACTCACTGACTCAGACCTTAATAGCATATATTGATGCCAGGTATCACATGGCTTTAAAGACAGGAAATAGTTTATAGATTCTTCACAACAGGTGGTTTGTATTGCAAAGTACTGGCTTACGAATGAAAGCTAAAATAGAAATTGATTCTTGGCAACTTTAAAATTAGCCATGACTATGTTGTAAAATTTGTTGTAAACTGTTGGTTTTCCTTATTAACCCATGACAGTGCATAGTCTCTAATATAATGTTTTATTTATTCTTGACAATTACATATGATCCAGAAAGCAAATGTATCAAATAATGGTATTTGAGCTTTATCTTTGTTTTCCAACAGTTCAAGGCCTGGCAGGCCCCCTAAGCGTTCTTTGGGAGTGTTGCAAGATAATGCCCGACTTCTGCCCCATGCAGTCCCAGGCCTTTTATCACCAGGACTGATCACTCCAACAGGTAATGCAATCCATCAGTCTTGTCTCTTCTTACTGCCAAGAGTCTGAAACAAACTAATATCGATGTGTCTTTTCCATCAAAGCTTTTCAAGCTCTACTAGAGGTTACATTATTAAATATTTTTGGAGTATTCATGCAAACACAATTTTTATTTTAACTTCAATGACAAATTAAAAGCATCTGATTTTCTAAATGTCATATCCTAATGTGAAATCTCTTTCAATGTGTGTATTGAGGGCTGGGAGCAAAGATGTGGAATGAACAAATTACCATTACTGGAAAGCTGCATGTGAGGTGCTTACCTTATGCATCTCACCAATATTTGTTTGATCTGTTGTGAGTATCTCTGTATATTGTCAGTTACTATACCAGATTAAGACCCTGGGAAGACAATATGCATCCTCTGATGAGCAGTAATATATTGGTAAGTAAACCTGTGGGTGGTAATTGTCCTGAATAATTTTTTTGTAACTGTGAAGTAATAATCCCCATTTCATAGATTATCATAGAACTCTCTCAGTATTCCAGAAGTGCTCATGGTTATACAGAACTCTTGAAAAATTATCCTAATCGTTCTTTAGTAGAATCTAAGATCTTTAAAACTTTTATATCAAGGAAAAATTAATGAAAAGTAATTATCTATCAATAACACAAATTTATAAAGTACATATCTTGTTTGGGTTTTAATTCCTTAAGAAAGGAACAAATATATGAGTAGTCCTCTTGGTTGTCCTAGAATTAAGGACAAAAAAATGTAATAGTCATATTGGAGCCTGACAGAGACCATAATGCAACTAGATACAGGGAATCATAAGCTCTCAAAGGTGCAAGCAAATAAATTAATTTGGTAAATTGGGTAATGATCAGAAAGATTGATTCTTTAGATCTATTTGTATTTTATAGGCTTAGTGTTGGACATGTGGAGAATGAAAGGATGACACTCCAGGCACATAGAAGCACTGAAGGGATAAGAAAGTGCTTATTGTGACAGGGAAATAGCAATGAAATTAAAGAGACTAAAGCAGAGATTTGAGGTGGAAAATGTGTAACTGATGTGCTTTGAATAGAAAATGAAGGAAATAAATGGCAGCTTGTGAAGTTAGCATTTGATTTACTAAGTTAAACAGTCTCTCTTTCCTTTATGGACCAGATACTTCCAAAATATATTTCAGAACTTTCTTTTTCTTTTCATTTTTTTTCTTTTTGTATGTGGCTCATATGAAATTGTGAAAATAGTTCAGGCTTCACATTTCTGAGAGAGAGACACTTGTGCTCTAATACATAGCATTTTACTTTTGTTGAATCACTTTATTTATTAGAGTAACCATTTACTGAAGAACTGAGTTAAGATTTTAAAATGAATAACTGTGAAGGGTACATAAAAATGAAGCTAATAGCAGAAAGTTTGGTTCTATTAGAAGTGAGAAATATGGGGATCTGAACTAAGACACATTCAGTTCTGTGGAAAAGAAGTTCCAAAGTGATTTATTAATAAGAATTTGTTGTTAGATAACTGATTAAATGTAGATGTGGAGCCAGTAAAGTCTAAGATGATTTGTGTTCTGTTTTGGTGTCATTGGCTATGAAAGAATTTAGCCATAGATTCAGGTTTTGGAGAAAGCACAATATTTTAATGACCTTAAATATTTATACACCAATTCTTACATTACAAAGGTTGTCATGTACATATAGCCACATAGTAAATATATAATAGTTTCTGGACTGTATGTTAATACTCAACAGAGAATCTGTATCTGGACTTCTAGAAAACATCATGAAAGCTAGTTCAATGTTGATTAAACATTAGTAGCTTATCTATTTTGGGGAAATTTCTAATGAGTATTATGGTCCTAGTATGTATGAGGCATTGGTGCTAAATGTTTCATATACACTTCATTTCATCTTTATAGTAATCTCATAGAAAGTGCCTTCATTTTTCAAGTGATATGTGGCTCAGTGAGTTTAATTGTTTTAAGCCATAAAGTGAATGGTAGAGTTATGTTTAAACACAAGCCGTTATTTTTCATTAATTCATTTGTGTATTCTAGTTACATTCCAATATCTAATAGCTCCTACTCCCAGTCCTCCCTCATACAACTCCTCCCCCATTTGCTTTACATCTCAATCACCAACCCTCCTGTCTCCTCTCCTCCCTTTCCCACTCTCACAAGGGTCTCCCCCATCTTCCCTCCATTTCTCCCTGGGTATCAGCCTACCTTGGAATATTCAATCACAGCAGGACTAGTTGCATCCTCTTCCAAGGATACCAGACAAGGCAACACAGTTAGTAGAATGGAATCGACAAGCAGGCAAGAGAATCAGTGACAGCTCCAACTACAGTTGTTGGGGGACCCCCATGAAGAACAAGCTGCACATCTGCAACATATGTGCTGACGATCTAGGTCCAGCCCATGCTTGCTCTTTGATTGGTGGTTCAGTCTCTGTGAGCCCCCAAGGGTTTAGGTTAGTAAACTCTAATCTACTTTCTGTGGAGTCCCAATCATCTTTGGGTCCCTCAAACCTTCTCCCCAACTCTTCCACAAGACTCCCTGAACTCCATCTAATGTTTGGCTGTGGATCTTTGTATCTGTTTCCACTAGCTGCTAGGTGGAGCCTCTCAGAGTACAGTTATGCTAGGCTCCTGCCTGTAAGCATATTAGAGTATAATTAGTAGTGTCAGGGATTGGTCCTTGTCCATGGGATGGGTCTTAATTTTGGGAGAGTCATTGGTTTGTCACTCCCTCCTCCTCTGCTCCATTTTTGTCCCTGTACCTCTTGTAGGTAGGACACATTTTGAGCCAAAGCTTTTGTTAGGTTGCTGTCTTTATCCCTCCAATGGGAGTCCTGCCTGGCTACAGGCAGATACTGTCTCCCCCAGTGCTAAGAGTCTCAACTAGAGTCAGACCCCCTAGACTCACTAGGACCTCGACTATCCAGGTTTCTGGTACACCTTAGAGATGCCTCTAGTACCCTTACCTGCCCAACACTGATTACCACCCTCTCTTCCCTGCTTTCCGTACATCTGATCTCCTCCCAGGCCTATTCTATCCCTATCCCTTTGATCCAGTTCCATCCTTCTATCCACCTCTGAAAACTACTATATTTCCCCTTGTGAAAAAGATTCAAGCACCCTCCTTTGAGCCTTCCTTGTTATTTGGCTTCTTTTGGTCTGTTGATTACAGCATGGTTATCCTGTATTTTATGGCTAATATCCACTTATAAGTAAGTACATTCCAAGCAAGTCCTTTTGGGCATAAACCCAAGCTTTTTTTTTTTTATAAGACTTTCAATATATTTATTATTATTTTCATTATTATTATTATTATTAATTATTTTCTTTATTTACATTTCAAATGCTATCCTGAAAGTCCCCTATACCCCCCCACCCCTGCTCCCCTACCCACCCACTCCCACTTCTTGGCCCTGGAATTCCCCTGTGCTAGGTCATACAAAGTTTGCAAGACCAAGGGGCCTCTCTTCCCAATGACGGCCGATTAGGCCATCTTCTGCTACATATGCAGTTAGAGACACGAGCTCAGCTTTTGTAAACTCTAGAGCCACTGTATTACTTGGCATGTATTATATTACTTCTCTTTTTTGTGATAGCAGAGCCTCCAATTTATATTTGAACATTGTTCTTTCTTCCTACTATTCTGTTTTCATATATATATATATATATTTCATATATATATATATTTCATATATATATATATATATATATATATACACACACAAGATAATATAACACTAAAATGTATTTTGGAAATTATAATTTCCTCAAATTCCACCTAGATATATTCCCTAGTAATCTTTGAATGATGATGTTAGATCACACTTTAGTTTCATGTAATTGAACTCATGGTATTATCACCCTGTATATATTTTTCTCTTATTCTTTTGTTAATTTTTAGTTTTCATTCACTTTACATCCTGATCTCAGCCCTCCTCCCTCCTCCCTTCCCAGTTCCCCATGTAAAAATCCCCATCTATAGCTCTCTGTCTTTTCCCTCAGAGAACTCAGAGAACTGGGAGCACTCCTTGTGTACTACCCAACTCTGGGACATCTAGTCTCAGCTGGACTAGGCACCTCCTCTCCCACTGAAGTCCAACCATAAAGTCCAGGTAGAGTAATGGTATCTAATATCAGGGAACAGAACCCGAGACAGCCCCTGCTCCACTTTTTAGGGGAACCACATGAAGACCTAACTACAAGTTTGCTACAAATATGTAGGGGACCTAGGTTTAGCTACTGCAAGCTCCTTAGTTAGTGACCCTGTCTCTGTGAGTCCACATGGACCCAGGTTAGTTGATGCTGCACCTTCTTGTGGTGACCTTGACTCCTTTGACTTACTAATTTTTATCCCCTTCTTGTCTTCAAAACCCCCTGAGCTCTCTGTGATGTTTGGCTGTGGATCTTTGCATCTGCCTCCATCTTACTATTATGTAATCAATATCTTAGTCCCCAGACAAGAGTATTCATACAAATAATTTTTTTATAAACATGATTTGTAATATACAAGAGAGAAAAGAAAACCAATCTCTACTTTCTTTTGCATCTCTTGATCTATGTAACTTTCAATTTACTGGAAGAGGTCTACTCTCTTCTCAGATTATAAAGGACAGATGTGGAAACAGGCCTGAGGGAGCTTTAAACTGGTAGATTACAAGGAAGTAATCAAATAATTCTGATGAAATTCTTGAAGTATTCACTCCTGAAATGGTGGTCAAGTCTTTAGTTTGCTTTTTTGTTTTCCATCTTGGTATGCTATGACAAAATATTTTTTGAATATCACCTGCCATCCAAATCCCCATGAAATTAATTCCACAAAACCCCCAGCCATTTGAATACTCAACTCAAGGCAGAAGAATTATGACTAGTTTTGTTTGTATGATGTCATTTTCATTTTCTAATTACATCATTGGGATGAATGTTGCTCATTTTTAATGATACATTGTATTTTTACATTTATTAAGTTTGGAATCAAAGAATCAGTCATAAAGATATGTGTCATAGTATTCTGAATACTAAAAGACAGGTGTAAATACAGACTAGACAAACCAAATCGATATTTATGATGTGATGACTGATTTTTAAAGCTGTATGTTTGAAAAAAGTGTATATTTATATTAGATTTTTTGATAAATGATATTATAAAACACTAAATACTTTCCCTTCTCTAACTGCATTTTCTTTATATGTTCTGTGTTTGGGAATAACTATTGGCCTAGCAAAAGGACTACTTCCAATTATTGATTTTTAAATAGTAATTATATTAATTCTTTGACAATTTTATACAATATATTTTGGTCACAGTAATTCCCTACATTAACTTATGTAGATGGACTCCCACCAACTTACCTAGCAAACTTTATGCTCCCTCCTCCTTTTTCCCCCAAATTTATCAAGTCCATTTATATTAACCTGGGCATGAGAAATGCCCTGGAATGTGGTTAGTATACTAAGTGTCCCATCATTGCAATTATCAGACACAGACATTTCTTCTTCTATCAGCAATCAATTGCTAGTAACTGCAGCTAGGAGTGGGAGTTTATGTATACTTCCCATTCTTCATTCTGTGGTTTTTGTCCTGCTAACTCTTGTGCAGGTCTTATGTATACTGTCTCAGTCTCTGTAAATTCATGTGTCTATCTGCCTTATTTCGTCAGGAAAACAGCCTCCTTGCAGTTAACCACTTCTTTTGATTCTATACGATTGCACATTTTCCAGTTTCTTCTTTCTCTAAGATCCTTGAGCTTTGAGGAGAGGGGTGTGATATATCTGGTCCAGAGGTAAATTCTCTGATATTTCCTACTTTGTACCATTATCAGTTGGGGATCTCTGCTTTAATTGTTGTCTCTCACAAAAATATGCATCTCTTATAAGTATGAATAATGCACTGATATATGAATATAACAAAAAGTAATTAAGGGTCATTTTAATGCTATGCTCATTTAACAGAAAAATAGTAGAAGCTTTCCCCCATTCTTGGCCCCATTGAAAGTATCAGGTATGGGTGCCAGGATGTGGAGTTGGCCTTAAATACAATGGAATATGGATGGTTGTTTCCATAACTTTTATGCCTCTGATTTGCTAGTATGTCTAGCAGAGAGGCAATTAGTGTGGCTTTCAGCATTTGCAATTCAGACTGATGATTATTTTTCATTTCTTGTAGTATGTATAGGACCTTCCAGAACTATGAAATCTAACTAGTAAGGATGAAACTCCCAGTTGAGTATACACAGATTTCTCTGTGACCTATGATTCAAGTATGTGGGATCTTAAGCATTAGTATCTTACCATCAAATTCTAGAGGGTAGTTAATCGTGTTTTTGATAGCCTGTAACATTTGTAATATTTTCTGAGATACTACTGTCCAACAACTGAAAACCAGCTAAATCATTCCTGATAGTGAGTTTTGTATTTCGTACCCTATGATATCTAGCTGGGGAAATTGCCTTCATTGTAGGGTAATTCAATTTAAGCTTATTAAATATATGGATATATTTTAGAAAATTTCTGCAACAGGTAGTTTCAGTACGGCTTTTAAAAAGGCCTTAAGTATTAGTTATTTCTTCCCACATTCTCTTCTTTCCTCTCCTCCTATCCCCCACCCCAGCTAACCCTTCCTCTTTTATTTTCCCTGTTCCCTCTTTGTAATGCTGTATTTTATTTTCCTTTCTCCAAAGGATTCATCTGGTATTCCAAATGAAATAGTATTCCAAAAGTTTAAAATATTTCTTGCAGAAATTAGAAGAAACATGAAATGTTTGTCTTCTGGGGTTTGGGTTCCCTCACTAAGGATGTTTGTTTCCAGTTATATCCATTTTACTGTAAATTTTATAATTTCATTTTTCTTAATAGCTAAAAATATTCCATAGTATAAATGTACTATGTCTTTATTGTACATTCATTTGTTTGTAGACATTTAGGTTGGTTCTGTTCCATGGATATTGTGAAGAGTGAAGCAACAACCATGGATAATCAAGTTTCTTTATAGTAATGTGTAGTCTTTTGGGAAGCTATCCAAAGGTAATATAGCTGGTCGGTATATTTTCTGCCTTATGAGGAATAGCTAACACCAATTTCCATAGTGGCTGTTCCAATTTAGAAACACAGCAAGAGTAAGTGTTCATTATTCCCAACATGTAGTCCAACATGTATGTGTGTGTGTGTGTGTGTGTGTGTGTGTGTGTGTGTTATCTTGACTGAGATAAGATGAAATCCTCAAGGTAGTTTTTATTTGCATTTTCCTGATGGCTAAGGATGTTGAACAATTTTAAAATGTTTATCAATCATTTATATAAACTCTCTAGTTCTATGCTCCATTTTTAATTGCATTATTTGTTTTGTTGAATTCTTTGTATATTCTAGAGACTAAGACTCTGTCAGATGTATAGTTGGCAGTTGTTTTTTTTTCCACATTTAATTGTGAATTTTAATTTACTGTAGGATGTTGACGGTAGAAGGGGTTTCTAGTTTTTCTACTCAATAACAGGCTTAACTATCGCTGATTCATAATAAGGGATAGGCTGTTTGCTGTTTTGTTTCTCAATTTTCATTTTCTCTGTAATGGGTCAATGAGTTTTTAAAATGGGTAGCATGGCATTTTAACCTAAAATACTAAATTTTATGCCTTTGGCAATATTTTTGCCTATTTGTGGATAGCTCATAAAATAAAAACCATAGCTTTTTTTAAGTACAGTGAACAGTAATTAAACACAACTTACATTATGATTTTGTAGATGATCATCAAGATTATTATGACAAGATTATGATGATTATGTGCTAACATATAACAATAATCTCTGTTGTACTTTATAAACATCCTCACATCTTTATTTTCCATTTTAAACACAGACAAACACATAGATAAATTTTATCTTTTAAAAGAAGTGTTTTAAATTCCTGTTTAATACTCTTCAACATATTAGGAGATTGGCATTCTTGATTATTATTACTGTGTTGCTGAAGATCTAGACCAGGCCTTTGCACATAATTAGAAGGTAGTCTACCAATATATCCATCACATTTCTGGAGTTAACATTGTCATTATTTGTAAGTAATGAGCAAAGAAAATGAATGTGTATGAAGTTCAGTAACACACCCTAAATCACTGAAATTCTAAGACATAGAGTAAGTATTTAAAGCCTAGATTTATTGTGTTATAAAGGTGATGCTTTTTCAAATACCTTGAATGGTCTCTTTAAAAAAAATCTTCAAAATTTAAAAAAAATTTAAATTTAAAAAATTCAAAATTTTCAATTATAAAATCTAAGGGTCATACTAAAACAACATCTTCCTCCTCCTCCTTCTCCTCCTCCTCCTCCTCCTCCTCCTCTTCTTACATACAAGTGATCTAATATCCAGGAAACAATATAGCTAATTAATTGCTGGTGATCATATGTTCATTATACTAGAACATTATCAATTTGATTTTTGATGATTATTGAATTCAGTCACGGTGTTTGATAGCTTCTATAAATTAGTTGATGACTAATTCTACTGTGTATAGATACATTCTTTTCTTCATGATGAATTTGTGCCTTTCTGAAATCTAATATTTTACATAGATAATATTAAATTTTAAATTATTTTATATGGCAGGATCTTGGGTGAACTACTTCAGTATAGATGGTTAATGGATTCATATGATTAAGTTAATGAAAAATACAAACATTGCCTAATCTAGTACTCCCAATACCATACCATAGCACCATTGATTCTCCCTGTACTAAAAGGATCCCTGATGCCCACACACTTTCATGGTTCTAGACATTCCACTGTCTATGATTTCCATCTAGATGATACTATAGCCACATCCTAAGTGAGAAATCACATAAAAAATCATAGTCATGTGCCAAGTCTATAAGAATATAAAATGATGTTCTTATCTCTGAGTACCAACTTTTAACTATTTCCCCCTTCCATACACAACTTATATGAAATGAAATACACAATTATTCTACTCTTTCTGTTATTCTTTCAGTATCTGTTTTTTAATATTGGTGTTTTTTCTAGTCAATAATCAGGATGTTTAAAATGACAGCAAAAGTTGCTGTCATCTGAAACATTTGAGATAAGACAAACTTCCTTGCTAGTATTTTGATTTATTGGGCATAAAGAATGACTGTACTGAGTTACAGAGACAAAATTTAGAGCTAAGATGAAAGGATGGACTATCCAGAGACTACCCCATCTGGGGATCCATCCCATCATCAGCCACCAAACCTAGATACTAATGCTCATGCCAGCAAGATTCTGCTGAAGGGACCCTGATATNGNGGNCTCTTGTGAGGCTNTGCCAGTGCCTGGCAAACACNNAAGTGGATGCTCACAGNCAGCTATTGGATGGAANACAGGGNCCCCAATGGAGGAGCTAGAGAAAGTACCCAAGGAGCTGAAGGGGGCTGCAACCCTGTAGGTGGAACAACAATATGAACTAACCAGTACCCCCTGAGCTCGAGTCTCTAGCTGCATATGTAGCAGAAGATGGCCTAATCAGCCATCCTTGGGAAGAGAGGCCCCTTGGTCTTGCAAACTATATATGTCCCAGTACAGGGGAATGCCAGGGCCAAGAAGGGGAAGTGGGTGGGTAGGGGTGCAGGGGAGGGGGAAGGGTATAGGGGACTTTAGGGATAGCATTTGAAATGTAAATGAAGAAAATATCTAATAAAAAATTGAAAAAAAAAATCAGAAAATGCAGTATACTCTGTCTTTATTATTTATCCAAAGAAAGAGGTACAGGTGTGTTATAGTCATGGTAGTGATAAAATGTTTGGTATGCCTTTTTTCATAAAGTGTATATTTTGAATAATGTTTTGAACTCATTTACATTTATATCCAGTATGGGAAAATTCATGAGAGTTCTTATGGCTAAATACTTATTGATTAAAATTTGATGTTTTCATAATATATTCAAAATGATGCTTAAATGTTGACATTAAGAATTTTATGACTCAGCTGGTAGATTGCTTCCCATTCAAACATGAGTATCTCAGGTCCATCCCTAAATACGGGTTAAAAAAAGCCAAGTATGGTGATCTATTACTGGGATTACAGCACTGGTACTGTAGAGAGATAGAAGCCTTTGATTTTCTAGCTAGCTAGCAAATCAGTGTGCTTACTTTAAGGGAGAAACCATGTCTCAAACAATAGGGTCAAAAGTGGTTGAGCAAGACATCCAACACTGAACTGTGGCTTGATTTCTACATGTGTGTGTGCACTGAAGTTCATACATATGAACAAGTACAGATTCATACACACAAATGTCATTGATGCATGCGTTTTTTTTTTCTGGGAGTATCCTTTTTTGAGTTGAGTATTCTCTCAATTTGTATTTGCTTGTACCACATGAGTGTTTATTTCATTAATCTAGAGCAGTCAATTTTGCCTCTTGCATTATAATATAAAGTAAAAGAGTTCTACTAGAACTCATCATGTAGCCCTAGCTAGCCCTAAGCAGAAAGCAAATCTTATACCTCATCCAAACAAGGACTAGAATGACAAGAACGCACCACATTTTTCAGCTATGTTTACTTAGTTTTTATGTTATTGCAGATTAAAATCAGTGCCTAGAGCATTCTTAGCAAGGCATCTGCCATGGAGCAACATCCCATACCCCACCCCTCTGGATTTCTTATTACAACAATCTTTAAATGGCAATTATGCTCTTGCTTATACCTTCCCTTTCTCTTCACAATAGATCCTCACAGTGATTTTACCTTTCTATAGTTTCATAGATAAGAATTAGATTTATTCCATTTTTACCCATTTCTCCCATGCCAACTCCTCCCATGTTCCCCATTCCCTATTGAACTCTTAGTTTTTATTGTTACATATATATGTATATATGTATATATACACACAAATATATATATATATATATATATATATACATATATATGGAATGAAGTCAGACGTTTGATATATATACATATACATATATTTATACATTACATATACATATATTTATACATATGTATAAATATATGTATATGCACATGCCTGTGTTTAAAATGTATTACTTTGGATTTAACAACTTATCAGGAGGCTTATTACTTGAAAACTCTGAATATCTCTCTCTCTCTCTCTCTCTCTCTCTCTCTCTCTCTCTCTCTTGCATGTGCCATTGATAGCTCATAGCTGCTCAAATAAAGGGTGACTTTGTAAAATATTCTCCATTCATATATGAGTTCATATATGACACATGCTCTGAGAGTGCATCTTCTAAACAAGACAGGGAAGGTACCACTAAATATGCACAATGTAATTACCTACAAGACCTGCACAATGGGAAAAGCAGTTGACATGCCAAAATGACTGATATATAAACATATGTATAAACATATATAAGTATATATAAATATATATGTATATAAAAGCATGTATACAGATATAAACATCTATATCTATGTAATGTTTATGTTACCTGTGCAATTCAAGGATTAACAGCAAATTTATATGAAAGAAAATCCAGAGCCATAGATGCAGTTCTATAAATTGATTTGAGTAAAAATAGTAAATACAACTGAAATAAGCTATGCAAAAATAGTGCTGAGTATTAAATTTAAGTCAGGTAAGGAAGGAGGAGAAGGTTCCATAGATTGCCAAAACTATGAGAAAAAGCAGTTTGTAATAATATTTTGAATTAGATGGAAATTTGAAATTGTGATTGCCTATATATGATTATTTGAAAAAGATTGAGTATGTAGTTTCTGTTTTTTTTTTTAACAAAAATATGTAAGAACAATCAAAGTGAAGAAAAAATATATTTTGATTCATGGTTTCAGAGACTTCAATCCATGATTCTTTGGTATCATCATATGTGAGGCAATGAATGCTGAGGCAGAATATTGTGGTGGAACATTTCTACTTCAACATGAAGGAGGTCAATGTGGGAAAGGACCTGAGACAAGATACAACATTCAAAGACACATACCTCAGGATCTCCTTATGTTTTTGCTATTTCTATAATACATTTCATCTATAATTTTTTCGTCTCACAATTCAGCATATGTGGGAAAATAACTCTACAAGTGCCTTGACTGCTTTGTCATTTAAATATTTCTACTCTCAGTAATCTCATACCATCACTTTCACATTCTGCCTTCCACCAGGACCTTTAAACAAGCAAATAGTTCAATAAACTGCTTTGCCATTTTGTAACAAATATCTTCTTTAATACACTTTCAAGTAAATTACTTAACTTTCAAGTAAATTAAAATGGCCATATTTCAGTTTGTTGACAGTTTCATACATGCACAAAATTTCTTGTGTTTACTCTCTGTTATCTTCTTCTTACTCCCTGTCTATGTTTCCTCTGCAGTATAAGTCTCTTTTCCAACATTTCATGTCTTTTGTTTTGTGGTTAAGATGAACCAGAGCCATCAGCATGGCAATAGATTTTAGAACTATACTTTAAGAGAATCAACTTTTCATTTTCATTATGTAGCCTGAGACTCTTTGTCTATTTGTGGTGACATTTATGCTCTTAAATGTGTAAAGCATTTCAGAGATCTTTATGAACTTTGGTGAATATTACCACATGAAATTTGAAAAGGTAGACTAAACAATCTAGCCAACATTTGGATGCAGAAAAACCAGAGACCTAGAAAGAAGTTAACTGTAGAGGTTTTATCAAAAATGTATGGTGCAATAGAACCAAAATAATTATCTGACTTTTCTCATTACATAGTAAATGTTCTTTCAGTAGTAGCATGTTAAAACATTTTTATATTGACAACTGAGTACCTGTATATATGAGAGAGAAAAATGATTGTACAACTAAGTACATGGTTCTGAACATATTAATTTTCCCTTTTCTTCCTGACTTTGCTCATATGTGGAATGAAGATGACAAAAATCAGTTTCCTAGATTTGTTGTACTGTGAGATTATCTTTTTAAATAGCATATTGGATGGCTTAGAAAAGACAGCCAATTTTTAATTCCTATTATTATATACTTGTGAAGCCTTATTAAAAGTAATAAATTCATAGTATACATATCTTGTGATAGTTGATTCTTTTCATGTTTCTGTCTTATTTGATTTCAAAAGTTTAGAAAACACATAATTCATTAAAATTGTGAATAAATATTATATCATAGTTTTAGGGAGTTTATTTCTCTCTAGCTGATAATGTTTTCAATGAATTTTATTGTTAGTTATAATAAACCAAATAGAATAGATCTTTGAATATCTATATTTAAGTACAGAATAATTTTATTAGAGTTTACCTTTCTTTTCATATGTATGTGAATATGTGCATTGGAGTGCTTGCACATGCCATGATGTGTATGTGGAAGTCAGAGGACATATTGTGTGAGTCAGCTCCCTCCTTCCATCATGTCTTATCCAGGGATCATCCTCAAATATTTATGCTTGATGCCAACCTTTCCGTGCTGACCCATATCAATGTTCCATCTCATTCCACTTATTTACATGAGAATTATGAAGAATTCATTTGAATTACCTTTTCCTGCTATGGATTATTTATCTACCTTGTTTAAGTTATTGTATTTTTGTAGAAAATAATGAAGGGTCTGCAAATCTGTATACTAACCAGTCTATAATGGGCAAACTATGTAGGACCCCCTTTCTGGGGACCCAGCTCTTGTCTCAGGATAAGGGCTCACCCAGAAAACATGAGAGACCTTCTTGATGTTAAAAACATGAGGTAGTTTATTGACGTAGCTCCAGGCCGATGCTTATCCCACACAGGAGATAGAGGCATCAACTACATGGCCTGAAAGCTAGGGGTTTTTATAGGGAAAGGGGGGGGGGCTAGGGAGAATTGGCGCCATTGCACACAATTGGCTCATTTAAACATCAGCAGAATGATTACACGTCAGAAGAGTAGTATGTGCAAGTTAGGATGTCAGGAGTCCCAAGGGGCGGATGCTTATCTAGGTCAGTGGAATATTTGGTTAACATATAACTTCAAACTAGGTGGCTGATGACTCAGCCAAGATAGCCAGGACAAGTTCCTGCTTTCCTTTTTGTCCCCAGGAATGTTTTAACAATGGGCCTGCCTGGGTGTGCCCAGGCCTGTTCCACTGTGTTCTCTGCCTTAGGCTTCTAAGCTCACAAACAACTCTCTGGACATAAGTTACATGAATCACAGTCCTTAAATTTCATCTTAAATTTCATTTTCCTTCAACTACAAGATATAAAATAGCAGGAAGATTACAAAGATAAGACATTAAATATTAAGGGACCTGATCAATGATAATACAACTATTATATACCAATAGAATTTTTTTCATATAACCCACATGAGAGGCATTATCACACTCGGATCCATCTTTTTATCAACATTTGTATACATAGAAAGTTGTCCGGTTGTCAGTTATGAAAAAATGACAATGCATGTCTTAATCCTTTATATGGGCACATTTACTAGAAACTCCTATCTTTTGGTAAATATCCCAATTGTGGTTGCTGATCTAAGAAGTAAATTCCTGGATTGATAGATGACTATCAGTTGGAATACATCAAGAGTTATTTATATATATTTTTAGCATAGAGCTGATTCACTTTGTCTCAGAATTGTAAACTCCAAATTAGATAAATATTTCCTCTATGTTATAGTTTTTAGTGTAATGATAGCTATAATTTTTTGCTTCTATGGCAGACTTTGAAAGGATGTGGGTCTTCACTACATAAAAATGCAATAAATTAACAGAAACTACTGTGTTAGAGAAATAATAGTCCATATGTTTACGAATGCTGATGGGATGCCTGGTTGGCATCCAAGGATCTTAAGGCTAAACAAAGTTTGCATCTAATAATGAATATCATTTCTCACTTTTTGTCCTTATGAGCTGAGGGACTGAAATATTCATGACCAAATGCTTACCTGTGAAAAAAGCTGTGTGTTGCAAAACTCTGGGTGCTAATATAATGATTACAGGGTTTGGTTAAACCCATAAATCAGAAACATTGTTGTGCAAAGCAAATTTTCTGTCTTGCTTTAAAATTAGTGTTCACTAAAGCTTAAGCTAGTTTTGTTTTTCTATTATATTGAATTTGAAATTAGAAAAAAATGCATGCTATATGATAGTTTTAGAAAAGTGTTCTGTATCACAGTTTTGCTCTCTATGATGTTGTTTCTCTATGTCTGTACTGAAGTGATAGTTGCTTTACTCCTGCCTTCTTTAATATGTTCATTGTGGTCCAAGTCTGAATTTCTTCTACTGCTATATCCCATTTCTAAAATAGCACAATTTCTTTAAAATGTACTGAACATGTTACTATTAAACATAAATGAGTATAAAAATAATGTGCAATCTACTAATGCCATATAAAAAGAAATTAGAAATTAGTTAACTGTGAACTTTTTCTTTAATAGAGAAAAAAGTTTTCCTTGGACTAACATTTGTGTACATTAGTTTCATAAATGGGAGATAGAAACGACTGATTTTAATTTAATAGTTGTTATAAAAGGTAAATGACCAAAATAATTAAACTTGTTTGGTGTTTTATTTAATAAAACAATAACATGATAGTTAAATTTCATGATCAGTTCAACTGGATGGAGATGCCCTCGAGACATGTTTTCAGAAAGTTGCAACTAAAGAGGAAATGCATACACTGAGTCAGGGTGGTACCATCTCCTAAACTAGTATCTCAGATTGAATTAAAGGAGGGAGACAGCTGAGCATTAGCAGTGTTTGTTTTCAGATCCCTGACAATACGTCCAGCTGTAATGTGTTCCTCTTGCCATGGTGAATTTTAACTTTAAACTTTTAAACTAATACGTTTAATGGCACTCTAAGCTACATGAATCTTGACTCAAAAAAAAAAAAAAAAACCCACGTAGTACAAACAAGTCAGATACTTGCATGATTATCGCTATTAGTCAGACATACTGCATTAGAAAGCAGAAATATGTGTAGTGGGCAGTTTAGTGAAGACAAGATAGGTGAGGAAAACCCAGGAGTAAAAGTTAAAAAAGGAGAACCCTCATCCTTCCCATTGAGACAACAGGAAAAAGGGGGCCTGAAGGCAGTAACTCCAACCACAAAAGGATTCAACTTGTTAAAATGCAAATCCATTTGAAAGGACTGAGCCTGAACTGGGAAAGCCCAGGTGGATAGCATCTGCAGAAAGATGCATGTTTACACATTTAGATTGCGAGGAACACTGAAGTCACCAGAACATTAGCCACATTTAGTTTGATAGCATTGTCTATGTAGGTTCACTCACAAAGTCATGGTTATTTGGGCCAAGATGCCAGAAAGCTGATGAGGTCAGAAAATTTGTGTATGGTAAGATTTGCTGCAACTAGGCTAGAGAGGCCATTGTGTGAAGCTAAGAAGGTGAAACCTGCCCTGTGATGCAGAGCATATGATGCTAAATACCAGAACAATAGTGGATATATATATTGAAGAACCTTAAAGTCAGCCAAAGAGACATGTTATAGATACTGCAGGCAACAGAATTGAAAAGAGAAGGCCTTCCCCACCATAGTGAAATAAAATTCTAAAATTTGTACATAAATTCTTCTTTTATGCTGTTTTTCATTGAGTATTTGATCACAGTAAAGACTGGCAACTAATGCAGATAATATTAACAAAATCATACTATATGCCCAAGAATGTAAATCATTATGTTATATATTCACAGGATTCATATGAAGTACATTTATATTTCTGAGTTTATAGAACAAATCAAATTATGGATCTATGTGTATGGATATGATACTTTTTTTTTCTAAGAATTTATTTTCATAAACCTTGTTTATGGGCTTTACAATTGAGTTCTAACAACAGAACTTGAATTATTATCCCAAAAATGATGTACAAAGGACATTTTTGTGCTTATGAGAAAATCAATATCTGAACATTTATGAGTATATTTTATAGAAACTCTTCATTATCAGTCAAGTATTGCGCCATTATTTCATTACAAAATTTTGGGACTAGAAACATAACTAAGAGCACTTGAAGCACTTGTTTGTGACCTGGTTTTAGTTCCCAATGCCCACAATGAGTGGCTCAGAACTGCATGTAATATGCCTCACTGGGGTGGTGCTTAAGTGCATATAATATATCCACATTGGGTGGCTCACAGCTGTATGTAATTTCTGTTTCATGGGAACCAATAACCCTTTCTTGCTTTTGAGTGTACCTGTGCATATACAGAGCAAATAAATTCATTCACGCACATACACATAAATAAAAACAAATTTTAGGACAATTTGTTACTGTTCTGCGTTATCTACCTTATCTACTCTTTATGGGGTTTTTTGTTTGTTTGTTTGTGTGTTTGCTTCTTGATTATACAAGGTAGAAAAAAAATCGGATATTCCTGAAGCATTAATAACATATTAGATTTATCTTAGTGATTCAATCACCTTCACTAAGTAACACTGATACGATAGAGTTTAATATGAACATCATTTATCATTACAGTATAACTAAAGGCTAGGGTTTTAAAGTGATTTAGAACCTTCTTTTTGGTAAATGGATTTTCTTCCCACTCTCAGTCTATTCTGAAAAAGTCTATGCATAATGTTTCTGTTAGCCCACCATCTCTGTTTTTTTTTTAATTTTATTTTATTGTAATTCATATTTTACACTCCATATTCCATTTTTCGTCCCCCCCCTCCCCATCCACCCTCTGACTGCTCCACATTCCACACCTCCTTCACACCCCATCTGGTCTCCACGTGGATGCCCACACCCACAACCCTACCTGACCTCTAAACTCCTGGGGACCTCCAGTCTCTTGAGGGTTAGGTGCATCATCTCTGAATGAACACAGACCCTGCATTCCTCTAATGTATGTGTGTTGGGGGCCTCATATCAGCTGGTGTATGCTGTCTGTTTGGTGGTCCAGTGTTTGAGAGATCTCAGAGGTCCGGATTAATTGAGACTGCTGGTCCTCCTATAGGACTGCCTTTCTCTTTAGCTTCTTTAAGAATTCCCTAATTCAACAACAGGGGTCAGCTGCTTCTGTCCATTGGTTGAATGCAAATATCTGCATCTGACTCTCAGCTACTTGTTGGGTGTTTCAGAGGGCAGTCACCTCCCACTTTAGGCCTGTCACTGGACCTTCTTTTCCTCAGGCTCCTCTCCATTTCCATCCCTGTAATTCTTTCAGACAGGAACAATTATGGGTTAGAGTTGTGACAGTGGGATGGTCCTCCTCCCTCATTTGATGTCCTGTCTTCCTGCTGGAGGTGGGCCCTATAAGTTCCCTACTGTCTGGCATTTCATCTAAGATAGCTCCCTATGAGTCCTGGGAGTCTCTCACCTCCTAGGTCTCTGTTGCATTCTGGGTTCCCCCCCCCCCAACCTCCTATTTCCTGAGGTTGCCTGTTTACATTCTTTCTGCTGGCTCTCAGGGCTTCAGTCCTTTTCCCTCACCCAATACCAGACCAGGTTCCCCTCTAACCCCCACTGTACCCCACCCCATCCACTTTCCCTCCCAAGCCTCTCCCTCTCTCCCCACTTTGGATTGCTTTCTTCTCTCTCCCATCTCTGGTTTAAATTAGAAATAAGACATTAATTATGAAAAAAAAGATGTACATATTGCATAATAATTTGTTGTGTAATAAATAAAAGTTGACTAAACATGAATTGTGAAAGAAATCATATATTTTATAGGTCATCTATTGAAAGACTATTTCTACTTCATCTTATTGAATTGAGCAAAGTAAACTTTGTATTTTACTAGCATATTTTTGCCTAATTGTGTTTTCAAAATTTGTATGTAAAATGGGAGAATCATTTTGTAAAATTTGAATAAAATGGGATGAAAAATATTAAAACATATTATATATGTACATGAATTTGTCAATGAATTCATAAAATATTTTTAAATGGGCTGATGTAATGGTATAGAAAGTAACAGTATTTGCTATCTTTACCTATTTGCATTAGAACATTTTCTATAAACAGCTAAATTAACTTGGTAATACTTTTTGCTTAGTTTGAGTAGCTATACTTTTAAGTCAAACTATTTGCTAAATTACACCAGTAGGCAGTTCATCTTAAGTCTGCTAATATTCAATGTCTAGTCTGATGAGCAGATCCTCTTTTATCTCAGGTCTTCTTACTGCCTACTTTACAAATTATGAATCATTGGACAAATTTTTCCGGACTTCTATTTTCTGCTGTCTACTCATTTGCAGTTTATAAATCAATAGAAGAAAATGCCACTTTTTACTTTCTTTAATGATTAGTTATGCTTGGATTTATCCTTGCTGTGTAACTGTCACCTTCTAAAACTGTTTACTTAGAACTATTGGGCCTGAAGTGTGCAGAAAATTTTGTACCTTAGAGCCATAGAATATATGTGCTTGTTTTACTTAAGAAGTTAGAATAATGACAATTTCTCACATGTTCCAAACCAATTATTTTTTTCTGCTGTCCAATTAATTTTTTGTCAAATCTCTATTGGGTGAAGTATAAGTTCCACATTGGAGATATATAACATAAATCTACGTAGCATATTTGATACATATCTACATAGCATATATGTATATACAACATATGATACATATAGATGAAATAAAATTACTAAATATATACAATGCTCATTTCCTTAGTAATTGCAATTTTATTTATATATATTTAATACATCTTAATAATAAATAGAGATGTATTTGCAAAAGTCCTTTTGCGCATTAAAATGTGGATTTGCATTTAATTATTATTCACTTTGTTACTTTAAAATGTGGATTTGTATTTAATTATTATTCACTTTGTTACTTTGCTTCAGCCTTGCTCAGCCTTGCCATTTGTTCTTGTGTTGTTTTGCTCTTTTGCCATTTGTTTGTGTTGTTTGAATGACAATATTTCAATCAAGTTTAAAATAAATGAAGCTTATTATAAATGGTACCATTTTGAAGGATATCTAGTAGTTTCTTTAAAAATGCACAGTTAGTGTAGTTTAGTAGATTTTCCATATATGTTGAAATCTGTTGGTAAAAGAAGAGAGCACACCATTATTACCATTGATTAGACTGGGAGGTAACTTGAGATAACAGATGCAGATTATTGGACATTACATCTTACCTGATAAGGAAAGAACAAAGATGCAACAGGAAGTGCCTATTCCTGCTATCACCAATACTCAGTAGTTCAGCACATACATGCAGGATGCTGATCTTCTTGTCCTTTCTGCACATACTCAGTGCTCAGTAGAGTGCAATTAACTTGGCCACAACAATTGCTGAGCAGGTGACTTGATTACACTGAAATCAGGCAGAAAATGTCCTCTTCTGGCCACTCAAGTGAATCAGTAAAATTATGGAGCAGCAAAACTAATTCAATGCCTTGGGCCATCAGAAATGCCACTTCGTGTAAGTCAAGCCTTCACTTAGTGTGAAATCGTTTTGTTTTATTGTCTTTCACATAATGCTTATTTGAGCTAATCCACTTAGGATATGTGAATTGGTGAATGTGTTTGGATAGTTTCAGATAGTCAACCTTTTCATCTACTAGTACTTAAATATTTCATCATTATTTTTGAGTACTCTTTCATACATGAACTCTTTATTTAAATAAATTATGCCCCTCCTGCCCCCTTTACCTCTTTCCATATCTACTGAGTTTTCTTAAAATTCAAGAGCTAGTCTTTTTAAAATAATTATTAACTGATAATATGTGTGTGGGTGTATGTATGTAGGGAATCTGTTTTTGTGTTTCTATATATAAGCTACTCAGTCTATTTAATGTTGCACACATATCTGCATACATATACATATACATATATAATGTTTCTAGGGCTGACTACTTAAGACTAGGTAAATCATCAGGAAGCTAATCCTTCAGAATACCTGGCTCTCCCTCTCTTGGCAGCCATTAATTACCTGCATCTCATCATCTATGGGCAGTACCCTGTGAGTTTCTCCCATGCACACTGACATGTGAATTGGTGTTGTGATTGTGCAAGCCATTTATATGTGCTTATATTGTAATGATTTCATGGTTTCTTTCTTTTTTGTTTGTTTTCTTTTTATTAATTTTTTTATTATTATTGTCTTTATTTACATTTCAAATGCTATCCCGAAAGTTCCCTATACCCCCACNCCCACCCCTGCTCCCCTACCCACCCATTCCCACTACTTGGCCCAGGCGTTCCCTTGTTCATGGTTTCAAGGTAACACTATCAGCAGATAGCATGATCCTCAGCCTCTTACTATCTTTCTGTTTCTTCTACAGTGTCCCCAAAACCTTATCTTTAGGGTTTGTATTGTAGAACTATTAATTGGGTTGAACAATATTTGGACATTTGTTCTCTGAATTTTGATCTAATGTTACTTTCTGTAGATATCTCTGCTGCAAAAAGTAACTTCCTTGATTAGTGTTAAAAACTACACCTATCTGTGAGTATACGTGCACTTATTGAGAATACAATTAAGAATGATACTGGTTTCTGAAAGAGGCAGTGGTAGGCTTTCCTCTGGGTCAATGACCTCTCTAGACACAGGTGGGTTTACAGTGCCTGGCATGATTTCCCTTTGTTGTGTGAGCCTTAGTCTAATTAGACTACTGTTGATTATCCCTGAGATATAAGTGCTACTATTGAACCTTTGTGGGTATCTTCCCAGGCAGATCATTGTTGTGGCTAATAAGGACCTAAAGGGGTCTGCAACCCTATAGGTGGAACAACAATATGAACTAACCAGTAACCCCCAAAGCTGTGTCTCTAGTTGCATATGTAGCAGAAGATGGCCTAGTCAGCCATCAATGGAAGGAGAGGCCCTTGGTCTTGTGAAATTCTTATGCCCCAGTACAGGGGAATGCCAGGGCCAGGAAGTGGGAGTTGGTGGGTTGGGGAGTGTGGAGCACCAAGGGAGTTCCTCACAAGGGGGTCCTACAGGGAGCAGGCCGGGGGAGGGGGAGTGTATAGGGGAATTTTATTATAGCATTTGAAATGTAAATGAAGAAAATATCTAATAAAAATAAAAATAAACAATAAGCTTTAAAGCAGAGTTGGAGTGTTGATTGTTTTTCTCCACTGGCAACTTGAATAACACCTTTGCATACTATGAAAACTAATCTTCATGAAAGACTGAATTAGTTACAGCATGAATCTTCCAAAATGTGTTTTGTCTTCAGCAATAGGGTCTTATCCTCGAATTCTAGGGTCAGCCAAGGGCAACAAAATTACTACTGTTTTGGAAGCCTCTTATACTTCCACTACCAATGACTTGAAGGGGATTTCTTACTCTTAGTATTGGGGGTTTTGGTTAGCATATATCTCCAATGGGTAATATAATTACCCCAAGAGGCATAATTTTATTAGAGAAGTAAATACAGAGGAACAGTGAGGGAGGAAGAAAATCACCATAAAGGATGTTTGAAAAATACATTTGAAAACATATTTTTAATGTTTAATTCTTATACATATGTAAAATATGTTTACTTGTATAAACATCTTGATGTAGTACTGAAATATTATCAAATTTGAAATCCATTTAGGAAACATACCAAATTTGTTACAGTACAAATTGCTAGTTGGTACAAAGCAGTTCTTGTGATGTAAAATTGATTTACAGTGGGTAATAAAAGTTTAAATAAGATCAAATGCAATAAAAATTTTCTTTTACTGCATTTGTCTTAATAGAAATTTAGACACCTAGACTCTATAAAATGGAACATAACTTTGGTTAAATACAGATTTTTTAAAAGTGAGACATAATTTCCTGCTTATATTAGCTGTTCTTTTTTTTATTTCTGGATAAAGTCTTCATGTGTCCTAGACTAGATTTATTATGATTAACAAAGTCATTTTATTTTTATTAGCAAAATGAGAGATTTTTATTTACTATTATTGCTGATACATTGAAACCATCTTTCTCAAAGTTTGGAACAGCGAGGGATAAGATTTTTGTTCAGGTTTGAAAAATATATTTGTGCATGTTAAGGGTGTTCATTAGAATCTTAATGTACATGATAATGTCTCTTAGTTGTCTATTGAATGGGTCAAAGTATTCAGGCCATGAATTTTAAAGCATTTCACAAATAATTCGTAGTAATCCAATTATATACCTATTTCTGCTTATTGAATACTCAAATATTCCTGTATTAGTTGACAATTTGAACATCAGTAAAGTATTACGATTTTATAAATATATATTCTAAATTATGTATATACATGTATGTACTTTATTGAAAATTCTTCTAAATAGGCTAAGATTCTATTTTAAAATAATGGCATTAAGAAATTTGAAACACTGATTACAAAAAATACATTTTGTCTCTAAACTGGGTTATATCAAGTGAGAAAAGATAGCATTACAATCTTTATCGAACTATAGTGATTTTGTGATATGTTGTTCCAAAGTAGAAGCATTCATACCACTGAATCTCAAATATAAAAATACATCATTAAAGTAAAAGAATATGTAAATATAAAATCAAAGATTTTGGTTTCTAGCTGTCAAGCTAAAGAAATGCATACTGATATCTCATATGTAATCTACATTATAGTAACCCACTTTTGTAATCATAATTTAATTTTGTCAGTATATGAAAGTTTAATTTCCATTCTCTGTTAAAAATATAAGAGAAAACCTATGTAGTGAAAATTTTCACAAAATTTACTATACCACTAATAAAATACAGATTACTTAAATGGTCTCCAATGAAACTTTGCTCTACCAAAAACAAAACAAAACAAAACAAAACAAAACAAAACAAAACAAAACAAAACAAAACAAAAAACAGAAAGAAGGAAAGAAAAAAGAAACAAAGAAAAAAAGAAAATTTCAATTGGTTCTATATAAGGTACTACTTACATTTTAGTAAATCTACATTTGACTTTGCTGACATATAGTTAAGAATAGTTAATTGGAGTAAAATTTATTTGCATATTAAGATGTTTAGTTACTTTCAGAGTTCACTTTTTAAAGTTAATATCTGTGAGTAACTTTTTGGTCAAAGAATGCATTAAGCAAATTTAGTTATTAACCCAGAAGTACTTACTTTTAATAAATTACTAGATTTTTGCTGATAATATAATCATCTTCCTTATCTAATAACAAATATGGGGCTCATTTTCTGGTTCATAAATGTGAATATTTATAAAAGGTAACTGTATCAATCTTTGTCTTGATGATTAGAGTGTTTGGATACTAAATTATATTGTCTCTAAATACAAAATTGTGTGCCCAATAAAGATAAAATTTAAGTGTTAAGTTTTTGTAATATCATTATCTTATTCATTTTTGAAGACACACACATATACATACACACATATTTATTCCTTTGGGATTTTTGTACAATGTCTTTTGATCATATTCACCCCTCCCCTCAACTCTTCCCATATACATCCCTCCTTCTCTCCCTACCTAATTTGTATTGTTTTTGAGACAAGATATCACAATGTAGTTCTGTAATCTTTGAGCTCACTATATATGCTAGACTGGTATTAATCTCGCAGAGATAGACCTGCTTCTTCCCCTCAAGTGCTGATATTCAAGATATGTGCCACTGTGTCTGACTTGCATCTTCTTTTTTAAACCCATCAAGACAAGTCTGTACTGTTCAAATACTCTTGGGTGTTTAATCTTCCCCTGAAGCTTGGTCAGCTTACCAATGACTACACTCTTAGAGACAATAATCTGTCCTCCTAGCAGCTAACAACTAACTGCCAATATCTACATGGCTTGTGTTTGGTTCATGTTCCAAGCTCCTGTCTCTGTGCTGAACATTTGTCTGGATTGGGCTTACACAAGCCTTGTTCATCCTGATGGGAGTTTATGTATTCAACTGCCCTGCTGTGAATAGAAGACACTGTGTCCTGATAGCCATATATTTCCTAGTTCTTATATGCTTTCTACCCCTCCTCCACAATTATCCATGAGGAATATATATTGTACCTCTTCCTCCCAAGTTGTACCCAGGGAGGCACAAATAATTATTGTGTAGAATAAATGATCTTTTTCTGCAGTTTAAATTAGCAATTAAAATTCTGTCAAATAACAAGTCAGGAACAGTCCTTTTTTTTCTTTTTCAAGTTTTTCAATGTTATGATGAACTTATATGAAGTTGTACCAGTGAAATATCATTGACACTACAGGAGGTAAAAATCATTCTTCCCAGACATTTTCATGAGTAAATGTTAGTCTGTGATTATAGCTGTATGCTGTCAATTTATCAGAGTCCTAAGGAGAATTCAATGATTCACAAATAGTCAGTGATGGATATCTTGATCAACTGCTTTGATTCTGCAAACATTGCACTAAAACTTAGAACACTGTGGTACAAACTACTGAGCATAATATATAAAATGGTATAGTTTTTATGCAACTTCTAAACTCAATGCCTAAAGATACATTTTACATGGGAAATATGACTTACAGAAAGCTCTCAAAATGAAAAGGAAAGGGATAAGAGGAGAAGTGTGGATTCAGTGTCCCCTCAGTAGCAATAAATGAAAGATTTGTTCCTCATTAAATGATTTCTTGATGTTTCTCAATAGATTTTCAGCTAAACACTTGTTAATCCCAAAGCTCTGACAAGCGCGGCCAGCAGAATTAGGCCAACCACTGCTACAAATAGCTAGTGTACATGAAATGGCAATCATTGCTTTCCAGTCTATTATTAGATTAACTTCATAGGGATTGCTTTTTTCTCCTGTGAGTTGAGGCATAAATGACATGCTTTACCCTCCAATAAATCTAATAGCAGAGTGGCTATGACATGATGTTCATAGCCCTGGTCCCATGACAGATTATTTTTGATTGCTTCAGGAATTTCTAGCAGCTTGAAACCATTAGAATTTAAGGCATCATTGAAATGTTACAGTGTATCTAACTGATACAGAATATTGCTGATTTTGAATTATATAGTCACAGCTTTTTACCCTATGGTATTGACTGTCACTCTGTAACTAACTTTTGAAACTGAGTAGAAATAATCAATTGAGTTGACACAAATTATACATAAGAATGATGTCTCTATAAGGATTTCTAACATTTCTTATTAACTGTGGGTGGGGGGCAGCTTTCATCTATATGTTGCAGATAACAACTTTGCTTCCTTCTTTTAGATTACATTATAAATGGATGCTAAGAGATGCCAAACCTTACAACAAAGTGACTGTAAATACATTTTTTCTGCAACAAAGCAATTATATTGTTTCAACAAATAAATTACTTGTGCTTTTGGTTGACATTTCCTTTTATTTTAAAATATTTTTATCATAGGTTAAATAAAACATGTTTGCTACTTTTATATCACTTCAGTATGACTTAAATAGTTGTTCAGTAGAAAATGTGTTTTCTCTTTGTTGCGAAACCTTGAGTCTTTCACTAGCAGAACTGGTTCCAATGGCTTCCTGAACATAATTTAATTTTAGGAGTATCTTTTTGTGTTGAGATTAAGGTGACACTTTTTCCTATGAACTTCTTTGACTATGCTTATTGTTTATAGTATAGTTCGTATGTTTTATTCCTCCAGTATATATCCTTCAGTATATCTTGTTTCAGAGATTATACTATACAATCACCTTAGTTGCTAAAACACCTAATCTTTTTTTAACTTAATTAATTAATTTATTTTTCACTTATTCACTTTACATTCTACTCACTGGTCTCCTCCTGGTCACCCCTCTCAGAGTCTTTCCCCCATTTTCCCCTCTACTTTTCCTCTGAGTGGGTGGGACACACTGGGTATCTCCCCATCTTAGCACTTCACATCTCTCCCACTGAGCAAGCTTCCTCTCGCACCAAGGCCAGACAAGGCAGCCCAACTAAAACATATCCCACAGACAGGCAACATATTTTGGATAGTCCACACTCCAGTTTTTTTTTTTTTTTTTTGGGGGGGGGGAGGGTGAGGAACCACATGAAGACCAAGCTGCACATCTGCTACATATGAGCAGGGAGTCCTAGGGTCCAGCCTGTGTATGTTCTTTGGATGGTCCTTCAGTTTTGGAGAGCCCCAAGGGTCCAGGTTGTTTGACGCTGTTGGTCTTACTGTGGAGCTCCTATCTCCTTCAAGCCTGCAATACTTCCTCCTATTTTTCCATAAGAGTCCCCAAGCTCCATCCACTATTTGGCTGTGGGCATCTGCGTCTGTTTTAGTCAGCTGCTGCGTGTACTCTATCAGAGGACAATATTCTCTCTGTAAGCATAACAGCATATCATTTAATAGTGTTAGGGATTAATGCTTGTTCATGGGATAGGTCTCAGTTGGGCCAGTTATTGGTTGGTCGTTCCCTCACTTTACTCCATTCCCAATGCCTGCATTTCATGTAGAGAGGATAAATTTTGGGTTAAAAGTCTTGTGGGTGGGTTGGTATCCCTATCATTCCACTGGGGTTCCTGTCTGGCTATAGGAAGTGGCCTCTTCAGATTGCATATCCCCAAAGATTGATTTTTGGATACCTCCTTTATCCCAGGTCTCTGGAGATGCCCTCCTTCCACCCCTGTCAGTTGCAGGTTTCTATTCATTCTCATGGCCATCTTGCCACCTAATCTTAATGGATCCAAATTGATCTATGACTGTATTTTTGTGTTTAACATATTTAAAAATGACTTTTCACATTATTCCATATCCCAGACCTTTCAACTCAATACTTTTCTGACTTAAAAAATAAAGTGCTGCACATGGTGGCGCACACCTTTAATCACAGCACTCGGGGGGGGGGGCAGAGGCAGGCAGATTTCTGAGTTCGAGGCCAGCCTCGTCTACAAAGTGAGTTACAGGACAGCCAGGGCTATACAGAGAAGCCCTGCCTCGAAAAACCAAAATAAAATAAAATAAAATAAAATAAAATAAAATAAAATAAAATAAAATAAAATAAAAAATAAAATAAAATAATAAAAATAATAAAAAAGAAATGCATACTATATAGCAATCTTCTTCATTTAAGTCATACTTATCTGGAAGAAACTGTAGTGCTAAGTTGCATCTAAGAATTTGAAAGCTTCATACCAACCACTGGTATTCACCCCTTCCTTTGGTAGTTATAAACTAGCACTTCATATACTTCTTTCTTTTCCTATGTCACCACAATATAAAACACTATAACATATTTAATGGTATGTTTCTTTCTACTGTATAAGGCAGTGACATTATTGCAAAGCACCCTAGGCATTACAACTAATGAGGGGGCTAAAGATGTGCCTTTTTAAAAAGAAATATTGAAATGTAAAACACTTTGAATTGCTTTAATCAGAAATTTGGGTTATTTAAAAAATTGTAAGTAACAATGCAATTCATTCTAAGAAATTGCACAGTATGCTTGAGTATAGCTGCATATAGAATAAAATGTACTATAATTTGATTGAGAAAGGGTTTCATGAATTTATATCAAGATATCTTAGACAAAAATATCTACAACTAATGTCAATCTAATGTAATCTAGCAATTGTCAATTCTTTATTGTTTTAAGAGTCACTTACAGTGTGTATGTGGTAGTAGTGACAGAAAATAAAGGTAAAGGACAGTAGCAATGTTCCCAAAAAATAATGTTTATTGTTTTACTAATGTATATTTTATTAACTAACCAAATAACTACCAGTTATTGCACAGTATAGTTTATAAGCAAGGTCCAAGCATCAGTTACAGTTTGGGAACACAATTCAACATAAAAATGTATATAATGATAGATAAAGAACTGTATTTAGATATTTAGTATATATAAGTAGTTTGGAAACTTTAATATGTAGAGACATTTAGTGAGTATATGTAGGTAGGAGATTTCAACACATAAACAGGTATGTCAAGAAGTCAAATGAATTGGATATCTTTGATTTGATACAGGCTAATATAAGGCCAAATACGTTAAACAACTGATTCTTATTTCTGCATCACTTAAAATTCCCTGGAGGAGATATTTTCCCCTAAACATCAGTTACAAACTTTAAACATTTTTAACAAGTAAAATGATTCATTCATGTATACATGTGAGTACTTTGACAAAGATACCCTAGTGATTCTTCAGAGCAGGTTTAGACATTATGCTTATAAAAAAAAAACTCCATTATTGTGCTGTTAATTCAGTACAGAACATTGTTCAAGCTGATAGGATAATCTGTCAATGAACTACATCTCCAGCCAACAATATTCTCTAAATATATGTGTGGCGTTTTATTTTCTATTGAGGCTACTTTAGAAAAACTTTAATGCTGCTGCATTATGTAGTAAGTAGAGATGTTGGATATATTAGTGAGAACTTGCTACAGTTGATTTGTTATGAAGTATAACACAATAATTGTCCTACTCATAGACTGTGTATAGTTAAAATCATAACTATCATCATCACCATGAACACCAGCACCACCACCATCTCCATCACTTTACAAACGAAAAGTTTTTCATAAAAACTGCATTATATTAATTATAGTTTTTCCCTATAGGTGGAACAGCAATATGAACTAACCAGTACCCCCAGAGCTCATGTCTCTAGCTGCATATGTAGCAGAGGATGGCCTAGTCAACCATCATTGGGAAGAGAGGCCCCTTGGTATTGCAAACTTTATATGCCCCAGTACAGGGGAACTCCAGGGCCACGAAGTGGGAGTGGGTGGGTAGGGGACCAGGCTATGGGGAGGATATAGGGAACTTTTGGGATAGCATTTGAAATGTAAATGAAGAAAATATCTAATAAAATAATAAAAAAAGAGAAATGTGATTTCTGTCTTATTCTTAGTTTTACATACTTAATCCAATTCATTAGAAAGATTTTACATATGAATGTACTGAAAATAGAAACAATGTATCAAATAGAGTGTGTTAATAAAAGTCTTTACAGAAGTGTTATATAACATGTAGTCACATGTGTTTTATTAATTCAGTTACAACTGTTTGTAAATTACAAGTTGGGAGAGATACCTGAGGTATCAGAGATAGTTATTAAGTTAGTTTCTGTTATAACGTTTTAAGTTTGACAATATTTCTTGTCTCATCTGTAATGTCATCATGATATGATATAAAAATGTTAATTTTGTTTTTAATTGATGGTCATATCTGATTTTCCGGTAAACCTTTTTCACATTCTCTAAGAAATATATTTTAGTCATGCTTGCCCTTTTTTTCTTAGGTTGTTCTACACTGTATGTGAAAATGTGAATTGTATGTACTTTGATGATGTAAAATATTGTAGTTGGTGCTATTCTTATCATGATTTGAATTCACTGTTTTCCTGTCAGTTACTACTTTGATAGTTATGTATATTACATCATAGGACTGGAAAATATATAAAAGAGAAATATGGTTTTGTGGGCATCAGAGATTTTTCTGATCTATGAAATATGTTTAATTATCTCAAAAATATTATTCATCCACTGTTTTAATCTCAAGTGGTTAATAACATGAAATAAATCCACACACCAGAAGCATATATCTAATGTAGACTGAAGCATACTTCTAAAAACAGTAATGCTATCCCAAATCACATGCATGCTCAAACACTTTATTATTTATGTCTTTGGGTTTTATATATATTAAATGTAAATGTAATGAATTTTGTAGAAATATATATATATATAAGAAATAAGTTTCAAGGCTCATATATGTTCTCAGGAATTAATATTCTCGATATTTATAATAGCAAGTCACTAGGGAATTCCAAATGCTATCAGTTGGCCAAGCAGCCACTATCTGAAGAAACTATTTTCCTTATGTCTATCACTCTATCATTTACTGTAGTAAAACACAAAGCACAATTTGTATCATTGAGGTGAAAATGGTAATTGAATTTAAGTAATAAATTTGCAATTTAGCAAGACTTGGGTTTTTTGTTTTGTTTTGTTTGGTTTGTTTTTACTATTTTAAGCCTATTATTTTTAAAATTACTTGAGTATTAAAAAAAGCTGTAAAATTGTGCTGGGTGTCAGCACATTGCATCTTCAAACAATCTTTCATCTTCATTTCCCTTTGCTTGAATAGTAAAAAACTTTGTAAATTAGAACCTAAAATTAATTGAATAAACTTCAATTGAATGTTTTTATGTTTTTATATGCATTTTAAAAAGTGCATTGTAAACTTTTCAGTGTTAGAAACAGTGGCTAACATGTCTCTCCCTATTGATTTTAGTGCAGTGCAAGGAAAAATAATGCTGATGTCGCGTGAAGCATCATTTATTTTCTGTTTTTAAACTCAATATGTTTACTAATTTAATATACAGTTTAATGCCAGTATCTATGATATCTAAATTAGATTTGACTAGAGTGATTTCCCAGCCAATATAGCAACCATGATTTGTGCAGTAGCTATTTTGTTTCAGTCTCCTAAAATACCTTATGTGATAATGAATTTAAAAAAAAAGCAAGGCATTTACCAGTTTAATGGCATTCTTTCTCTAAGTTTAGCATGGGTTTACTTGCTTGAATAATAGAATTTTCATAGTTCTTGAAATTAGGGTTTTGCAAGTCCCATGTGGCTTCAGTGTTCACCAGAAAGCCATGCCCAACCATGGAGGACAAGGTGACAGACGCCTACAATAGCTCTACTTACTTTTACATACAGGAAATCTCTCAAGAGGGAAATGTAATGAAGGGAAAGCTAACTCTCATTTATGGCCTTGAAAGAAAATTGTTGCTTGTTCTGGAGTTAGAATAGGCAGCTTTTCTATAGTTAAAATACGATAACTTACTCATATTGTATAATATAAACTCTTTAACATGTGTTTACTATAAGAAAAGAATGTTATGCTAGGAGCTGTATGCCTGATACTTAACCCTATCAGGTTTTTATGACATAATGAACTGAGGTTCAGAGAAATAACACTTCTAGTGAAAAAAAAACTTGCCAAGTCTATGTTTCTTAACAAATAGGGGAGAGTTGCTTAAAATTTTATTGCACAAGCTTTACTCTTCATGTGAGAATGACAATCACAATCAGTGCCTAAAAGTTACTGGGAGACTAGATAAAATAATAGATTTCTATTAAGTTTTGTAGAGCATCAGGGTCATTAAGATTATATAGGTAAAATCTATAGGGTATATATTGTGAGACCTGGCTCAAAGAAGTATAGAGATCAAGAAACTATACACAATGCTGTCAGTGGGCTCAAGAAAAAGGAAAAGTGAACTCCAGTGAGCTAACACAGTTTCATTTCCAGGAGCTTGAATGTAGTATAACCCAGGATATGATCAAAGCCAACAACAAAAGGGTCAGAAGCCTGAACATCCTCAAAGAGCTCAGGTGTCTTAAGGCAGAAAATGAATGTTCTAAGTTAAACAGAAGCACACTCACCTGTGCTCTGACGTTTTGTTCTATCTGGGCCTTCATCAAGTTGGATAAAGATCATCACCATGGGTAAAGATGGAACCTCTTAACTAATCCTCATGCTAATTACCTCTGTAAAGATCTTTGCAAATCAACACAAAAGATTTTTGCCAGCCAGGCGTGGTGGTGCACGCCTATAATCCCAGCACTCAGGAGGCAGAGGCAGGAGGATTTCTGAGTTCAAGGCCAGCCTGGTCTACAAAGTGAGTTCCAGGACATCCAGGGCCATACAGAGAAACCCTGTCTCAAAAAAA
>NC_034613.1:98277631-98313650 GCF_900095145.1 Mus pahari
AAATATTTTTCCAGTTTAACTGCCTCCCCTGAATATAGTATAGTCATACAAATGCCTAATATTAGCCATTACAACATGTGAGTGTGGTTTGAAAATATATTTTCACGATGTCATGCAAATCAATTTGTATTCCGAATGCAAGGCATCCCATAATTATGTACTTCCTTAATTTTCCTTATGTTTTAATATCTGGGAAGAAGATATTTTATTACTTTTCCTCACATAAAAATGACCATGTTTATTGTAGTATTCCCTGCCAGATTGGTGGAATTTTCAAGATATACTTCCCTTAATTTATTGAATTTATAGTCTTCTTTTTGTCTTATCCTCCACCCCAAGTTGACCAATGCCAGTGTAATTACGTATTTCCTTGAAAGAAACAGTTGCTATGTTAGAAACAATTCAGGGTGGTTTCCACTGTGACTTTTTTTTAATTTAAGGATTTTTTTGGAGAACTTTATAAGTGAGAACTGTATTTACATAATTTCTACCCCAATCACTCCTTCCTCTAACTCTTCCTATGCTCAAATTCATGAAATCTTCTTTAATAATTGTGTGTGGGTTGTGCAACACAGTGTGTCTTTTTATGTCCTTTAGTGTTCTTTGTATGTATGTGTTATGAGATTATTATGAGCAATTTATAGTTTTCAAAAAAGGATTAGGATAGGTGGATAGAGTAAAATCTTTTTCATTATAGCAGGACAGTAAGATAGCCATATGAATATTGTTGACGCTCACTAACAAAAATGCCTTATACTTCATATGTGAAGCTTCCTAATTAGTTATACACATACACATCCACTATATTCATGCTGCATGAATCAAGTAGGTTTCTCTGTGTATAGAGAGATATTTTATGTATATTTATGAATATATACACATTTCAGCATATATGTTTGATGTGGTTGTAAACACAGTTCCTTGTTTTGTTTAATTTCTGTTCTAAATCTTTGTTAAAGTACTGTATTTTCTTGAGACTTCAAGTGGGTTTCTTTGCTGTTATCTTCCATCTTTGGCTCACCTCTGTTAAATACTCTTTAAGTATATTATATATTTATTATTGGTATCATAAGACAAACAGTACTATTGATATTATATTATAACCCCCATGAAGTCACAAAATATATAAATAAAAATTTCCCATTTCCATCTATTAAATAAGTTAAACAAATTTGTATCAGTTTACAATTAACTGTGTCAAATAATCTTCTATATGTATTATGCCAATACATACCTGTTATGGAAGACAAGGATATTTAGGAATACTCAGTCAACCTAAGATAATTGATGAAAACTTATGTGGTTTCCTACTGTCTTTCCTTAAATGTGGCACAGTATCCAAGCCAGTGTTGTATTGACATAGTTTTCTATTTGCTATCAGTTATAAATGCTGAGATTACCTGAGTGATTGTTTTCTCAGAAAGCCATAATGTAATCTCAAACCTAATACTTCAACAACCATGCACTAATTAAAACTCCAATTATATTTTTGCTCAAACAAAACGACTTAATAAACATTATCACAAACTGTTTACCCTTCCCAAAAACAATTTATGCTCACTAATACAATTTCCCATTAAAACTGCTGCCAGGTAAATTAAAAACTCTTGAAATAGTAAGTAAGTGGGAAATTAATTCAACAGTTTAATCTAGACCTAATAACAGTTGCAAGCTCAGAAAAAGATTGCTACAGCGGGGAGTTAATTAACAGCTTATTCCCCATTTGATAAAAGTAATCCACTCTAATTCCAGTGTAATTTACCTCAATGTAATATAAAACCACAAGCTGCTTCTGGTGCTAGTAATTATTAGCTTTGTCCTGTGGCCACATTGACAATAAAAGTCAGCAGTATCTTAATAATATGAGGCTGTCTGTTAAATGCCCACACTTAAAGATATAATATGAAATCTTCCAACAGCAGCAAACATGCATATTGCCACCCAAGCAGGGGATGCAGTTTAGATTTTAAACTGCACTTAATTGCTCTACCTCATTCTAGAAAACAGGTGTGACAGGTGACAAGTAAGCATTCCGTGGGCTTCATATGGGGAAGCAAAGGGAAGATGGATGTTACATCCAACAGCTATCAACTCTTCCTATTTAGAATATATTGTATAAAACCATGTCTTTTCTCTCTCTTCCTTGCTACAATTGACTACATATGTAGTCAGATACACAAACCTCATTTTGCAAACTGCATAGATATGAGCATTTTTTGTGTGTTTGGGGGTGTATGAACTTTTATATGTTACATACAATCTGAAGTATGAAGTTTAAGCTCCTTAACATAATAAACATATAAATCTTTTCATGTTTTAGCTATAATAAGCCACCTAAATCCTACTTATGAACTTTAAAATAAAGTAAGATGACTCATTTTTCTGTTAAAGACCATTTCATTGCTTGTCTTTGTTTCCTGTTGAGTTTTGTTATTCTTTATGAACTGTTATTATATATGACTGTTCACTTTGTCACCAATTCATAAAATACCTGCATGTTTGAAATTCATTTTGCATTTAATTTGTTGTTTCCGGTTTCATCACTAAAATATAAATTTTGGTGAAACCCTACATGATCCTTATTTTTCAGATGAAGAGATAAAGACCAAAAATTATAAAGATGGAATTAGAACCTAGTTTGCACAAATTCAATGGTCCTTTTTGTCATGCATGCCACAGTATGGCTTGAAGTATGGTACTATTTATATAATCACTAAGCCAAAACCAACAATAACTATGAACAAATTAAAACAAATATGGTTTACCAAGCCACAGCATGTGGCAAATAGGTGCTGGGTAAAAATTCACTTTGAAGAAAACAAGAAAGTGAAATTGTAAAATCAGTTTGGTATTAGAATGTCCTTTCCAAATTTGAATTTAGATTTGATTCTGTATTATATCTGAAGACAGTGGCACTCTTAAAAAAAGGAGGATGTTTGGGATAGAACTTATAGGGAGATTTTTCTGTAACTTCTAAAGGTGGTTAAATTTTAATAGAGAGATGGAAGTTAGGAATGTCTAGACATTAAGAAGTTGATGATAAAGTTTGAACAGTGACAAAAGAAAAGGTGATATGGTCATTGAGAAATCTTTCCTTTTCCTTGATAATATTCATTTTAAAGGATGCCTTTTCTAATGTATATTATGTTTATGTTATAATTAAACTGCAAATACAGGTAACTTTTATTTGTGACAAGTTTCACAATCATCCTAGAGAACTCCTAAGTATGTCACTTTAATAAGAAGAGAGTTTCAAATTATGGAAATTTCCATAATTTTAAGCACAATTCTAATAATTATTGGAATTTCTACTACATAAAATGCATTAAAATGCCAAGAAGAAGAAACTAAGTACTTTGTTCTCAGCAGAATTTTGTATCATGCAAACCATCAAAACCCAGAAAACATGATGAAGTAGCATGTTGAAAGAATATCAGAAGTGGAAGCAGGAAAGGAGGGATACGGAATGTTGTCTTCCGGACTGGATTCTGTTGGACCACACATAAATTCCCAGCACCCATCATGATTATCTCATAAGACCTATACAAGATCAAGGTAACTAAAAGTTTAGCATAGTTGAGATAAATGACTCTTCAGGCCTCAGTCCTTACTGAGGAGCTAGTAGAAGGTGATGGTTGCTAAGGACATGAGAACAATTCCTTTTGGTGGATATGGCCTCCTTTCCAATGGATGGCACCTACCTGCACAGATTCAGAACTAATTGGACTTACTAGTTTATTAAAAAACAAAACCAACCAAACAACATCAACAACTTAAAAGAAGGCATAAAGATATGAGGGTAGCATGTTGGGAGAAACATGGGAGATGTTAAAAGAAGTAAAAAAAAAAAGATTGATATGATCACATTATGTTGTATACTTGTATGTAAGTAGAAAGAACAATAAAAATGAAATAAAATAAAATTATTCAATTCTGCTCCAGAAAAAATAATGTTTTAAATTCAGAACATGAAAATGAAAAATTAAAAAAGTTTATAATATACTGTAATAAATGCCAAAACTTTGGATAATAAAAAGAAGTTCAAGCATTCTTCAACACATAAAATCGGCCAGAATTGAAATATGCTTTTGAAATACTATTGTGTTCAGTATATCTTTATTTATATTCACAAGAGGTATTATTTTGTAGATATTTAATATATTTGTCAATTTTGTTATTTAAGTAATATTGACCTCATACAATTATTTGTACATCATCAATGTTATGTGCAGAACCTGAAAAAGTCAGGTTTAGACTGTGATTATCTACAGCAATGATTCATCGCATGCCCATTATTTTCATTTTGTCTTCAAATCAGCTTTAATGTCTAAATGTAAAGCTATTTATTTTTTTCCTTACTTTAATTACTTCTCGCATGAGTTTTGGTTTGTAAGGCTCTTCTTGATATGACTTTTGTAAAAACCTTCAATGTATTTTCATAGTCTTTCTCCTTCAGGGTGTAACTGTCTTTAACCTGACATACTACTTCAAAGCTCCTATTGTTTACACACGCATTGTTTGCTCATTTGGAATGCTTAGCCCTGGGCCTTATATAGTTAAGTCTATTTTTTTTAGTTCTAAGCTCAGAAAACTGTTTTTTTTTTTCATTGTAGGCCTTAGTTATTTCAGTGAGTGTCTCTTCTCAGGCATCTCTCTATAACCCAGTCTCTGTTAACTGTATTAAACAATCTTTCTTTGTCTTCCCTGCTCGCCATGTAAGAGTATCCTTTGTGATTTGGGATAATTATATTTTCTTTCTATGTTACTAGAATTAAAGTTATAGGGGTCAAGGACCTTGGATTTCATTCTATATTTTCAGTGTCAAACACTGAATGTTTAACATTCATTAAAAATGAGGGTCAGAAGGAAGCAAAGAGAAAGGAAAAACTGTGAAAATAGAGTCAGATGAAAAGAGAACACAAGAGACACAAGGGTGTGAGGGGAAACATATTTTCAATTCAAGGTCCAGAATGATAATTTACCTGCATCAAAAAGAGATGGAAAACATGTGTTGTTAGAATAATATTGGCTGTTTCACTTTCACTAATAAACTGGAATATCTGTCATTTTATCAACCCTCTAGAGCTCCCTGACACATTAGAAAGATTACTAAATGTAATTATACAAATTCATGGGATTATTTGTTGGTTAGATGTTTTAAAAACTCCAAAAGTTAGTTCATTACTTGCTCTCAATTCATGGTACTGACATTCAGGAAATACTTTTATTCACATATCCTAAAAATGGCAGATTATACAAATAAACAATATTACTCAATGCCAGTCTCATCAAAACCAAGCACGACATTGGGCATGAAGAGTAAAGGCAACGTATTAGAGAATTTCAAAACTGACAATGTGTGTGTATGTGAAGATATATTTTTAATGTAAGGAATATATGTAGATGTATGAAAAGTCTCTATGATTAGTACTCTGAACTTAACTTCTTTTGCCTCATAACAGTAATTTTAAAAATAACTGTAATGTTAAGGAAAGAAGGGAAACATTATATCAAATATTTTGTGCTTAGTTTGTAAGGATTTTATACTAGTATTTAAATTGCTTCTATCGATTTTATATCATAGTCCATCATTCATGTTTCAAATAACTTGTTAGTTCTGAATTTAGTCATTCAATGAGTACATGCTTAAACATCAAGCTCTTCATGATGAGATAATCAGTAATGACTTCTCTTTATCATCAAATAACACATTTGATCCTATCCCAAACAGGACCTAAGGGAAAGTATATTTTTTTTTCAAATTTTTATTTGGTATTTTCTTCATTTACATTTCAAATGCTATCCTGAAAATCCCCTATACCCCCCTCCACCGAAAAGATCAGGAATTCAAGGCCCACACCTAAATATAATAAAAGGAATATACAGAAAACCAGTAGCCTACATCAAACTAAATGGAAAGAAACTCAAAGCAATCCCACTAGGGACTAGACAAGGCTGCCCACTTTCTCCCTACCTATTTACTTGAAGACCGAGCCAGAGCAATTCGACAAATTCCTGTACAATTTTCTTATAGTTACTTTGTGAAAGTCAATTATTTGGCGGAACACACCAGGAAAAATTTCATGTATCTGTTAAGAAATACTGCTCATTTTGTTGTTGTTGGTGGTGGTGGTGTTGTTACAGGCACAAAAATAGGAAAATGATTCAAGGCCAAAGTTTTAATAAAACATTCAAAACCATTCTTTCCTCCCTGCTCTTTACTTCTACTCAGTAAGAATCTGACCCTTTTGCTGTTTCTAAATGAAAATATCAAATATATGTTTAGAATTCTATTAGTTTCCAGTAATTTTGAGGAAAAAAAAACAATCTACTTTGAAATACTAAGGAATATAAGGTGTTGATTAGTGGAGGAAATCAAGACATGGGAGAGACTGACATTTTCCTGTACAATGTCTTTGATAGTGGAAAATAGAAGCACAATCAATCCCATGTTAATAAAAATCTCATAATGTAACAATATACCACATTGATATTTGTTTACTAATATTTTATGATTAATACTTCACATTTATTACTGTATCTGAATGCAATTCAGGTAAGCAAAATTTTAATGGAAGGAGGGGGTGCTTTTATGGAAATGTGGGTCATTGGTTTGCTGATGTGCCATGTTGAATACTTTAGTGTAAAGAATTGTTTTCATTATAAACATCATTTTAGAGAGTTTAAAAATATAACCTATAAAGATAGATGCCAACTTTAAACTCTTTCTATAATAGATTTGGCACTTGAGAGCAATTATTTCTTTACAAATTTTAATGACCAAAAAAATCGATCTGGCTTGCTTTTGAGTTACCGTGAATTGGAACAAATTGTTAATTATGTTCAGCTGCAATTTGAGGACTTAGAAAACCCCCAAACAATGACTATGATTTCAATAACAGTTGGCAAGTGATTAGTCCAGAGTTTAGTTGGGTTGTGTGTGCCATTTAACAGAAGAGGCATAAGATAGAAGATTTATCCTTGAAGAATTCTCTACCTAATATTCAAATGAAATTTCTATGGCATTCTTATTCTTTTCAGAAATTTCCTGGAAATTCCTAATAATATAATTGTTCATCATGAAAAAAATTCAGTAAAAATGACCTAGCACAAGGCAAGGCCTGGGCCAAGTAGTGGGAGTGGGTGGGTAGGGGAACAGAGGTGGGGGGAGGGGTATGGGAATCTTTCGGGATAGCATTTGAAATGTAAATAAAGAAAATAATAATAAAAAAAATTATATATAGAAAGGAGTGAGTAGAAATTGGAATAATATCTCCCTTTTCATTTCTGATTTTGTTAATTAGAATACTGTCCTTGTGCCCTCTAGTTAGTCTGGCTGAGGGTTTATCTATCTTGTTGATTTTCTCAGAGAACCAGGAGCTGGTTGATTTCAGCCCTAAGTTTGATTATTTCCTGCCTTCTACTCCTCTTGGGTGAATTTGCTTCCTTTAGTTCTAGGGCTTCTAGGTGTTTTGTCAGGTTACAAGTGTGTGCTCTACCTAGTTTCTTTTTAGAGGCACTCAGGGCTATGAGTTTTCCTCTTAGGACTGCCTTCCTTGTGTCCCATAAGTTTGGGTATGTTGTGGCTTCATTTTCATTAAACTCTAAAAAGTCTTTAATTTCTTTCTTTATTTCATCCTTGACCAAGTTATCATTGAGAAGAGTGTTGTTCAGTTTCCACTTGAGTGTTGTCTTTCTATTGTTCATGCTGTTATTGAAGATCAGCCTTAGTCAGTGGTGATCTGATAGAATGCATGGGATAATTTCAATATTTTTGTATCTGTGGAGGTCTGTTTTGTGACCAATTATATGGTCAATTTTGGAGGAGGTACCATGTGATAAGGACACATGCTCCACTATGTTCATAGCAGCCTTATTTATAATAGCCAGAAGCTGGAAAGAACTCAGATGTCTCTCAATAGAGGAATGGATACAGAAACTGTGGTACATTTACACAATGGAGTACTACTCAGCTATTAAAACAATTAATTTATGAAATTCTTGGGCAAATGGATGTATCTGGAGGATATCATCCTTAGTGAGGTAACCCAATCACAAAAGAAGTCACTAGATATGCACTCACTGATAAGCGGATATTAGCCTAGAAACTTAGAATACCCAAGATACATTTTGCAAAACTCGAGAAAACCAAGAAGGAAGACCATCGTGTGGATACTTCATTCCTCCTTAGAATAAGGAACAAAATACCCATGAAAGGATACAGGTACAGAGACAAAATTTAGAGCTAAGATGAAAGGATGGACTATCCAGAGACTACCCCATCCGGGGATCCATCCCATTATCAGCCACAAAAGCCAGATACTAATGCACATGCCAGCAAGATTCTGCTAAAGGGACCCTGATATAGCAGCCTCTTGTGAGACTATGCCAGTGCCTGGCAAACACAGAAGTAGATTCTCACAGTCAGCTATTGGATGCAACACAGACCCCCAATGGTGGAGCTAGATAAAGTACCCAAGGAGGTGAAGGGGGCTGCAACCCTGTAGGTGGAACAACAATATGAACTAACCAGCACCCCCTGAGCTCACGTCTCTAGCTGCATATGTAGCAGAAGATGGCCTAATTGGCCATCATTGGGAAGAGAGGCCCCTTGGTCTTGCAAACTTTATATGACCCAGCACATAGGGGTCCCTATGTTCCATCCAATAGGTGACTGTGAGCATCCACTTCTGTATTTGCCAGGCACTGGCATAGCTTTAGAAGAGACAGCTATATCAGGGTCCTGTCAATAAAATATTGCTGGCATATGCTATAGAGTCTGGGCTTGGTGGCTGTTTATGGGATGGATCCCTGGGTGGGGCAGTCTCTGGATGATCCATTCTTTTGTCTTAGCTCCAAACTTTGTCTCTGTAACTCCTCTCACAGTTATGTTGTTCCCTATTCTACAGAGGAATTAAGTATCCACAGGTTGGTCTTCCTTCTTCTTGAGTTTCATGTGTTTTGCAAATTGTATCTTGGGTATTCTAAGTTTCTGGGTTAATATCAACTTATCAGGAAGTACATATCATGTGTGATCTTTTGTGTTTGGGTTACCTCACTCAGAATGATATCCTCCAGATCCATACATTTGCACAAGAATTTCATGAATTCATTGTTTTTAATTGCTGAGTAGTACTCCATTTTGTAAATTTACCAAATTTTCTGTATCCATATCTCTGTTGAGGGACATCTGGGTTCATGTCAGTTTCTGGCAATTATAAATGAGGTTTCTATGAACATAGTGGAGCATGTGTCCTTATTACCATTTGGAAGATCTTCTGGATATATGCCCAGGAGAGGAACTGCTGGGTCTTCTAGTAGTATTAAGTCCAATTTTCTGAGCAACTGCCAAACCGATTTCCAGAGTAGTTGTACCAACTTGCAATCCCACCAACAGTGAAGGAGTGTCCCTCTTTCTCCACATCCTTGCTAGCATCTGCTGTCACTTGAATTTTTTGATCTTAGCCATTCTGACTGCTATGGGGTGGAATCTCGGGTTGATTTTGATTTGCATTTTCCTGATAATTAAGGATGTTGAAGATTTTTTCAGGTGCTTCTCAGTCATTCAGTATTCCTCAGTTGAGAATTCTTTGTTTAGCTCTGTAGCCCATATTTAAATAGGGTTATTTGTTTTTCTGTAACCCATCTTCTTGAGTTCTTTATATATATTGGATATTAGACACCCTATCAGATTTATGATTGGTAAAAATCCTTTCCCAATCTGTTGGTGGCCTTTTTGTCTTATTTAAAGTGTCTTTTGCCTTACAGAAGCTTTGCAATTTTATGGGGTCCCATTTGTCAGTTCTTGTTCTTACAGCATGAGCCATTGCTATTCTGTTCAGGAATTTTTCCCCTGTGCCCATATCTTCGAGGCGTTTCCCCACTTTATCCTGTATAAGTTCCAGTGTCTCTGGCTTTATGTGGAGTTTCTTGATCCACTTAGACTTGACCTTAGTACAAGGAGATAAGAATGGATCAATTTTTGCTCTTCTACATGATAACTGCCAGTTGTGCCAGCACCATTTGTTGAAAATGCCTTCTTTTTCCACTGGATGATTTTAGCTCCCTTGTCAAAGATTAAGTGACCATAGGTTTGTGGTTCATTTCTGGGTCTTCAATTCTATTCCATTGTTCTAAATGTCTGTTGCTGTACCATGCAGTATTTATCAGAATTGCTCTGTAGTACAGCTTGAGGTCAGGCATGGTGATTCCACCAGAGGTTCTTTTATCATTGAGAATAGCTTTTCCTATACTAGGTTTTTTGTTATCCCAGTTTAATTTGCCAATTGACTTTTCTAATATGGTGAAGAATTGATTTGGAATTTTGATGGAGATTGCATTGGCTCCTGTAATCTGTAGATTGCTTTTGACAGGATATCAATTTTGACTATATTGATCCTGCCAGTCCATGAACATGGGAGATCTTTCCATCTTCTGAGATCTTCTTCAATTTCTTTCTTTAGGGATTTGAAGTTCTTATCATACAAATCTTTCCCTTCCTTAGTTAGAGTCACACCAATGCATTTTATATTCTTTGTGAAGGGTGTTGTTTCCCTAATTTCTTTCTCATCCTGTTTATCCTTTGTGTAGACAAAGTCTACTGATTTGTTTGAGTTAATTTTATATCCAGCTACTTCACTGAAGCTGTTTTTCAGGTTTAGGAGTTCTCTGTTGGAATTTTTAGGGTATCATATATTCTGTCATATCATCTGCAAATAGTGATATTTTGACTTCTTCCTTTCCTATTTGGATCCACTTGACCTCCTTTTGTTGTCTAATTGCTCTGGCTAGGACTTTGAGCACTAAATTGAATAGGTAGGGAGAAAGTAGGCAGCCTTGTCTAGTCCCTGATTTTAGTGGGATTGCTTCGAGTTTCTCTCCATTTAGTTTGATGTTGGCTACTGATTTGCTGTATATTGCTTTTATTATGTTTAGGTTTGGGCCTTGAATTCCTGATCTTTCCAAGACTTTTATTATGAATGGGTGTTGGATTTTGTCAAATGCTTTCTCAGCATCTAATGAAAGTCTTTGACTTTGTTTATATAGTGGATTACATTGATGGATTTCCATATATTAAACCATCCCTGTATCCCTGGGATGAAGCCTACTTGATCATGATGGATGATTGTTTTGATATGTTCTTCGATTTGGTTTGTGAGGATTTTATTGAGTATTTTTGCATCAATATTCATAAGGGAAATTGGTCTGAAGTTCTCTTTCTTTGTTGGGTCTTTATATGCTTTAGGTATCAGAGTAATTGTGGCTTCATAGAATGAATTGGGTAGACTACCTTCTGTTTCTATTTTGTGGAATAGTTTGAGAAGAGTTGGAATTTGGTCTTCTTTGAAGGTCTGATAGAACTCTGCACTAAACCCATCTGGTCCTGGGCTTTTTTTGTTTGTTTGTTTGTTTGTTTTTGTTTTTTTGTTTTTTGTTTTTTTGGTTCAGAGACTATTCATGACTGCTTCTATTTCTTTAGTGGATATAGGACTGTTTAGGTCATTAATCTGATCCTGATTTAATTTTTGTACCTGGTATCTGTCTAGAGATTTGTCCATTTCATCCAGGTTTTCCAGTTTTGTTGATTATAGTCTTTTGTAGTAGTATCTGATGATGTTTTGGGTTTCCTCAGCTTCTGCTGTTATGTCTCCCTTTACATTTCTGATTTTGCCCTCTAGTTAGTCTGTCTAAGGGATTATCTATCTTGTTGATTTTTTCAAAGAACCAGCTCCTGGTTTGGTTGATTCTATGAGTAGTTTTTTTTTTGTTGTTGTTGTTTCCACTTGTTTGATTTCAGCCCTGAGTTTGATTATTTCCTGCCTTCTACTCCTCTTGTGTGAATTTGCTTCCTTTTGTTCTAGAGCTTTTAGGTGTGCTGTCAAGCTGCCAGTATATGCTCTCTCTAGTTTCTTTTTGGGGGCACTCAGGGCTATGAGTTTTCCTTTTAGGAATGCTTTCATTGTGTCCCATAATTTTGGTATGTTGTGACTTTATTTTCATTTACCTCTAAAAAGTCTTTAATATCTTTCTTTATTTTTTCCTTAGCCAAGTTATTGTTGAGTAGAGTGTAGTTCATCTTCCATGTTTATGTTGGCTTATTATTATTATTATTATTATTATTATTATTATTATTATTATTATTGAAGAAGAGCCTTAGTCTGCGATGATTTGATAGGATGCATGGGATTATTTCAGTCTTCTTGTATCTGTTGAGGCCTCTTTTGTGACCAATTTTGTGATCAGTTTTGGAGAAAGCACTGTGAGGTGCTGAGAAAAAGGTATATTCTTTTGTTTTAGGATAAAATGTTCTATATACATTTGTTAAATCCATTTGGTTCATAACTTGTATTAGTTTTACTGTGTCTCTGTTTAGTTTTTTTCCCCCATGATACACCCATTGATGAGAGTTCTGCCTTGACATCTCCCACTATAATTGTATGAGGTACAATGTGTTCTTTGAGCTTTAACAAAGTTTCTTTTATGAATATGGGTGCCCTTACATTTGGAGCATAAATGTTCATAATTTCAAGTTCCTCTTGGTAGATTTTACCTTTGATGCGTATGAAGTGTCCCTCTGTACCTTTTTCAATAACTTTAGGTTGAAAGTCATTCTTATTCTGTATTAGAATGGCTGCTCCAACTTTTTTCTTGGGACCATTTGCTTGAAAAATTGTTTTCCAGCCTTTTACTCTGAGGAAGTATCTGTCTTTGTCACTGAGGTGGGTTTCCTGTATGCAGCAAAAGGTTGGGTCCTGTTTATGTAGCCAGTCTGTTAGTCTATGTCTTTTTATTGTGGAATTGAGTTCATAGATATTAAGAGATATTAAGGAAAAGTGATTGTTGCTTCCTGTTATTTTTGTTGTTAGAGGTGGAATTATGTTTATGTGGCTATCTTCTTTTTGGTTTGTTAAAAGAATATTATTTTCTTGCTATTTCTAGGGTGTAGTTTCCTTCCTTGAGGTGGAGTTTTCCCTTTATTATCCTTTGAATAGTTGGATTTGTGGAAAGATACTGTGTAAATTTGGTCTTGTAATGGATCTATTTTCTTTTACATCTATGGTAATTGAGAGTTTTGCTAGATATAGTAGCCTGGGCTGGCATTTGTGTTTTCTTCGAGTCTGTATGACATTTGCCCAGGATCTTCTGGCTTTCTTAGTCTCTGGTGAGAAATCTCTTGTAATTCTGATAGGTCTGCCTTTATATGTTACTTGACCTTTTCCCCTTACTGCTTTTAATATTTTTTTCTTTGTTTGGTGCATTCGGTGTTTTGATAACTGTGTGATGGGAGAAATTTCTTTTCTGGTCCAATATATTTGGAGTTCTGTAGGCTTCTTGTATGTCCGTGGGCATTTCTTTCTTTAGGTTCGGGAAGATTTCTTCTATACTTTTTTGTTTGTTTTTTTACTTATTTATTTGTTTGTTTTCAAAACAGGGTTTCTATGTATAGCCCTGACTGTCCTGGAACTCACTTTGTAGACCAGGCTGGCCTCAAACTCAGAAATCCACCTGCCTCTGCCTCCCAAGTGCTGGGATTAAAGGTGTGAGCCACCACCACCCAGCTCTTCTATACTTTTGTTGAAGATATTTGCTGGCCCTTTAAGTTGGGAATCTTTGCTATCTTCTATGTTTATTATCCTTATATTTGGTCTTCTCCTTGAGTCCTGGTTTTCCTAGATGTTTTGGTTTTGGAGCTTTTTGCTTTTTGTATTTTCTTTGATTGTTGGGTCAATGTTTTCCATGGTTTCTTCTGCACCTGAGATTCTCTTTTCTATCTCTTGTATTCTGTTGGTGATGCTTGCTTCTGTGACTCCTGATCTCTTTCCTAGGTTTTCTATCTCCACAGTTGTCTCACTTTGTGATATCTTTATTGTTTCTACTTCTATTGTTAGATCCTGGATAGTTTTGTTCAATTCCTTCAACTGCTTTTTGTGTTTTCCTGTAATTCTTTATGGAATTATTTTTATTTCTTCTTTAAGGGCTTCTACCTGTTTACCTGTGTTCTCCTGTATTTCTTTAAGGGAGTTAATTATAATTTTTTTCTTAAAGTCCTCTATCATCATCATGAGATGTAACTTTAAATCCAAGTCTATTTCCAGGACTTGCTGTTGTGGGAAAACTGGGTTCTGATGATGCCATGTAGCCTTGGTTTCTGTTTGTAAGTTTCTTGTGCTTGCCTTATGCCATCTGGTTATATCTGTTATTAGTTGGTCTTGCTGTCTGTGGCTTGAGTTTGTCCCTTCTGTGGGCCTGTAAGCTTGTATCAGCACTCCCTGGAGACCAGCTTTACCTTGGCAGGACCTGGGCACAAAGGGCTGTGGAACATCTCCAGCTTTTTCATGCAGATGGAGGTCAGAAGGCCTGTCTCAGCTGCTCTACTGCTCCTGAGGTCTGTGAGCTCCTGGCTGTTCCTGCCTTAGACAGTCACTGGAGAAAAAAAATGGCTTAATCTATGCTTTCTTTGTGGGACAAAGTCTTGTTTTCCTTTTAGATTAAATACATTCTAGTATTTTTAAACAACTTATTTTTCCTTAGTGCTGGAAAAAATTTTATCACCTTTGTTTTTCCTTTCTGTCTTTATATCTCTTGCCATCCTTCCATGCTGAGTATTGTATCTTCTACTTTTCTGTTTTCTTATTATATACTTTTTGATTTCTTTATTATATCATTCTACTTAAATATCTTCTTTCAATAAGTTTACTTGACAATATAGCATATTTTTTGGGGTCATCATGGACAATGATATCTCAATAGAGTATACTACCAATTATCTGAAGGCTGACTCTTTAGATGGAGAGTACTGGAAATATCATATCGAATTTTCTACTTTACCATCTTGGCAGAGTTTCATATTTTTTCAGAAAAGTGTTTTAATCACTGACTTATTTCAATTCTGTTTTTTTTAACTAAGAATAAAGTACTATCATTGATGGCTTCTCACCAGATGGTGTGATCCCTTGATACCTCATATAAAATATAATATATATGTATTCATACCAATAATTCAAGACTTGTGGCATAAATCAGTCTCCTGGCCTGTTACAACAGATGGAGAAAATCTTTCTATTTTCATACTTTGTTCTAATTCCCAAGACATTATTGAACTTATTCTATATAACTCCCAAATAGTTCATGAAGTAAAAGTTCAGAATACATTTTTTGGTATAAATTAATGTTACCATTATTGACAAATCACTATGCACATATAAAAATATAAAAGATTAGCTAACTGTATGATATAGTTTATTATTTTACTAAGAGAAAAAACTCCAGGACAGGAATAACAATTATTTAAAGAAAGAAATATCTGTATTTAGCCAAATGAGAAACCAGATATGTGGGAAAATAATTTTTTATCTTTTTCAATGTTTATTTCATATTGACTCAAATAGTTAAGTGAATATCAGTAATTATTAAGATATAATTATGTTAAAGTTTATAGCCATAGCTCAAACTTGATAGTGTTCTGAAAATAGTTTTAAAAAGATTTATTTTCAATTTTATGTATGTATATAATACATCTCTATAATATTATGTGCATGTATTATGTATGTATATAATATATCTCTATAATAATATGTGCATGTGTCTAGAACAAAGGCCAGAAAAGGACCTTGGCTTCTCTGAACTAGAATTGTAAGCCATGGGATATAGCTACTTGGAACAGTACTCGGGTCCTCTTCAAAACCATATAACTGAAAATCATGAGACCCTTCACCTTTGTCTTAAACAAATAAGTTTTTTGTGAAAATAGAGTTTATTTGCAACCTTGACTTTAAAATTTCAAAATTGCATTGGAAAAATAGAAAAAGGGAATATGATTTTGACATGATTTTAAAATCATGATGAAAGAAAGCATACATAACGGTTTAATGTTTATGGCTGTTGTCTTGGGTACAGCTTATAGAAACTCAGTATAGATGACTCTTCTGCTTCACAGGAGAGCAGTTTAAAACACTGTTTATTGACATCGTCTTGATCTTTGTGCAATATCTTTTCTACCATCTTCAGAGTGAACTATAATTAAAAGAATGATCTCATGTAGCTCTAAGACTATTTGAGCTCCAACAGGAGGAAATTCCATATGTGATAACCTTCATGCTGTTTATCCAAGTTCTGACCTAACTTTGGCCATGAATCTCAAGGTTTTTTGTTGTTGTTGTTGTTGTTGTTGTTGTTTGTTTGTTGTTTTTTTTTTTAATTTTTCTGTTCCTTATAATATTGTACCCTTCTTTCAGTCCAAGGCCTCTATGTAAGAGTAATAAAATAAAGAATCTATAAAATATATTGCAATGAAAGCTCTATCATTGCCTGTTGCTACCCACTCCTATTAGTACATTCTGAAAGCAAAGCATAAGTCTATACACTTGAAAAAAAATGAACCGTATCATTTACAGAATGTGAACTGAAGTCTCACAAAGGAATTGAACCATGATTTTGTATTTCTTATGTAATGTAGTGAATAAAATTTCTACTTGTTCCGGAACAAACTTAGTTGTAAAAAAACTTATATTATCACACTGCCTTCTTTTCTTCTTATTTCTCACTTTTCTATTGCATAGTTCTTTTAATATGTGAGAGAGCTAGAGTTCTAGCAGATGACATTATTTGTATATGATTGATAGAAAAGAAAAAATAAAACCACATTAACATATCTGTATCACCATGGTATCTTTATAAGAATTGAACATCATAATTTAAATATTACTATTACTATTACTGCTACTACTACTACTCTGTATTGTATATTTCATTATCCAGTATATGTAAAAGTTTCCTTTGTGATCTGCATTAGGCCTCATAGCAGTACTATATGCTCTAAAGTATCAATTATTTTACAAGCTGGAACAATAATAACTTATATAAGTTCATACATACAAACAGTATCTTTTTTTTTTGAGTTGTACATGAGTTATATTTCAATAAAGCTGTTAAAAAAAAACTAAAAGGGAGGCAGGAGCTATTAGAATGTTCAATTTTAAGGAGACAGGCAAGGTTCTTAAATAGTTTTTCTAGGAGTTAATTAAATATACAAAAAAAAACAAAAAAAAAANAAAACAGGAAGACCCAGATAAATATCATTAAACTTCTTAACAACATAGATGGCAGCATTTACTGTGTCCACATAGATCACCCTGAGAAAGCAGCCGGCAACATTGAAACTTCCTGATGTGTTTTACTTTGTAATGAATAATTAAGCTGCAAAGCCAGCATGTTCCTTTTTTTTTTATTATTATTATTATTTTCTTTATTTACATTTCAAATGCTATCCCGAAAGATTCCCATACCCCTCCCCCCACCTCTGTTCCCCTACCCACCCACTCCCACTACTTGGCCCAGGCCTTGCCTTGTGCTAGGTCATATGGAGTTTGGAAGACCAAGGAGCCTCTATTCCCACTGATGGCCGATTAGGTCATCTTCTGCTACAAATGCAGCTAGAAACACAAACCCAGGGGGTACTAGTTAGTTCCTGTTGTTGTTCCACCTACAGGGTTGCAGCCCCCTTCAGGTACTTGGGTACTTTCTCTAGTTCCTCCATTGGGGACCCTGTGTTCCATCCAGTAGCTGGCTGTGATCATCCATTTCGGTGTTTACCAGGCACTGGCGTAGCCTCACAAGAGGCCACAATATCAGGGTCCCTTCAGCAGTATCTTGCTGGCATGAGCATGAGCATTAGTATCTAGGTTTGGTGGCCGATGATGGGATGGACTCCGAATGGGGTCCTCTCTGGATAGTCCATCCCTTCATCCCAGCTCCAAACTTTGTCGCTGTACCTATAATTTTTCATGGGNGTTATGTTCCTCATTCTAAGGAGGAATGAAGTATCCACACATGTTCATCCTTCTTGATTTTCTTCTGTTTTCCATAATGTGTCTTGGATATTCCAAGTTTCTGGGCTAATATCCGCTTATCAGTGAGTACATATCTAGTGACTTCTTTTGTGATTGGGTTACCTCACTAAGGATGATATCCTCCAAATACATCCATTTGCCCAAGAATTTCATATATTCATTGTTTTTTATGGCTGAGTAGTACTCCATTGTGTAAATGTACCACAGTTTCTGTATCCATTCCTCTATTGAGGGACATCTGGGTTCTTTCCAACTTCTGGCTATTATAAATAAGGCTGCTATGAACATAGTGGAGCATGTGTCCTTATTACCAGTTGGAAGATCTTNTGGGTATATGCCCAGAAGAGGTATAGCAGGATCCTCCGGTAGTACTATGTCTAATTTTCTGAGGAACCGCCAGACTGATTTCCAGAGTGGTTGNACAAGCTTNCAATCCCACCAGCAATGGAGGAGTGTTCCTATTTCTCCACAACCTCGCCAGCATCTGTTGTCACCTGAGTCTTTAATCTTGGCCATTCTGACTGGTGTGAGATGGAATCTCAGGGTTGTTTTGATTTGCATTTCCCTGATGGCTAAGGATGTTGAACATTTTTTCAGGTGTTTCAGTATCTTTTAAAATTTGATATTGCATGAAAACAATTTGATATTGCATGAAAACAATACATGTGTTAAAAATTTGGCTCCAAAATTTTGCAGTAATGAAAGTTGTGGTGCTATTGTGATAAGAGGGATATAATTTCTTAAGATATTTGGAGAACATGGTCACCTTTCTTTTACTCCCTGGTCAACACTTTAAGTGCTTTTGCTACATCATATGCTTCTGCCTTGACGGATAGTTAAACAGAGGTCCAAGCAATGGGAATAATCATCATGGACTGGGACCTCCAACACTATGGCAAAAGTCCTTTCTTTTGATAAGTTAAGATTCTGGGATATTTTGTTACATTAATCATAAGCTGACTGATGCAGTAATGAACCCAGTATTTTAGAGCAAAAATTACTGTCATTTCATCCTTTACTCTGACCTCTATAAGCACACCTATGTTATAGAGAACACATATCCATCTATATGTCTAAATTGGTTTCTACAAACATTGATAGAAGTTTATTTTCATAAAATGCCAGTGAAAACTGTATGAACTCCCATAAGTCACATTTAAATATCCACGTGGTAACCATATGTTACTAGAAAATTCATACTTTACATGTAAAATATATTTAAAATATTATTATAGTTAAAGGTTTGTCGTGTCAATGCAAGTTAAATAATTTTTTTTACTTAAAAAAATTAAGGTAATCTATCTCCTTCCTTTTAAATTTCTCCCTTACTTTCTTAATTTGTTTCTTCTTAACTTGTTGACTTTCGTAGCTACTTCAATTTACATGTACATATCAAAATATTCAATGTCAGTTCCTCCATATGAGAAAAAAACTTGCATCATTTGGCTTTGGGGCCTACAATTTTTCAATTAGGATGATAATTTCAAACTCTATTCATTTACCTGTGGAAATCATTTCTTAGGCTGTTGTAAAAACTTTAAGTTACCATAGTGGCTGACTTGGCAATATATGCCCACTGTTGCAATAGTGGCACAGATGCTATGGGAGTAACACTTTTTGCTTGGAAATAAACCCTGATACAAAGACTAAACTCATTCCTTGTAACATTGACTGTGCACAAATCCTGCCATAGGACCTAGAGGAGAAACCACTACTATTATTCTACTAAATGTGCATAGTAATAAAATAACCCACAGGTTCATATATACATATACATAGATTAATGCCTCTCAAAACTATCATCAGAGAAACCACATTTTCTCACAGTAAATGGCAATAAATAGAAAGAATCACAATTTTTGACATGTAGAGAATATAATACCATTGAGTACTAACTTTTATATTGGACATATATGGTGCTTTGTATATACTTGGCCCAGGGAGTGGCACTATTAAAAGGTGTGGCACTACTGGAGTAGGTATGGCCTTGTTGGAGTAGGTGTGTCACTATGGGCATGGTGTTAAGTCCTCACTCTAGCTGCCTGGAAATCAGTATTCTGCTAGCAGCCTTCTGATAAAGATGAAGATGTAGAATCCTCAGCTCTGCCTGCACTGTGCTTGCCTTGATGCTGTCATGCTCCTACCTTGATGATAATGGACCTCAGAACCTGTAAGCCAGCCCCAGTTAAATGTTGTCCTTTATATGACTTGTCTTGGTCATTGTGTCAGCAGTGAAACCCTAACTAAAACAAACATGTGTATCCTACATGGTTTAGTGTTCATCATGGAAGAATGGAGGGAAAGACTGTACAAGCCAGAGGCAGTATATGTCTGCAATAAAAATGTATTTGTTGAAAATGACAGAACTGTTGAAGTCATGAACTCAGTAATCCGTACTGCTTGTACAAGACCTACACATGATCAAATCAGATAGAATGTCTATATGGGTGTAGAAGAGGTTCAATCAAGTTATAATTCTAGCTGAGGAACAATTAGCAGTTGGTTGCTGTTGGGAAAGGGAGAGTCAGTTTCTTTAACATGAAGACACAGACCCATGTTCCAATAAATATTCCTACATCCATGTAAATACAGACACTATAAGTAGATTTAGTGGGTTTTACAATGAATAAAAGAAGGAATGCATGGAATGGAGTTGTGTTGGAATGCTTAAGGAGATGGTATTAGAACTGACCAGATTTAACATGAGGAGTTAGGAGTGAATATGATTAAAATATGTTGCATGATATTCTGATAAGATTAGTAAACATATCAAAAATAGAACCTGTTGAATTGAAAGAGAAAATAGTAGAGGGTATAGGAAAAGAAACCGAAAGGATGGAATGTGGATTTGATTTTATCAGCACACATTATAAACATATATGAACTTTTCAAAAAGCATTTTTAAACTGAGGATATTGTATCCTGAAACTGACTCATGTGTCAATACTGTAGCTTATAGTGCAAATCATTGCATTAAATTCTGGATGCTCCTCTACTTACTGTTATAAAAGAGACAGGTAGCTAATATTTCTTTGTCCCACATTTAAAATCTGTGACATATGATGACTTTTTGTTACTTTACTTCTTTTGGGGAACTGAATGTACATTAAAGAAGCCCTCATATATAATTTTTGAGGTAAATACATTTTAATGAGTCACTGTAAATATTCTATACAATTTTGAGTAATTAGTGAATTCAACTGCTTATTTGACTCACAATTTAATAAGCAAAATTATTTTGTAGTGCTAAACATTAGAAGATAATCTCGTACATAAATATAATGTATTTGGTCATATTCACCCACTTACTTTAAAAGCAAGATTGCTTTGTGTAGCATGTCATTTTATAAAACCCAGGCTTGGTCCAGCTAGACTCTGGGACCACCAGTTACCTGCCTGCTCCCCCTAGCCACAGGCCTCTCCCACAAATGCAGACTTTGCCTTTTGAGAGCTACAAGACTGCTCTCTTGCCAGCCAACCACATCCCATGGCCAGCTTTGCCAGTGTGTGCCCTAGTCTGGCTCAGCTCCCTATCAGACCACTTTAATGTCACAAATGGAAAATACCAGATACCTTTATATTTTAGAACTGACCAGATAACTCAAAGGGTGGATAAAGACTATCCTACTCCATCTTCCTTGGCATCTGCAAGCTGTGGAGGCCGCAAAACTACCAGTGCCTTGAGAAGCCTACATATCTGCCACTTCACCACCACTCCCCTGATCTGACCGTAAGCCTCTCTCCTGTCCTGCCCAGAAAATCCTGCTTCCATATCTTCACCCTGTGATTAGCTTCTACTGTCTTTATTAACTAATCAACAATTAGGGAAAATAATTAGGAAAAGAATCAGGGAAACTCCACCTACAACTTTCAAGTTATACTGGTGTATTCATGTATTGAAATTTGAAACTATAAAACCATTTCAAAGAAATCAGAATTCAATTGTAATACATAAGCAAGAACAAACTTTTTTTTTAAAGACTGTAGAGATAGAAATATAAAACAAATAAACATTAATTCAGTATGTAATTTAAGTAATTGTTTTTTAACCACAAATTTTATCTTAATTTTAAAGTTAAACAATAAGTAAAACCAAAGAAAATTGACTTTGGTTTTATCTATGTGGCTCCTGAACTAGTTTAGTTGGTTTTATTTTGTTTTTTACTTTTTGTAAGATAGGGTTTCTTCTCTGTGTAGTCCTGGCTTTCCTTGAACTCATTATGCACACCAGGCCACCTTTGAACTCAGAAATCATTCTCTTGGATGCTGGGAGTAAAGACATGGCAGTTTTTAAATCACAGCATTTATTAGAAAACATAACAAACCTGAACTATGTTGGTTCCTCTTCCTTTAACTGACTACTCTATTTAATCTACATACAGTATTTGGTAGTAAAGGTAAAATAATTACAGTTCATTAGAACTTAATGCATATGTTAAGTGGAAAAGCAGTTTGTCTTTAAGTGGCCTATGGACAAAAGACAAAATAGGATGACATCTTCATTTCTTTTCTCTTCTTTTCTTTACTTTCTTTTCTTTTCTTTCTTTTTTATTTTTTAGATTAGAGGAATTTGTTTGAAAGCAGTCCATGACCTTTCGTTCTTTACAAATGAAGTGGTTTTGTCTGGCTTCTGCTCCAGCTATAAGTCTAGATTTTCAGCGTTTTGATTTAGGGTCATATTTATGAAGCAGCCTTTGGCCCTGCTGGCTCACTCTCTTGCTCTCACAGTGTCTCTTTGGGATCCTAAAGGCAGGGTCAGCTCACACTTGTGGGTTTCAGTCTCTGGGTTGTTTCCTAGGCCACAGGAGTTCTTACTGCATCACAGTGGCCATTATACAAGGGCTCCTGTAGCTTGTATTCCTTGATGTGGGGTTCTTTTCAGTGGTTGCTAGGATACATCATCAGAATCTGCTCACCCTGTAAGCCCAGTACTTGGAAGTGGAGGTTGAAAGATCAACAGTTCAAGATCATCAGCAGCAATATATCCATTTGGAGGCCATCCTGGGCTACAAGACACCTCTTAGATTAGTGTGTCAGTCTCTGGGAGCCCCCAGTGGTCCAAGTTAGCTGACTCTGTTGGTCTTCCTGTGGAGTCCCTAACCTCTTACTGAATTTCAATTCTACACTCAACTCTTCTATAAGACTGCCTGAGTTTCCTCTAGTGTTTGATTGTGGGTCTCTGCATTTGTTTCCAATGGCTGCTCTATGGAGCTGGTTGGAGGACAGTTATGCTAGGATACTAGGCAAAGGCATCTTCTTTTCTGTTTTTTTCATTTTCTTTTTTTTATTAGATATTTTCTTTATTTACATTTCAAATGCTTTCCCGAAAGTTCCCTATAGCCTTCCCCCGCCTCTGCTTCCCTACCCACCCACTCCCACTTCTTGGCCCTGGCCTTCCCCTGTGCTGGGTCATATAAAGTTTACAAGACCAAGGGGCCTCTCTTCCCAATAATGGCCGAATAGGCCATCTTCTGCTACATATGCAGCTAGAGACTCGAGCTCAGGGGGTACTGCTTAGTTCATATTGTTGTTGCACCTACAGGGTTGCAGCCCCCTTCAGCTCCTTGGGTACTTTCTCTAGCTCCTCCATTGGGGGCCCTGTGTTCCATCCAATAGCTGCCGTGAGCATCCACTTCTGTGTTTGCCAGGCACTGGCATAGCCTCACAAGAGGCCGCTATATCAGGGTCCCTTCAGCAGAATCTTGCTGTCATGTGCATTAGTATCTGGGTTTGGTGGCTGATGATGGGATGGATCCCTGGGTAGGGTAGTTTCTGGATAATCTATCCTTTCATCTTAGCTCTAAGGCATCTTCTTTTCAATCAGACAATTACTGAGACTCTCAGTTCCATTTAGTTTGAATAATTATAGCATTGGAATGGGCTATTTATCCAATACTGAGAATATTTTTTCAACTCTTTTTTTCTCTAGGGAGGGTGATAAGCAGCCTTTTCTATTGTCTTTATACTTTCCACTATGGGGGAAAACTCTTCAGAAAATCTTTAGTCTTTCTATATTTTGTTTCCCCTCACAAAGATTTTTATATTGAAAGACAGAAAAACATCCTAGACAGTCTCCTGAAATATTGGTCTGTTTTCTCCTTGAAACTAGAATGCCAAACATATTGTAAATCCTTTGAGTCTCAAAAGAATTCTAATTTGAGCCTTCTATCCTTAGGATATTTAAATTTTGATTTTTTCCAGAGAAGAGTTAACACAGTTTTCTTATCATTTTCTCTACTATGACTTCTGTTTGTGATTGAGAAGGTCTTTACTGAGGGTTAGAATTGGGGACAGGAAAGTGGGAAGTGTGAAAGTGTAGTGAATGGCAGTAAATAATCTTTTGACAAGGATAGAAAGTAAGGAAAGGTGAGAAAGAGGATATTCGAATCTATTGTTTTCAAAGATAAGTAGATTTGAGTTGATTACCAATTCTGGATAGCTGTCACTTTTCAATCCAGAGAGTTCTTATTTTTTTTTATGGACAACCCATTATATAGAGGTCAGTGAGACATGGTAACCATTGATATCTATATATTTTTGTACAATTGCGATATTTAAGATAATATTTCTTTTGATATTTTCTATTTCCTTTTGAAAACTTTTGATAATCCATTCATTTGGAAACTCCACATTTTCAATAAAATTGAGCTTTGTGGTGATGATGTTGTTTAGAGAATATCCACCAAACAACGACCTTTGATAATGATTTAACATAACCGTGAAATCTTTCTCACACATAGAAAATGTGCATCCAAATAATGGCTATTAGATTGAGGCCTTTGTAATTGTAAATATCAGTGACTCCAGTATTGGTTTTCTGTGCATTAATTTTTATGTTTTATTTTACATTTGTATACATATATAATGGTATCATATTGAAATGTTTGAATAAAATGAAAACAATCCTGTTTATAACTAACATTGCACTCTCAGATCACAGGGAACTGTTTTACTAAACTGTTAACTGCCAAAGTAATACATAGCTATTAAAGTTTCAAGAAGAAAGCCAATTCATTTCAGTCACGATATCACCTAAAACTGAAGTATTATATAAAAGCTAAACAATGCCAAATGGATTTGGCTGAGATCAAAAGCCAAACCTATTTCTTTTCTTTCATCTTCAGTGTTCCATTTCCTAGGAGTATGACCTTAGTCAAACATCTATTAAAGTTAGCTTTTGATCTCAACCCCCTTTCTTTTTTTTTTTAAGTCTATCTTTAAATTTTTCTTCTAGAGACAATCATTCTATTGTGTTTTAATGTTCCAGTAGTGTGTGAGTAAATAGGATTCTCTGATATATGTGATAGAAGACTGGTTAAATGGGACAATCATTTTTGTGTCAGAGACAAGAATCAAAGGAAGCATTCTTCAGATGCTATTAACTGTGGGGAAAATTCCCTGCAGGTCAGTGGAAACATGTTAACTGGTCATTCTGCTAGCTCTTTAGGTCTTTGAAGAAAATGCCTTGTAATTTGATAACATGTAGCTGCTCATTTGTAAAAGTAATTTTCTTCCCACCACTTAGAGCCACTCTGTGGTTTGTGAGGGGCAAATAGTTCTTTAAGCTTGTATATTAAAAAGCTGAAAATGTTGCTTAAAACACTTTAATATATTTTAGAAAAATAATATATTTTATTGCTTGTGCCATTGAATAAATAGGGCATAAAGCAATCATCATGTTTGATTAAAAATACTAGATAGATGACAACAAATGATAATTAATTAAATTTAAAAATAAATTGCGTGTGTGCATTTGTAAGTACATTTTATCCACTCTGTCTACATGCTAAATACTGAGAACTTTATCTTCTTTTGGAGTACTTTGTTTTATAGACTAGTAATTTATTAATATTCTAACAATGCTATACCCCTGAAAAAGTGTTCTAGATCCTCTTCTAAGAAAAAAAAGAAAAAGAAAAAGAGGAACAATTAGTAAGTATTCAATAATAGTTGTCACAACCTTTGTTTTCTGTGAGGTAAAGAAAGCATAAATGCAATCATAATAAAATCAGAAGAGTAATAGATATTCATACATTTGTGTAGAGTACTCTAGAAAAATGAAAGAATAAAACACTGTTTCAAGTTGTTAGAATAAAGCAAAATTTCAAGTTAATTTCAAGTTAAGATCTAAAGTGATACTTTAAAGATTGGTTAGATTAAAATTATATCTCAGAGTTAAAAGTGACAAACCCACAGAAATAGGAAGATGAGTCCTAGTTAATGTGGATAAAAGGGTTCATTCTATCTAGAGTACTGAATATGCGATGGAAATGAGTAGGAATTCCACATTAAAATGGGCACAGTAAGATGTCATGAGGTTATCAATACCACATTTTTAATTTAGAAAATCATTGCCTAGAATGCAAGGAAGAGCTAGATACCTTTGAGGAATGCTAAAACCTTTATTTGTGAGAATGTCTCTAATTAAAGTATATACTCTGTCCTGAAGAAAAATTGGAGACTTAAAGACAATTCAGAAAGTTTTTTTTTCCCAATAATCGGGTTGAGAAATAATATAGATGTTTTAGAATAAAGTGGCTCTTATATAGTCAGTGTGTTCTGTTTTACACTTGTATTAGTGGATTGTGAAGTAAAGGTACTTCTGATCAGCTTTGGAAAGATAATCAGTGTAGTTATTGGTAGCCACAACAATGGAAACTAAAAATCAAAACGTATTTTGTATATAACTTTGTTGTTTTATGTACCCCTGTTAACGTTCCTATATATTGGAATCAATTGCTATAAAGCAGACAGAATGGAAAAATATTTTAGAAAATATATTTGCATTTACTGTGACATATAACTATTGTTTTAAAAATGTGAACTATGATTATGCATTAAAAATCTCAATAATAACTGGTTAAGAATCATAATTTGACAGAGCTATATATTTTTTATTACTGGCATCTTCAACAGAAGGAATGAAGCTATAACTCACTTTGAAATTATACATTTGACTTCAGACAGCCCATTATTTATGCCAACTGTTTGAAACGGTTACTATAATCTTCCTGGAAGCACATCCTTTAAACAACATCAAAGATCCAACACAAAGTGGCAAAGGGAACAAATCAAATAAAAAAAAAAAAGAAACTAACAAAACAAAGTTTAATTATAATACTTTCCACTAACATATGGGCTATGTATGTAAATATATTGATGTGAAATAGTTTTAGAAATTTGCAGTCCACAAAAGATGGAATTCCTCATCTCAACATCAAAACAGCATAGTATTTCTTACATTGTATTAAGCCATTTCATCCTCATCTATGTCCCAGCTGTGTATTGTTTGTTCATTTCTTGCTGTGGAAGTTTTGAGGTCAAATATATTATCACCAAAATGTTTGGAATTCTGACTGGAAAAACGGGGTTAAGAAAAAGATAAATTTCTTTATGGCTTTTCTTTCACTTGATTGCTTTGAATTACTGTTTTCCCTTAGCCACCTGAAGCTATTGGTTGCAAGAAGAAAAACTGGTTTGTATCTCTTTCTGAATTTATTGTTAATAAGACTGACAGAATTGTGGGGAGCCAAAGAATGTGCTACATTATAAATCACCTAGTCATGCACTAACTGCACATAGTGTCCTTACTGCATGTGCATGTGTGAGTATATGTTTATGGTTCTTTGGTCTATTCTTTGGCCTAATCATATTCTTTAGACATATTTTTCTATTATTCTCAAGAAGAAATTCATATCATTAGACATTTTGGGGCAACAAGGGAAGAGATCAGTAATTTTTGCACCTAGTCATTATACTAGGGCACAAGAAATTTTTGGATGCCTATAGTTCAAACACATAATATTGTTGCCCTAGTTGATGAGAATATTCTCCAGAAATTTTAGTAAAAAATAATCACTATGGTTTCATATTTTTAGAGGCAATGACTCAGTGTCCCAAACCCCATCTATTCTAGAAATAATAGTGCTCTGGTAATAGTAGTAACTCTAGTTAAAGAAATGGTAGGTGTTAGGGTGGTTTGGTACCTGGGGTGGGGATGGGTGAACATCCCCCTTTTCAGAGGTGATATGGAGGGGTGGTGTGGAGAAAGGTCATGTGAGGGGGTGCTAGGAGGAGAGGGGGCTTCCTATTGAGAGGTAAAGTTAATAAATAAATAAATTAATGGCAAAAGAAAGAAAAGGAATGCTAATATGATACATATGTCTTAGTCTTCATAACAAAAAGTCAAAGCAAGTTTTTTTCTTGTCACAGAAACTTAGTGTAAAGTTTTAATACAAGAGTAGCATTATTAGTTTGTTATATTTAGCTGTTAAAGTAACTGAATTAGTTTCAAAGATCCTCATAGATTCTAATTCATGTGGCAAAGTAAAATAGGCTTTAAAAACTTCTCTTGTATCCATGAAAGACACAAATACCAGGGTAATATGTTTACTTTTCCATAGCACTCATGTGCATTTGATCATATGGCTGTTTCTGGTATCTTTCTATGTATCACTATATTATTTGATGTAGATATAGTTGACAAATCCATATTTATACTTTATCTATGTAATATATGTGTGCATGACACATAGTTACATTCTCCAAAATCTCCTTTTTCCTCTTTTAGTTAGAATATAAGTATTTAGTATGCAAAGTGTTATAGTGTTTAATGAAAATAGCAAAATATCAAAGTAGTTGTTTTGTCTGGCTTTCAACATTTTTGAGAACAAATGTCATGAGGAGTGAAGAACCAACTTTATTTTTGATTCTCTGGTACTTATCTGATATGTCCCAGGAAAGACTGGTTCCTAAAAGATACTAGAGGAAGGAAGCCAATTGCCTTTCTGGAATGTGGTGCATTACTGATTTTTCATATTTTCCTAGTGGCAGTTTGATACCCTTTGACAAACACAAAGCACATTTGAATTATCTTTAGCTGCTACATGGTTAAAACTGCAGTTTAATTGTAGACAACGGTTATATTTTGAATATGAGGGTAATTTCCCATTCATTTTGTTTCTATCAGGAAATAGACAGTTTTCCTCCTATATTTGCTTTCTAAGTAATAATTTATTTTACTTTAATTTGCTTTAGAAGGTAATCTTTAACAAAAGAAGAACTGATCTTCCAAAAATGAAATAGACTGATGTGTATTTAGCAAGATGAATGGTATGTAGACAATGAAATTTCACAGAATTTACCTCTGATTGCGAGTGGTAATATAATAAATAATTTTATATTAATATTATACCTGAAATAAATATTGTTAAATGATATCCTAAACATCTTACTCCCTGAACTCTATATGGCAAAATACAGGTAAATAATTAAATATGCTTCTATTTTGAGAACAATCTGAGCATGATATGTATGTGCGTTCTTAATTTGAATTTGTCTAAGTCTTCTCTTTTCTTCCTTCATTTCTCCTGCTTGGCTAGTTTGTTTGTCCTCTTCCACTTTTCCCTGGAAGCCATAATTGCTACAAACAAATACTTGATTATGCAAATGTAGTCGTTATTTGAATTAATGGCTGTTATTATTGTTCTTTACATCCAAAAATGTCAGTAAATGAATTTGTCAAGTATTTTTGCTTTCAGCTTTCTTCTGATAATGTTATCTTTTTCTAGCAAGTTTATCCTTATAAAATATTTCAGAGTCATATAACTGATTGCTTTGTTGTTATAATCTAGCACACTGCCAACATATATTAATTTCAGTCTAAACATTAGATGTGAAACATAAATACACTTAAGTAATTTTCAAAAAGCCAAGATTTGTACTTAGTATCAATGCTAATGATCCTTTTTTCTATTTTATTGTTATTAATATTTGATTGTAGGTAATTGCTTATGGGACCAAATATACCTTTTATTCTTTTAAATATACAGTTTACCCATTTTAAAATATTCATACCAGTGTATTAAGTGTATTCAGACAGTTGTGCAGTCATTAAACAGAAACATTGGAGACATTCCTATGTTGTCTTTATATAAGAACCAAGCTATTTTTCTCTGTATGCTTCCTAATTTTGCATTAATACTGAAGTTAGCATTTGTTTTAGAAAGTACTTCATATATATATATATATATATATATATATATATATATATATATATATGTGTGTGTGTGTGTGTGTGTGTGTGTGTGTGTGTGTATAATAACGAATTTAAGTCCTATTTGGAGATCTGTTCAGGAGTGTGAAGCTACTGTGTTACTTTTTTGGGTTTCTCAGCATTACAGGTTGTTTTCAGTTTTCCTAAGCTAATTCTTTTTTATTAGATATTTTCTTCATTTACATTTCAAATGCTAATTCTTAGAACCAGTTATTCACATTCCAATGTCATAAACTGCAGGAGTTTTATCATATCTACTCTCTATATAATGTGTGTTCTCAAACAGACTTACAATGGATCTACTAGACCTAGAACTTATAGTAAAAAAGTCATAAACCTATGGAGATTGCGACAGTAAGGTTATCAGAAATTATCTTTATGTGACATGTAACACTATGGAAGAATGTTCAAATGAATTACCTTAGAATTTGTATAACATAATAGAAAATATTCTATCTACTCTTCATATGTCAATATTGTTCAATTTTTCATAAAATATCCTTTGGTGTTATGAGCAAAGTAATTGACAACATTTTGTGATTAATTATAGAAATCTGGAATATTTCCAATTTAAGATGATATCAGAACTTACAAGTATAAATGATTATTACTCAAAGAAATATTCAAATGCAAGAAACAAAAGTACCCAAGAAGTTGAATTTGCATCCAAGTCAGAAGCCTCATTTGTACATTTCTCAAATTATTCTCCTTATAGTGTTATTTTATTTAGAGCAGTTGTATTCTAGGTTTAAGGTGATAAGCATTGCATCTAAAACACTTTAAATATCTGCAGTAAGAAACAGAGAAACTAGAAATAGCAGCTAGCAGTAGTTATGCTGTGGGACTTTAGAGGCTGAGGCAGGAAGACTGCTATAAAGGGAATTTAGCCTAGACTGTAGGATGAAGCCCTGTGTCAAAAGCCCCACAAAAAGTAAAGGAAGCAAAGAAGATACACGTTTTAATTGTCATTTTCCTCTCTGGCTCAATTCTGAAATTAAAATTCATTGTCACATATCTTCCAAGCTTTTCTTTTAAAGAGCAAGTTAAATATTAATATGGACAGATTGCATCCACTCTTAATATTTAGCATACCTGGATGTAAACCCAAACTGAAATAATAGTTACTCTTTAACATTCCACAATTTAGGATCTGTGCCTCACTTTCCTCATTTGATCAATGATGATTGTAAGGTTATTATACATATAAAGTTAAAAAGTGGAAACCATTTAAACAAGTACCTGTTTCAGTAATGCCATACACCGTTTTTTCTTATGTACCTAGTATGGGAGAGTCTGGCCTTTGGATACCTTTATTTCCTTTCCAACCCTCCCCACTTTTGGAAAAAAGGGATAATACATTTTGTGTTGTAGAATTAGTATTTGATGTAACACAGCTTCTAAATGTTGGTAAAAATATAGGCTTGCTATGCTGTTCCTTTCTTATAATTGTTTAGGAGCAGATGAAATAGTATTTGAGAAGATTTCTAGACTTTCAGATTGTTTAATGCCTATTACTTTGTTTAGACAAATCTGTATAAGAGAAATACATAGTTGCTTAGCAACTGAAAATTTTGTTAGGCACATAAAGCCACAGTAATTTGTTCAAAATTGCAACCAGCCTCGTAAGCTGTGTTTTGGTTGCACTCTACAATGCTTTGCCAATGGTTAATTGTCATTTCCTTCTCTGGCTCCATTCTGATATCAAAATTCACCGTCTTATTGTAAATCTTCCAATCTCTCAATTTCAAAGGTTAAGTTAAATATTAACATAGACTGATTTTTATCCACTCTTAATATCTATCTTCAGCTCAACTAAATCTGCAATAAAATGTGTGTGTGTGTATGCGTGTGTATATGTGTGTGTGTGTGTATGCGCGTGTATATGTGTGTGTGTGTGTGTGTGTGTGTGTGTGTGTGTGTGTGTGTGTGATATCTAGTGCCTACACCATTTCGTGGCTAAATCTAAGACCTATCTGATATTGAGGGAACATGTAGTTTGTCAAGATTTCCCTCATCATTCAAAAATCTGCTTTATCTTTAATATTGTGTTTATTACTCCATGGTAATCAGAAGAGTCACTGTAATATTGATCTATAATTCCTTATGAATGCCTTCTTTCCACTGTCATTATTTGCCATTTTATTTAGTTGCTTGCTTGTACTTATTTTGACCATTTTTGACAGTTTCATATGTGAGTACTGTGTTTCCATCATTTTCACACTTCTCTCTCTCTACTCTAATTTGTTTCTTGTACCTACACTCTGAATTTCATGGACTCTTTAATAACTAATTAAGTAGATAAATTTATGTCTCTGTCTGTCTATCTATCTATCTATCTATCTATCTATATTCACATAATATATATTTTTAATAATTAATTATTTTTTTATTTACATCCCAAATTTTATCCATCATTATGGTCCACAATCTCAGTTTTTTTTACCACATCTCCCATTCTCTTTCTCTCTGAGAGGGTGCTGCATCCTCAGCATCTCCCTTCCCTGGGACACTCAGTCTCTACAGGATTAGGCACATACTTTCCCATTGATGCCAGACAAGGTAGTTCTCTGCTACACATATGCCTTGGGCCTTGGACCAGCCTACTTATGCTCTTTGGTTGGTGACTTAGTCTCTGGGAACTTGCAGGGGTCCAGATTAGTTGATATTGTTTGTCTCCCTATGGGGTTGCCATCCTCTTCAGTTTCTTCAGTCCTTCACTTAACTTCCTTAGGGATCCCTAACCTTGGTCCATTTGTTAGCTGTATCTGCATCTGTCTCAGCCAGCTGCAGGTAAAGCTTCTCAGAAGACAGCCATGCTAGGCACCTTTCTGCAAATACAGCATAGCATTAGTAATAGTGTCAAGGTTTAGTGCCTGCCCATGGGATGGATCCCAAGTAGAGTTGGTCACTAGTAGGCCATTCCTTCAGTCTCTGCTCCATTTTTGTCCCTGTATTTCTTTTTGACAGGAACAATTCTCGGTCAAATTTATATAGATACGTAAATATATGCTTAGGCTTTGCCACTTGGGATTATATAATCTGTCATAGGGTCCTTACTAGTGAAGTCTTATTATTCTGTTCTATAGATTGCCATCTAAGTTTGAAGCTTTGTGAATTTTTCTCTATTCGCATTTGAATGTCAAGTATCATTATTGTTCAGGTCTTTTTTAGGCAAGCATATTGAGATTTCTTGGGTGCAGCTTTCCCTGTAATGCAGAAATATACTATTTTGTAGTAGAGGAGCAGTCCTTCTGGCTCTTATTCTATTTCCTCTTCTATGATACTCCCTGAACATTAAGAGTAGGCATTGTATTGTAAGTATATCAAGTTGGTTTGGGCAACTAATATTCAATTGATTTATGTTCATTTGTTTGTATTTATATTTTACCAGTTTTACATTTCTGTAATAGTTTCTAATTTTCAATTCTTATAGGTTTCCATTTATTGTATTCTGATGTTTTAAAGTACAAGTAGTAGATTCTTTTTAGTGTTTTGGGTTTTTTTTTTATGGGCTTTTTTTCCCAGAGCTCAGAGAATTAGCATCTTGTAAAAAAGAAACTGAATACTATATTTACCTAGAAGCTTTTCATCTGCATAACTGACTCATAGGGAATTTCAAAGATGTCTTAGTACATCATACTGACCCAAAGCAACTTGAATTGCAAAGAACAAATAAGTCATTGCATGTTACTTGAAAGGCAGATTGAAATGATATGAACTGTTTTTCATTTGGGAGGTATATTATTGGCAGAAAAGCCTTCAAAATATTATGAAGTGATGGTCACAGTACAAACAACTAGGAAACTAAAATTGCCTTGCTTCTTTTCAAGTCACATCAAGAATCCATCGTCATTATCTTTTTTAGTAGTTTTGCCCTTATAATTCTTAAATTATTTTTCATACAACATATTTCGATAAAGTTCTTTTCTTACCCAATTCCTCTCAGAATACCCCCACTTCCCTAATCACCCAAACTCAAGCTTTCTATCTCATAGCAAAACATAAAGACATTTTCTCCTTAATTTTGTTACAAGTTATAAATAACCTTATATTAATCTTGTAGTTTAATGACTATAATTATAATATATTTGTAAACCTAATATTCTTTTCTAATGAATAATATAGGGAGGAAAGTTTTCTCTAGGTATGGACATGGGTAATAATAATGATAATGATTAATACAAACAAGATGGGGTTTTCACAAAAGCATATAATAGAAAGAAAATGGTCACTGGATTAATTGTTTTACAAGGTCATTCTGAGAAAATTTAGTCTAGCTTTTTCTTTATGTATATTAATAACTTAAAACACAGAAAAAAACTATATAATACAATTACCCCAATAATCTGTTCAGTGACTGAGATGACAAAAATCCATTTTGGAGCTGTTTGAGTTTAAACAAGAATCAAGAACAGAGGATTAGTTGTTGAACCCTTTAAATGAAAAAGCAGGAGGCAGGAAAACTTCCTTATTACTTACTGGCAGGCTCCAATCTTAATACAAGTTCCATTTCTGGGATTCAGAAATCCTCACTTATAAAATTGGAATGCTAATTTAAGTATTTATTAAACTTCTTCCTGTGAAGACTATTCCTAGACTCTTTAATCCTAATATCGTATCACATGTACTTAATAGGATTATAGAGTTTAGAATATTCTTATGTTGAACTTAGGTTAAGTGGAAAGTGTAGAAAAATATACAACGGGGCAGTAATACCCTCCTCAATAGCATGAGTTTGAATAAACTGGGTATGCACAAGCAGAAATGGGAGACTGAGCTGTTGTCCAAGTGAATTAAAAACTTAAACCATGTGATGAGAAACTGCACAACTTCCTGAACAAAGTGTAGAAAATAACTCTTGACATTTGCCGTGGAAGTGATTCCTTGAAGATGACACAAAATAGGTGAGCAGGGAGAGGGGGGAGATAGGGGATTTTCAGAGGGGAAACTAGGAAAGGGTATAACATTTGAAAAGTAAATAAAGAAAATATCTAATAAAAAATAAAAGAAGATCAGCACACGCACAAAATATAGACATGTGAAAAGCTCCTGAACAGCAATTCCTTGTTGAAACAAAACAAAATAAAATAAAAAAATCTCTGATGAAACGAAAAAAATATTTTCAGACCACTTATCCATGAAAATAGCTAATATTCTAACAAATGTACACAATATTTAAAGCTCAATAACACTAATGTCATCAACAACATAAATATATACTAATTGTTACATTTAGGAAAATCAGAATCAGAACTACAAATCAATATTTCATTTTCCTTTTAATTGCACTACTCATGATAGCCAAAATACGACTTACATTTCTATGAACAGATGTGTACATTAAGAAATTATGCCGGCAGAGGAGAGGTGTCCGCCTGGGAGCACTCTCTTTGCATGAGCTGGTAAGGGAGCCATCTTTGCTCCTGTATGCCCAGGCTCTGGTCTTTGCTGGGGAGAGGGCAGATTGCAGAAGCAACACAACTTCTGGGACAGACCCCTTTTCTGGCTGCTGACATCTGGACACCATCTCCGCCAGAGGAGAGGTGTCCGCCTGGGAGTGCTCTCACTGCCTGAGCTGGTAAGAGAGCCATCTTTGCTCCAGTATGCCCAGGCTCCAGTCATGCTGGGGAGAGGCCTGATTGCAGAAGCCACACAGCTTATGGGACAAACCCCGTTTCTGGTTCCAGATATCTGTCAACATCCTTGCCAGAGCAGAGTTGTCGGCCCTGGAGCGCCCTTACTGCCTGAGCTTGTAAGGGAGTCATCATTGCTCCAGTGTGCCCAGGCTCTAGTCTGTACTGTTGAGAGTGTGGACTACAGAAGCTACACAGCTTTGGGACAAACAGAAGCAATCTAGATTCTGGGACAGACCCTGTTTCAGGTTCCAGACATTTGGGCACCTTCCTAGCCAGAGGATAGGTGGCCACCTGGGAGGGCTCTGTCTGCCAGAGCAGGTGAGAGAGACATATTGTGTCCAGGGTCCCTCAGAGTCTAGCCTGTGCAGGTGGGTGTGCAAACTAGAGAGGTGACACATCCTCAGGGACAAACCCTGTTTTGGGCCTATATCTTCAGCCAGGAGTCAAATCTGAATGCCAGGCCTCTGTGCACCTTCCCT
>NC_034613.1:98313661-98327120 GCF_900095145.1 Mus pahari
CTATAGGTGGAACAACAATATGAACTAACCAGTACCCCCTGGGCTCATGTCTCTAGCTGCATATGTAGCAGAAGATGGCCTAATCAGCCATCATTGGGAAGAGAGGCCCCTTGATCTTGCAAACTTTATATGACCCATACAGGGGAATGCCAGGGCCAAGAAGTAGGAGTGGTGGTTAGGGTTGCAGGGGTGGGGGCGTATAGGGAACTTTCAGGAAAGCATTTGAAATGTAAATAAAGAAAATATCTAATAAAGAAATTCAAATAAAAAAAATACCATTGTGTACATTTTGCTTTGCTCATCTAATGCTGAGGGTGTAGCTGCCCTTAAGAGTGGCTTGTATGCCTTGTGAGACCTCCTTGGAGGAAACTAATCTTTCTTTTACAAGAGTTTTCAAGTAGAGATAGATTTTTTTGTTAAAGAAGTGAAATCCTGTTCAATGACCCCAGTGCTGGGACCCTTTTCTGACTCATATGGACATTATGCATGTTGCCCTTGTCTCTGTGAGTCCATATGTATCTCAGTCCCACTGTGTCTAGAAGACCTCATTTCCTTCCTATCTTCCATCCCTACTGGTTCTTAGAATACTTCCATTTCTCTTCCAAAGAATTTCCCATATCCTGACATGAGGGATTTGATCGAAGCATTTTGTTTAGAACCAAGCATTCCCACATTGGGAATGCAGCTCTTATTTTGACTATTCTTATCCTAGCCTGTGCCCCAACATGTACACTGCAGGAAGCTTCATAAAGGATATTTATGACACAGATTTTAGTAATGGTTTAATTTATGTGTTTTTACCTATAAAGACATCATGTTATATACTATATAAGTATAGCTTTTTATATGTACATTGTTCTTTAATGAAACATGAAAAGAAGTAGACAGCAAATTAGATACTTTATTAATATTTATTATTAATTTCAAAGGATAAGGGTATAGACTGTGCATATGCCACATACTATCATATAGTCAGTAGTCAAAGTAACTACAGTCTTTCTGTTTACTCTACTGTGTAGAGACATAGAATATGTTATGCAGATGTCCTAATTATGACTGAGTATTCCACAAAAACTTTATTATCTGCACTTTGATAATTAGTAAGTCTCTACATTAATTGTCATCCACTACATAAAGAAGCTTTTTGGATGAGGAATGAAAGCTACAGTAATCTATGTTTATAGTGATATATACTTCAAAACACTTGAATAATAACATATCTATTTAATAAAAATAATAGTAGTTGATCCTCCCCTAAGATCTTTGAGTTTTCTTACCAGGTCTTCTTGGTTAGATTTACATCACCAGACAGTATTTTCCTCTTTAAGGGAGTGTCATAAACGTATTCAGACATCATTTTTTACCATCACAACAGTTATGTCACCTTTGTGTTTGTGGCTATATTCTTGCTAGACTGATTGATATTGTAGCCCCCAGGGTTCACAACTGGGTAAGAGTGTTGATTACTGTTTCCCTCATCAAGCTACATTGCAACTTCTGGCACTATGGAAGCTTGCCAAAAGTGATAAAGCTTCTAGATCAGAAATAGCTTGACTTAATTTCCTATGTCTCAAATATGTAGTGCTTTCAGCCATGGGGTCGTACTCTCAACTTTTGTTGGGAGAACAAGAACTATGAACACAACCAGTATTTTTAGGGGTCTTTAAGTCTTCCCAACTAGCAGATTAATGGGGCATATAACATTTCTGGCATTGAACTTTTTACTTGAAGGGACTCAAAGTTTGTATGATGCAAAAGTTAAGCAGTAGTGGGGTAAAACCATATTTTGTTGATATGACTATTATATTTATGGACTCACAGCAGCTGTGTTTGTCTACAGAAGACCTACACAAAATCAAGTCAGTTAGAATTCAAGCATAGATATTGGAGGGACTCAAGTGCTTGCACTCCTAGCTAAGGAGTTATTGATAATTAATGGGTGCCATATATAAGAGTTGGTTTTTAGAAATGTGCCTTCTGGTAGGCAAACCAAGATTCAGTTGATGCTCCTATAGCTATGCATAATGCACCCTTTATGAATAGCTCACTAATATGACTGCCTTAACAAGACCTGAGCAATAACAATACCAATAGACATGTTATCATAGAACATACATGCAACACGGAAGAGGCAAATCTCCTGAATATCCGCCTGTATATAAAGAGCTACACACAACTAAGGACTGTTGAGAAATGGGTAGCACTAATTAAATTTAAATGATTATGAAATAAACTTGGAGTGAGAATTTTGGAGAGAGGATTTGGGACGAGTCAGAAGGAACTAATGGGATTTCATGAACTTGCCAGCAATGAATTTAAAATGTTATACTTGTTAAAAATTACAGTGACAAATATTGGTCTGATAATGAAACAGACACATAAGAATAGAAGATATAGAAATAAATGTTCAAATATAAGTAAGTGTAATATATATGTGTTTCCTTGATAGCATGGATATGTCTTCCATTCTAATTCTATTTCGGTCACTTAAATATAAATAGTTTATTATTTTGTATTTTAATATAATTTTTATTTTTAAATTAGATATAATTACATTATTTTGTCCCTTCCCTTTCCTCCCTCTAACCCCTTCCATGTAACCTATTCCCCTTCCCTTTCAAATCCATTTCTTGTTTTAGAAATGCTTATTATTACATATATGTTTAAATACATCAATTTAGAAATATAGCAAATTGATTCCATTCAGTGTTACTAGTGTGCATATGATTTCAATGTTTACCATTTGGTTTAGATATTCAGTTGAGGATTCTCATCCCTGCAGATGACTAAACCACCTTCTCTCAGCAGTTTAGAGGTGGGAGCTCATGAAATTGACGCCTTCCATGATAGCATTTATTATTGCTACTGTTCAGGTCTCATTATGACAGCCATATTCTTGAGATACCATAGGTGATTGTAGGAGACAAAGTCGCTTCTGATTTTCTGGTCTCATGTCTTTATAATTCTACACCATTTTCCACTATGTACCTTGAGCATTAGATATGGGTGTTATACTTATAGATGTATCCAGTGAGTCTGGGTACTACTCCTGAGATCAACTGTTCTCTGCATATTGACCAATTGTGGACTTCTGTGAAGGTCTCTATTCTGCATACGAAAGCATTCTTTGATGAAGAGCTAGTGCCTCTCTCATCTATGGTTAGAAGGATAAGAATTTAAAATGCAGTTAGGACCTATGATAGTTTACTAAAATGGTAAAAGGATCTTCTCTAAGATCTAAGATATCAGAATCCCTGGAAACTTTGGTAAACTCCAGTATCAGGTATGATTTTCATCCTGTTGAGTAGGCTTTAAGTCTAATTTATGTTGTTTACTGAACAAGTGTAACTAACAATATTATGCTTGTAGGAATATCTTGCCAAGCAGATCATTATTGTGGTTCATAGGCTTCACAAGTGGGCAGGATTTCTTGTTAGCAGTATAGTTAGTGTCTTCTGGTATTCTTGGTATTATCAAAGCTAATCTTCAAAAAGAAGGCTTTCAGGATAGATGCAGCTCAAATTCTCTGAGTCCTATGTCTAAAATGCATAGTATCTTTGATAATAAGGAACTTCAACCTTTCGGATAAACCAAAGGCAGTAAGAATAGCATGTAGCTTTCTTGTGAGGCTATGTCAGTGCCTAGCAAACAGAGAAGTGGATGCTCACAGTCAGTTATTGGATGGAACACAGGGTCCCCAATGGAGGAGCTTGAGAAAGTACCCAAGGAGCTGAAGGGGTCTGCAACCCTATAGGTGGAACAACAATATGAACTAACCAGTAATCCCAGAGCTCATGTCTCTAGCTGCATATGTAGCAGAAGATGGCCTAGTTGGCCATCATTGGGAAGAGAGGCCCCTTGGTCTTGTAAACTTTATATGCCCCATAGAGGGGAACACCAGGGCCAACAAGTGGGAGTGGGTGGGTAGGGGAGCAGGGTGGAGTGAGGGTATAGGGGACATTCAGGATAGCATTAGAAATGTAATTGAAGAAAATACCCAATAAAAAATTGGAAAAAGTTAAAAAAAATAGCATGTATTGATTTTGGAGTCTCTTGAATTCTAACAAACAACTTAAAATGGATTTTGTCATGCCTAGCAGCAGGGTTTTTCTTAGTGATATAACAGTGTGTGTGTGTGTGTGTGTGTGTGTGTGTGTGTGTGTGTGTGTGTGTATGTGTGTTTATCTCATGCGTAAATGTGCAATGTTACATAAAACTAATATGAATCTTTATGACTTTTTCAGTCATACTCAGTATTTTTTTCTCTCTTCCACCTTCCTCCTTCTTTATGATATTTGCCTCAACTAAAGCCTCAACCCCCATTTTTTCCAATTCTACCTACATATTGCTTGTATGTTGCTACTGCCCTCTCTACCACTCTAGTGCTTCCCCTCCTATAGTCCTCTTTTAAATTTACTTATCTCTCCCCCATCTCCCATCCCCTTCAGAGGGTGGGCCCCACACTGAATATCCATTCATTGTGACACATCAAATCTCTGACAGATTAGGTGTATCCTCTTTCACTGAGGCCAGAATAGGAAGCCATAGAGACTAAGCTGCACATCTGCTACATATGTTCTGGGGCTTCATTCCAGACCATGTATGTTCTTTGGTTGGTGCCTCAATCTCTGAGAGTTCTTAAGTGTCCTGGGTAGTTGACTATGTTAGTCTTCCTGTGGTGTTCTCTTCCCCTTTAGGGCCTATAATCTTTCCCTCAACTCCTCTATAAGTATCCCAACCTCCTGTCTAATATTTGGCTGTGGGTTCCTGCATTTATTTCAGTCTGCTGCTGCATGGAGACTCTCAGAGGACAGTTGTGCTCCCTGTCCGCAAGCATAACAAAGTATAATTAATAATCTCAGGGATTGGTCATGGGATAGATTTACAGGTTAGGCTGGTTATTGGCTGGCCTTTCCTTCACTCTCTGCTCCATCTCTGCATTTCTTAGAAACAGGACAAATTTTGGGTTGAAAGATTTGTGGGTGCATTGTTGTCCTTATCACTCCACTTCAGACCCTGCCCTGGTTATAGGGGTGACCTCTTCAGGTTCCATGACCCCAATGTTAGGCATCTTGGCTATAGTCACTCACATTAACCTGGGAACCTCCACTATTCAAGCTCTCTTGACCTTCCTAGAGATTCTCCCCTCCCTCTCACCCCTAGCAACTTTAGACTTCTGTTCATACATACACAGATTTTAAGTTTTTGCTCTTAATACTTCCTTTAATTAAATAACAAATAAAGTGAACAACTGAAAATTTTTAACCTTTTTACTTGTTTCTCTGTGCTTTTAATTGAGGATAAGACCCATAGTCTCGTCTTTTAAAAATAGATTTTCATGATATTTGTTATAAGAAATTATTATGTTTTCAAATATTCATTATTTTAATGCTTACTTATGGTTTACCTTTCTGCATGTCTACCCAGAATATTCCTTGGAAATAACTCCCCAGATTTTCCTGTCATTAAGCAAATATTCCAATTTTTAAATTGATGGTTTTGGTTTAGGTATCACAGCTGCAGCGATGGCTGAGGCCATGAAGCTCCAGAAGATGAAGCTTATGGCAATGAATACCCTTCAAGGTAATGGAAGCCAAAATGGGACTGAGTCAGAGCCAGATGACCTTAATTCTACCACAGGTGAGTGACTTCGGCCCTTACCCAAAGAGAGAGAGAGAGAGAGAGAGAGAGAGAGAGAGAGAGAGAGAGAGAGAGGAAGAGGAGTTTTCTCTACATAGTACAGATTGATCAAAAATCTATACCTTTCTTCTTTCTTGGATACTATGCCTGCCACCTTTCTACTGTTTTGTTGTGTAATTTCATTCTAATTGTTATTATATTAGCTATCACATATCTGAAAACAGTGTCCTATTTCAGATGAAAGACATACTTCTTACCCCATCATTTTCACAATGAAAGGCACAGCCCATATTATAGGTTGACAGGTACAGTCTTCTCAGTTGTAGAACTACAGGTAAATGGTGGGACTGCTGGATTCAAACCATTGTTGACCGTGCCTAAGTAAAAAGGCAGTACAAAAGAGAGCTATCAAAGAAGGAAAGACAAGAGAGAGAAAGAAATGTACTTATAGTAATTCTATGACAATTGTAACGTGACCTTTATCATTTGATAGTGTTCTTACATTTCTGGAGCATGTGAACACAAGTCTTTGCATATGTGGGTGAATAGATTAATAAATTAATGATTAAGATTTGATGATTTAAGAGAAAAATAACAATCAAAACGACAAATAACTGTTGAAGAAGTTACAAGTTCCCCGCTAAAATTAAACTCAAAACAATGCAGCAAATAGATTGGTTGGCTAATTTCTTTACATCTAGGCTCCGACAAAAAAGAATGCTACAACTTTATTTTTAAGGGAAATGGAAAACTCAATTAAGGAGGAAAAGTATTTAATCAAATCAAAATGTAAAATGACTGATTTTTAATACACTGTGGATCTTTCCATGTATACTTGCTATGTCCCTGGTGAATTACAGAGCCAGTAGTATCTTTGTTCTATATATCGTTGGTACAATTTAACAGGAAATAAGTTGAAAATGCCTGTCTTATGGATTTATAATATCTGGACTGCTGGCTTCTATAATTCCCACCAAAATACAGTGAAAGGGTTTTTCTAATATTTGTAGATTTTCAAATGAAAGAAACAGAGGCACACAGTAGTATTCTTTGTCTAAGTCATAAAACCATTGAATTCTAGCCTTAAGTCATAAAACCATTGAATTCTAGCCTTAAATATTGATCTCACATTTGACTAGGTCCAAAGGGTTGATATTTTTAGCATTCTGTCTAGTCACCAATGCTGTATTGTAAAAAGACTTTGTCTTGATCTAATCACTGGCTAAAGAAATATCAAAATGAATATACAAGAAGAGAACTACCAGCTTCTATGTCTAAAGGCCTATCAATTCAAGCTGAAATTCAGCCTTAAAGTGTCTTAAATGTGCCCAGAATTAAACCAAGATCAGACAGGAGGCTGGTATGGCTGTCTTCTGAGAGGCCTTACTAGCAACTGGCTGAGACAGAGGCAGATACTCACAGCCAACCACAGGACTGATGTCAGTGACCCCTATGCCAAGAGTTAGGGGAAAGACTGAAGGAGTTGAAGGAGATGGCAACTCTGACCAACAGTGTCAATTATCTGGGACTCCTGGGGGCTCCCAGAGACTAAACCACCAAACAAAGAGCACAAATGGGCTGGTCCAGGGCCCCTAGCACTTATGTAGCAGAGGGTGGCATTGTCTGGCCTCAGTGGGAGGGGATGTGCATAATCCTCTAGAAACTTGATGACCCAGAGAGGGAGGTGAGGTCACTCTCCCAGAGGTGAAGGGGAGTGAGGATAGGGGAAGAACTCTTCAAGGGGGAACTGAGAGGGAGGGCAACATTTGGGATGTAAATAAATATAATAATTATCATTATTATTAATAAATCATTTTACTATGCTAAAAATGTGATCAGTGTAAAAAAATAAAAACCTTTTGAAATTTAATGCTTTTATGAAGGAATAATTTACACAGTATCCTACACTATGTATATTTCAGGATATCACAATTTTGAATAACATACCAGTGCTCCAAAATCTGGCGGTAAATAATTATTGTTATTTCCTAGATACAATCTTCTTCTTAAGATGTAAATTACCGCTATAAAAATAATTTCTTCCTGTATTTCATGCTGTATGTAGAAACAGAATACCGTAGTCTCTGTTATGGACCATGCAACATTTACAACACAGTTTCCTCATTTTGATGTAGAGACAAATTGTACCCTGTGTAGTGAAGGAAAGCAAACTTGAATGTAATACTGGTATTAAACTATTTCAGTTTCTGAGTTTTTAATAGCCTGCATAATTAAAATCTTGATTAAATTACAAAGTGATAAATTATAATTTTAAAAGTTTACATTAAAATATAATCTTATTTTAAGAATTTAATGTAACATATTTTTCTTAACCTGAGAGACCAGTATGTCTTTGATGTCCTTAGGTTTCCTATCTCAGGATTTAAAATGAGATCAAACACTGAGCCAGATTTCTCATTTTTCAACTTTAGTTTATTTTAGTACCTTCCAGGGAAAAAATGAAGTACAGGATCTTGACAAGGGAGATCAGAGTCAGCAAAATTTATGACCTAATTACTAGTTATGGGAATGATCTTCCTGAATGTTCATGCTTTAAACAGTACTGGGAAATTGCATGTATAATCCAAAGGAAATCTAGGTCTAAGAGAATAATTAAGACTTTATTTACATGGTGGATACAGGATAAGATCATGTAAACAAATTGTACTTAATATAGTAATAATATTCAATTAACTGCCTTATGAACTATCAGGAAAGAATTCATACTGAATTTTCATTTAAATGCTGACATAAAAGTGAACATTAAGTTATATGCTAATAGTCATTTTATGTTTTGTTATATGGAATTCTAATGACTTGAAGCACTTAGGTAGCAACAGGCATTTCATACATGAAAAGTCTCTCTAGATATGCTAGTTATTTAATTCACTTCTTTAGGTTAGAGTACACTTTTACATTGACTTAAGATTGATAATCTCTGATATTTAGCAATAAAAGGGCAATATTTTGATCTCTAAAAGGAGAAAATAAAATTTGCTGAATTTTGATGATTATGATCTGAACCTATAAATTATTATGAAAATACTGGAAAAAAAGAAGAAATTTGTCATGGCAAAGAAAGACATACAAAGGTTCCCATGAGGAGGCAGCATTTAAATTGCTATTTCAAAGATGTGAGAGTAGAATTCAGAGATAGAATGAATTTATTTGGTGAATTAAACCGCCTCTGCTATCTCTGTGAATAATCATTTACAAATGACTGGTTCCCAAGCCCTCAGGACATATCTATATGTTTCGGAAGATTTGTGCTTAAGGGTGGCAGAAATATAGCATTTGCTCACTACAAAGTTACTTTTATTTTTGTTATTTTTTTCACTTTTTTGTTTTTTAAGGATGGCCCCACTACTCGTCTGCTGTGAGGTAGTGTGTGTGTGTGTGTGTGTGTGTGTGTGTGTGTGTGTGTGTGTGTGTATGCATGTATGTGGATGTGGGTGATTCCCTCCCCACATGGTGCAGTCATGAGAGCTGGCTCTGGAGTCATGATGGTGGAAAAGCTGGCCCTGTACTTGTCTGCTGCCACACTCTGAAGAGTGGGATCCCCTTAGTAGAATAGCAGAGGGGGCCCTGGTAAAGGGGGGCACAGCTGAACCCACCCTGAGGGTGAGATCGTGGAAGAACTCGTCTACCAGCTCCTCTGACCTGAGGTGGCATGGGTGCAGGGGGGTTGCCCCTACCACCACCTGAAGCAGATGAGAACTGCCTGTAGCGTTGCTGGGGAGCAGGCCCTTCACTTCACCTGTGCAAATAGTGGAGCTGGCCCTGATGGTGAAGGCCCAAGGTAGCCAGCCATTAGGACATGAGAGTGAGAGAGTTGCCCCAGCTCTTTGCAAGCTGTAGCACTGGGAGAGTGGGCCCTGAACTTCACAGAGGAACTGACCTTGGAGGCAAGGTTCCTGGAGAGTTGGCTTTGAGGGCATGAGATCAGGAGAGTTTACAGTTTCCTCCCTATGGAAGCATAGGGTGGCCTTGCCAGAGCAGTGATGGAGAGCTCAAATTAGTGGTGTTGATAGGGTGAAGCCAACCAGATCACCTACCACACAGTCCCAGATTCAGGGCTCTGAGGTGTCCCAACCCCAAATCTATATCATCTGAAAATGGCTGGAATGTGTTAAAGGGCCTATCCTGCTTATCCAAAGCTACAGGATCTCCATGACACAGGGCAACAACAGGATAATGGTGAAGAGACCCAGTGAGGATCTAATATTGATGGTGCCATAGAAGACAGAGACCTCAAACCAGAATAATGAGTCATTGCATTAAACCTTTACAAGTGAAGATGTATGGACATATATACTGTGTGACACACTGTGACATACTAGTTTCTATGATGAGATTTTTTTTATGTTTCATTCTCTTTGGTGTGTGTGTGTGTGTGTGTGTGTGTGTGTGTGTGTGTGTGTTATTTGGGTGGTGTTGCAAGGGTGAAGAACAGATACAAGGGGATGGAGAGATGAGTGGACGGGAGTGCATGATGAGAAACTGACAGAGTAGGTCCCTGGAAAGTGGTCCACACTTTAGTAGAAGAATACCATCCAAGAATACCTGGGGCATCACAAATTGGTCTTAGTAAAGTCAAAAAATAAGACACAAATCCTGGTGGGTAAAGAAAAGGGGATAGACAGAAAAGAGCTAGGTAAGACAGGTGAATATGATCAAAACATATGACATTCTTTAATGTTTATTTATTCCCTATAATCTGTACTGATCGCTGTGTCTTGTGAGTAGAGGTGAGGTATATATGTTACTGTAGGGCTGAAAGTTTGGTTGTATCTTAGTGTCCCAACTTTGTCAGCTGAGGGTGTTTTTGTTACTCATTTTATTAGTTGCTTTTCTATTGCTGTAAGAAAATACCACGACCAACACAACTTATATTTAAAAGTATTTCTGTCTAGGGTTTCAAAGTATTAGAGTTTATGATAGCTGAGCAGAGATATGACAGCAGGAACAGCTGAGAACTCAAATCTCCATCCACAAATATCAGGTAAAGAAAGCATACTTAAAATTGCATGTTTCTTTTTTTTTTTAATCTTAAAGCAGGTCCCCAATGAAACACTTCTGTCAATAATGCCACAGTTCCTAACCCTTCCCAAAGAGTTTCACCAACTGAGGATCATGCACTCTAAAATATGAGTCTATGGGGCCATACTTATTCCAGTAACCACATGCATCATTTTCTACATCATTTCTTATCATTTCTGTAGAAGCTTTTAAAATTAGGGTTAAGATTCATTTGTCCGTAGCTACAATGATAAACTATTTGGAGTCACTTTAATTTTATGTCCATTTATTTGAGTAATAGTAGTAAGTTCTTCCTTCCATCCAATGACCTGTCTGTTTAGCCTTAAGTTCTTTGACTGCTAGTGGTGCCAGTTATAGGTTTCATCTTGTTGAGTCCAATGAGTTTGTGGTTGGTCACTCCTATCAGCTTTATACTACTATTGCACCAGTGGCTATATTTATAAAACAGGATACATTTAAGATCTATAGATCAAAGACCTCAACAAAAATCTGGTACCCTGTATCAGAGCAGATAAAGTATGAAATATTCTTGAACTTGTTACCATAGGAAATGACTTTGTGGTTAGGAATCTAATTGCACATGTATTAAGTACAAATATTAATAAGTAGGATCTCATGAAAATAAAATGTTTCTGTACAACAAAGAAAGCAACCTATACCACGAAACACCCTACATAATAGAAAAAAAAACTTTTCTAATTATGCATCATATGGAGGGTTAATATCTAAAATATGTAAAAACCCAAAACATTAAACATTAACAAAATAAAGAAACCAAATAAAATGGAGTTATAGAACTAAATAAAGAGTTCTTAAATATGAAATACAAATATCTGAGAAACACTTTCAAATTTTCAATAAAATACTGGAGTTGTTCTTAATTTGTTCTGACCACAGCTCTTTTCTTTATAAGGTAGATAAAAGACATAAGTTAGAAGGTATATCTACTTACAGCAGATGATGAGTGTGGTTTTTGGAATAGGTATGGCCACCATCAACTCATATTTTAGAATATTTGATTCCCAAATGGTGGAACTGTTTGAGAAGGGTTAGGAACTGTGTCATTATTAGAGGGGATATGTCACTGGAGGCCTGCTTAGAGATAAAAGATATACTATCTTGAGTATATCTCTGGTAGATTTCTTTTTTTTTTTTCTTTTTTTATAATTAGGTATTTTCTTCATTTCCATTTCAAATGCTATCCCCTTTCTGAGTTTCCTCTCTGAAGATCCCCTTTACCCTCCCCTCTCCCCTTGCTCCCCAACACACCCACTCCTTCCTCCTGGCCCTGGTATTCCCCTATACTGGGGCATAGAACCTTCACAAGACCAAGGGCCTCTCCTCCCATTGATGGCAGACGAGGCCATCCTCTGCCACATGTGCAGCTAGAGACACGAGCTCTGGGGGTACTGGTTCGTTCATATTGTTGTTCCTCCTATAGAGCTGCAGACCCCTTCAGCTACTTGCGTACTTTCGGTAGCTCCTTCATTGGGGACCCTGTGTTCTATCCAATAGATGACTGTGAGCATCCACTTCTGTATTTGCCAGGCACTGGCATAGCCTCACAGGAGACAGCTATATCAGAGTCCTGTCAGCAAAATCTTGTTGGCATAAGGAATAGTGTCTGGGTTTGATGGTTGTTTATAGGGTGGGCCCCAGGGTGGGGCAGTCTCTGGATGGTCCTTCCTTCCATCTCAGCTCCAAACTTTGTCTCTATAACTCCTTCCATGGGTATTTTTCCCCCTTCTAAGAAGAAATGAAGTATCCATACTTTGATCTTCCTTCTTCTAAGATGTTCCAACTTGTAATGACACATGCTCCACTATGTTCATAGCAGCCTTATTTATAATAGCCNGAAGCTGGAAAGAACCCAGATGTCNCTCAACAGAGGAGTGGATACAGAAAATGTGGTACATTTATACAATGGAGTACTACTCAGATATTAAGAACACTGAATTTATGAAATTCTTAGGCAAATGGATGTATCTGGAGGATATCATCCTTAGCAAGGTAACCCAATCACAAAAGAACACACACGATATGCACTCACTGATAAGTGGATATTACCCCAGAAACTTAAGAATACCCAAGATACAATTTACAAAACTGTGGTAGATATCTTGGTATTAAATTAATTATGCTCTATTTTGTTCATAGAAAAAGAAATGGTTCATTTGGAATTCTAAATCAATTTCTGAATAATATTACCATAAAAATGTTTCAGCACCCTCAAAAAAACTCAAATGATTGAATAAGATTTAAAATTTTCTATACATTTTGAGGTCAGGTTAATGATGTAGGCTCCAGCTTTTTTTTTTTTTTTTTGACTTTCTTTTTATTAGATATTTTCTTCATTTATATTTGAAATGCTAACCCTAAAGCCCCCTGTACCCTCCAGAATCCCTCCTCCCCAACCCAACCACTCCTGCTTCCTGGCCTTGGCGTTCCCCTGTTCTGGGGCATATGATTTGAAATTTAACTGAGTATTTACTTCTCTCCCCTTTATAAGTACCATTTCCATCATGAAGAACTCTTGATAGTCATCTGAAGATTTTAGATGAGAAATTTTGGGCTCATCTATCACTACTTTTACACTGGCCAAAGGGAATAAAATTTACAGGATGATATTTAATTTAATCATTGTTATTAGTGTTTGAATCTTCAGAAGTGTATCAGCTACAAAAGCATAGAAAATATTCGGTTATATAGTTTTTTTTTGGCATTAATATATTTATTTGTCAGCTGGGTGTGGTGGTACACGCCTTTAATCCCAGCACTC
>NC_034613.1:98327408-98331702 GCF_900095145.1 Mus pahari
ATACAATATACTTCAAGTTTTCGAAAAACCTTTCATCCCATCCAAATCCAAACACTTTCTGTCTCTTTTTAACAAAACAAATAGGCATCTAAAGAGTAAAACAAGCAAAATAAAATAAGGTAAACCACAACCAAAGCAAAACAGACTAGAACAAAAGAAATAAACAGAAAACAAAAATATCTAAACAAAAGGCACAAGAAACACATATAGAAGCAGAGATACACATTTTTAGACTAATAGGTCACATAAAAAGAAATAACTAGAAGCTGTAATATATATTCAAAAGACCTATGGGGGAATGGGAAGCCATGGCAAAACATGTACTACATAACCACTCAAAATATCATTGAATTTGTTTCATGTTGGTCATCTACTGCTGGACACGATGCCTGTCCCTTAGAGTGGTTAGTATATCTGGTGAGACTCCTTTGAAGAGTACCTTTCATTACTATGAACACTACTCTGTAGGGGTGAAGGCCCTTGATAGACACTAAGTTTGTGGAGAACCACCAGTAGCCTTGACAATAGCATGGGTTATTTGGGGATTCCCCTGGGTCCCTTTTGAAAAACAACTGGATTAGATGTACCTTATTCCTGGTACTGGAATTTTCATTTGCTGACTAGTGGTATACAATTTGGACTCCATCTCTCCCATTATTTGGTAATTTCATTTGGATCTTTTTATATATCTGAATTTTAAGAAGCTTCTCTACCACAATACATTTCCATTTCCATATGGATATTCAAATGACCATTCGGTTTTTTCTGTTTTTTTTTTTTTTTTCTGTTCTTCCCTATCTTTTCTCCCTTAATCATTTGATCCAGGATTCTTCCCTGCCCTGCCCATTCATAATTATCTACTTGAATTCCCCCTTACCTTATGGTGATAGAATATTCCCCACTAGTCCATTATCTAAAATCTGTGGTTATATAGATTGTAGGTTGCTTACTTGAAAATGTATACCATATTTGTCTTTTGGGGTCTGGGTTACCTAACTCAGAACATTTCTTTTCCAGCTCTTACCCATGAATTTCATGATTTTACTTTTTAAACAGATTAGTGATTAATACCTCATTGTGTAAGTGTAACATATTTTCATTATACATTCATCTTTTGACATACATCTAGGCTGACTCTGGGTTCAGACTGTTACAATTATTGCAGCAGTGACCATGGCTGAGCAAGTGTCTCTATGGTAGGATGAAACGCCCTCAGGGTATATGCACAGAGTTATAGCTAGATCTTAAAGTAGATCCATTCTTCCTGAGGAGCCACCATAGTGTACTACCATAGTGGTTGAACAGGTTTTCATTCCCATCAACAATAGATAAGTTTTCTCCTTTCCCTTCATACTAGCCAGCATTAATTCCCACTTTTTTTTTATCGATCTTTGCTATTCTTGTAGGTGAAAGATGAAATCTCAAATTAGAACTGATTTATATTTCCCAGAAGACTAAGAGTGTTGATCATATATTTAGGTCCTTATGAGCCATTTGTCTGTCATCTTTTGAGATTTCTGTTAATATATTCGCGTCATTTTTAAATTTGGTTTGTTATTTTATTGATATCCACTTTTTTAGTTCTTTATGTTTTAGATATTGGTCCTCTACCAGATGTGTAGTTGGTAATTTTTTTCTATTCAGTATTCTGCTACTTTGTTCAAATGATGGTGACTTGTGACTTATAGAAATATTTAGTTTCATGAGGTCCCATTTATTAATAACTGATCTTATTGCCTGTGCTAATGGTGTTTCTGTTCAGCAAGACTTACCCATGATAATGAGTTCAAGGCTATTCCTCACTTTCTCCAATATCGGGTTCAGTGTATCTGGTTTTATGTTGAATACTTTGATCCATTTACATTTGAGTATTGTGAAGAATGATGAGTATGGATCTAGTTACATTCATCTACATACAGCAATCCAGATTGACCAGCATCTTTTATTGATACTTGTAACTTTGTAGATTTCATTTTTCATTAACCCTTGTCCGCTAATTGTGGAACTTCAGGATTATATTTAATTCTAATAATTTTAACAAAATATGACTTGAAATGTCATCTTCTCCATACTCAGACACAGAACATTATACAGAAAAGAGATTGAGGTTAACCATTCTGAATTTTTCTCTTCACACAAACCATCGAGACAGCATCAGATTTCATACTCTATGACATGAAGACATTTCTGAATCTATTGACTCATCATCAAGTGAAGAGACCATTGATCAAAAAATATACAGTCTATATTTAGTTGATGTTTGAATAACTGGGAAAAAGACATTTTTCATTTTAGAAATTTTTATTTCATTTTAATTAACTCTTTTGAAACATTCTGTAAAACCAGAGGCAAGAGGGGCAAAATTAAAATTAATAAAAATAGACTTTAAGAGGGAAAGCAACTATAAATGCTTGAAGAATCATCAGGCAAGAATAGCATTTTCTTTTGTGAAGACAAGCTGATAGCTTCTCTGATTCATGGTATTTAATAGGTTCTGTAATGGCAGCACCATGACTCTGCATCAAGATTTCAGCATAAATAACAATCTGTTTTTGTTTCATTGGCTCCAAGTGAGAAATTCTGTTTTTTGTTGTTTTAGGAAATTAGTCTGTGTATTATTGCTCCTGGAGCTTTGTAATTAATCACTAAAGATTGCTGCTGTGGAGAGTTTGTGGGAAATAGATGCCTGAGTGATTATAACTGCAGCTATCAAGTAACAAGTGTAGCTATACAACAGTGGGTCTTTTTAAATGACTACAATGAAGTCTTTGATATATTTCTATTAACTAGCAGAAATACATTGTTAGTTCTTAACTCTGTTGCTTTTTTGCATGAAGATCTGTGCACCATGACGTCCTCTAGAGAGTCTAAGATGATAATCATGTAAATCTTTATCATCTTTATCCTACTTGTTTAGATTTCTGTACTGGTTTAGCTTCTTTGGAGCAGATGTTGAATGGGTTGGTTTTTTTTTTTTTTAGATTTTTTTTAATTTCCATTTCAAATGCTATCCCCTTTCCTAGTTTCTCCCCAAAGATTCCCTATACCTACCCCCCTTCCCCTGCTCTCCAACACACCCACTCCCAGTTCTTGGCCCTGTCATTCCCCTGTACTGGGACATATAAAGTTTGCAAGACCAAGGGGCCTCTCTTCCCAATGATGGCCAATTAGGCCATCTTCTGCTACATATGCAACAAGAAACACAGCTCTGGGGGGGGGGGTACTTGTTAGTTCATATTGTTGTTCTTCCTATAGGGTTGCAGACCCCTTCAGCTACTTGAGTACTTTCTCTAGCTCCTCCATTGGAGGCCCTGTGTTCCATCCAATAGCTGACTGTGAGCATCCACTTCTGTATTAGCCAGGTGCTAGCATAGCCTCACAAGAGACAGCTATGTCAGGGTCCTTTCACCAAAATCTTGGTGGCATATGCAGTAGTGTCTGTGTTTGGTGGTTGTTTATGGGATGGAACCCCTTGTGGGGCAGTCTCTGGATGGTCCTTCCTTCCATCTCGGCTCCAAACTTTGTCTCTGTAACTCCTTCCATGGGTATTTTGTCCCCCCTTCTAAGAAGGAATGANGTATTCACACTTTGGTCTTCCTTCTTGATTTTCTTGTGTTTTGCAAATTGTATCTTGGGTATTCTAAGTTTCTGGGCTATTATCTACTTATCAGTAAGTATATAACATGTGTGTTCTTTTGTGATTGGGTTACCTCACTCAGGATGATATCCTCCAGAACCATCCATTTTGCCTAAGAATTTCATAAATTCATTGTTCTTAACAGCTGATTAGTACTCCATTGTGTAAATGTACCATATTTTCTGTATCAATTCCTCTGTTGAGGGACACACCTAAACATAATAAAAGCAATATAGAGCAAACCAATAGCCAACATCAAACTAAATGGAGAGAAACTTGAAGCAATCCCACTAAAATCAGGGACTAGACAGAGTAGGCTGCCAATTTCTCCCTGCCTATTCAAAACAGTATGATTTTACCTCTTTGAGCATCGGTTGATTGACTATAGCTCTCTATATAGGAGTGATGAAATCTTGTAAAATTTTCGCCATCTACACTGGCATGTTATTTTTGTCTTTAGAGCTAAGATGAAAGGATGGACTATCCAGAGACTACCCCATTCGGGAATCCATCCCATCATCAGCCACCAAACCTATATACTAATGCTCATGCCAGCAAGATTCTGCAGAAGGGACCCTGATATTGCTGCCTCTTGTGAGGCTATGCCAGTACCTGGCAAACACAGAAGTAGATGCTCACAGCCAGCTATTGGATGGA
>NC_034613.1:98331782-98363590 GCF_900095145.1 Mus pahari
TTATATGACCCAGCACAAGGGAAGGCCTGGGCCAAGTAGTGGGAGTGGGTGGGTAGGGGAGCAGTGGCGGGGGGGGATAGGGAACTTTTGGGATAGCATTTGAAATGTAAATAAAGAAAATAATAATAAAAATAAATAAATAAATAAATAAATAAATGAAAGTTCTTTTTGTCAATCATACTGTTCGTATTTTATAGGTATAACTTCCTATCATGTTTAGTAGACATTATATACCTGTTGGTGTGTTGGTCTAGCTTTCCATTTTACTGTGCTAATTCCTTTAAGCTCCATAAACCTTAGGTATAGGGATTATGTTACAGTTACTTCAATTGGTTATAAATCAACTTGTGTCAAGTTCTTCTCTTCATTTTGACCAGTGATAAATCTCCGTTATAACTTTTATTTATTGTAAAAAGAAGCTTTTTGATGAGGGGTAAGTACTACATTTATCTTCACTGTTCTTCCACTTTAGGACTACTTGATAGGATGGCATTCATGACATGTAACATAAACCTAGTCACCTACCCACGGTATTGAAATCATGGAATGTAGACAACATACTATTGGAACAACCTTTTACCAGTATAAAATTTTGCCTATTTTTAATACCTCAATAGGGAAATGGGAGCTTCTTTTCTGTGTAAGTACTGTGTTAATGTTCATTTGTATAGATGTTAATTCTAAGCATCACTATTTTTATCAGAATGTTTATTTTAAATTAATGTCATTTTTCTCTACAAGATTTCCCCCAGTCTCTAGTATTTCTAATATTTCTTTACAGTTGTTTACTTTTCTTTGTCACCTACTACATATTATTACCAAATATAAAACTCTACTTATAAGGAGAGAGAAAATTATTGTTGCATCTACTCTGTTTCCTAATATTTTATATGTAGTAAGTGCCCCTGAAATTTAACACTATATATGTAAGTAACTCAAAAAAATTTTTTCTGCGATTTTGAATAAGTACCTCTTTCTTTTGGATTAGTTACAATTTAGCATTTAATGGTTATAATATTAACTATAAATTTTAATTTCTATTTTTTTTTATTTTTAACATCAGTGGTCCTTGCCCAGTTCTCTTGGTTTACATAGTAATCGAACACTATCCTGGATCTGATATTCTTAGTCCATAATACTAATTCAGTACAAGATATGATGTTTAGTGTTGCTACTAGATTCTGAACTCATCCTAAATCGTTGTATGTTTATGTTTCCCTATTTAAATGTGCTTCTGTCAATGTTTGGACACTGACGAAATCAGGTAGCCTGTGTGGCCTGCTATGGCTAGCCAAGAGAGTCTTTTTCAAAGCATAGCCCCAAATAGACATTGATTCATTGCAATCACCTTTGAATGCCCATTTCTCTTTTTATGAACTTTTTACAGGTGTGTGACTTGCCTGGATTTTCAGTTTATTGATGAGTCAATTGTTTAGACTTGTCTGAAAACCTTGATAAAGTCAACATAAATTGCATCTAATGTTGCTCTTCTATTTCTCAAACTGTCATTCTGTCACAGAAGCGATATTAGATTGGCCAGACAGGATTTGATCTTTAGTAAGCCAGGCTGAGTTTTACCTAGTATAATATTCTCCTCAAGGCATTTGGAAATTGAGTTTGTAGTGTTTGCCAGGATGTCTGTGCTATCATTCAGACTAGTTTTTTTAAACTATGAAAAATACCAGATATAACAGTTCTTTTTAAAAATGGTACATATTCCTTGTAGATGGAACTGAGTTTCCTAAAAACATTTTAATGTAAGTATAAAATTTACTTTAAAGGTGTTCACCAAATCCCTCTGTGCTTTCCATCTGTCTCTTACCTCTATTGGTTCTTTTCATTCCCCATAGGCAGTTTTACTATTACTTTACTTCCATGATATGAGAGAGAGATAGAAGAGAGAGAGAGAGAGAGAGAGAGAGAGAGAGAGAGACAGAGACAGAGACAGAGACAGAGACAGAGACAGAGACAGAAAAAGAGAGACAGAGAGACAGAGAATGTATGTTAATGTATATATATATATATATATGAAATCTGCGTAGAAAATACAAAAACCTCTACTGTTAGCAAAAGTTTTATAAACACTGCATTTACTTATTTGATCCTATATTAAATTATAATCCAGGCTCCGTACAATAATTGGTATTTAAGGATTTGTTTTCTAATATACATATCAATAAATTAAACTAACATCTATGGTATATTGATAAGCCATCATTATTCCTCCTGCTTTTAGAAAAGGCTGTTGGATAGATGTGTGAGCATCATTCTCTCACATTCAGTGGCTTCTTCTTTATGGTACACATATAAGTTACATTTAAAAAAATCTGTTAGCATGTATCTTAGTTGAGTATCATCAGTGCTGCATTTAAGAATATGGTCTAACTATTGCATACACCAGCAAGACTTTGCTGAAAGGACCCTGATATAGCTGTCTCTTGTGAGGCTATGCCAGTGCCTGGCAAACACAGAAGTGGATGTTCACAGTCAGCTATTGGATGGAACACAGGGTCCCCAAAAGAGGAGCTAGAGAAAGTACCCAAGATGCTGAAAGGGTCTGCAACACCATAGGTGGAACAACAATATGAACTAATCAGTACCCTCAGAGTTCGTGTCTCTAGCTGCATATTTAGCAGAAGATGGCCTAGCAGGCCATCATTGGGAAGAGAGGCCCCTTGGTCTTGCAAACTTTATATGCCCCATTGAGGGGAACTCCAGGGCCAAGAAATGGGAGTGGGTGGGCAGGGGAGTGGGGGGGGGTATAGGGGACTTTGGGGATAGCATTTGAAATGTAAATGAAGTAAATACCTAATAAAATTGAAAAAAAGCAAAAAAAAAAAAAAAAAAAAAAAAAAAAAAAAAAAAAAAAAAAAAAAAAAAAAAAAGAATGTGGTCTATATTGACATGCAAGTGTGGGGTGATAGCCCTGTGGACTCTCACCTGCTCAGAGGAGGAGGAGACAGGGATGGACTAAAGGATTGTGGGAAGGTGTAGCTACAAGGGGGTTGTGAGTAGGATTTAAAGTGAATAAGTACAAAATTAAATAAGTAAAAATTAAAAAAAGAATGTGATCTATATATGCAATTAACTTAGTACTCAGACTGAAATTTAATAATTATTTGCACCCCAATAGATATATGTGAAAAGTTCTGGCATTTAGAGATTTTATGCATTTTATCAAGTATTCTGGGCTACCCATTAACTTTTTATTTGCACTGAGAAATACCATATAGTATCTCTGAATTGGTACATTATTTTAATGTTTATATACCTAATTTTATGAATTATATATTCATAGATTGATTTCAAGATTTATATTCATCAGGCATTTCCTAGATATTCCATATTCTATGAAAGTGGCTGTTCAAATTTTGCATTTCTTTTATATTATAGTTGCCTTTTATAAGTGCAAATTAATCTTGCTAAGAACATCCCCAGTGTCCATAGTAATATTATGATACACAAAGGTTGTGACTTTAAAGAAAAATTAAGAACTGAAATATGATAACCGAGTTGATGAAGGAGGAGGAGACATGACCTCTGACTTATAGAGCTTGAAGTATACCCATAAAAATTAACAAAATAAGCCATCAAGGTGTTATTCATGTAAGTATTTTTATCAAAATCAATAGTTTAAATGAAACTCTCATAAAGTTAGTTTAGCTTTCTAACCCTTAACTGGTTAAAAATAAAGGCAGAAGGGGATTTCAGATTGCTTAGACGGAAACACAGATAAGTAGAAAGATAATAACAGTTCAATCAAAGTTATGTATATTTGGTCCTGAAGATTAGAGTTAGAACTTATATTAGATTTTCTTCTGAAGAAATATCATGAATCTCACCCTAGGATTTGTAAATTACAGGACATTTTTTCACTGACTGAACTATTAATTCAGGAAGGTTGTTGAGGAGTTACTATATCATGTTAGGATAATTATTTCTTGGCTTACCAAAAAGAATGCAGCTTGACTCTTATTCCTTACTAATTAAATTAGAAACACTTTAAATTATTTTTATGAAATATTTACATGCATATTTATATTATTTATATATTTATACTATGTATTTTTCTCTGTATAATATGCCAAATAACAATAAATGAGTAGTTATTCAACTTCTATTTACCATAACTCGATCTGAGTTTTTATTTATTACACTCTTGTTGAATTCTGATTTAATTGTATAAGTAAGGACTTATGCATTAAGATATAAACTACAGAGGGTAAATAGTCCCATTATAGTAGTTTAAAAAGTCTCCAGTGTTCTGAGAATATCATTGAATAATCATTGTAGGAGTCACTACTAAGACCACTGGCTCTCTGTGTGAAAAATTAAGTATGAAAACAAAATATTGGCACTTGTTGTAGGAAACATGTATTTCATTAGTGCATTAGAATTTTGGCTTTTAAAATGCATAAGGAATTTGATAAGATACAACTTATCACACATTATGTGCATGTGTATGTGCATGTGCATGTGCGTGTTCATGTGTGTGTATGTGTAACCAGAATTGGACTTCCTCACAGCTTCCTTATCTGAAAGAGGATTTCATGGACTTTAGGAAATTTCACTGTTTATTTCAGCCTCAACTTTCTTTGAACGAGTTTTGGGCAAAGTACAAAGCTGATTTCAACAAAATTTATAAATTTTAGACTTATCATAGTATAAATTTCAGACTTATTGTAGTTTATATATTAATGTGGATGCACAAAGAGTAATGCTGGTGAGAAAGAGTTTGCTGGGAAAAGCCTAAAAGACAAGAGAACAGGGCACTGAAAAACAGAAGCAAACCCAATTTTTGCTTAAGGTTATTTCATTCTTTTCTGAAGTTGAAACATTTTCTTAAAAACATTTTCTTAAAAACATTTTCTTAAAAATATTTTTTATTAACTTTTATAAAAGATAATGCACTTATATTTCTAAGGTAAACATGAGATTGTCACAACACCAGCTACCTGCTCATTGAGCCCAGTTCCCCCTTTCTAATGCATTTTCACAATAGATCTCCTTGTCTGTTTGAATTAAATTGTAGAGCTTTTCTAGTTAGGTCACAAACAGTTGCAAGTGCCTTCTCTCCAAGATCATCATAGTATCCTAATGTATATCTTATATGGCTTACAGAAATTAATAAACCCCCAGAAATACCTTAAGACTAAGCTGCATCTAAATCATTTTTAGTGAGTCAAAATGTGTTTGTTTCTCCAGATCCTCAAAGTTTGCATTAGACAGTTGAAAAATATATACCTCATTATAAAAATAGACTATAACTGCCCTTCTAACTCCCAGACTTCTTCCCTCTGCCAAGAAATGATCAGTGGATTATCAGTACATTACCATAGCCAGAAAATCTGCTCCCATAGAAGACTGAGCAAAGAGATAAAAGCATTCACTTCCTTATGCAGATTCTAAAGTAAACCTACATGCTTTATTGAAAGCATTTTTGCTTTCTCAGGAGGGATATAAAATACTTGGAAGTATTATATTCATATTTCTTAATCAAATTCAAATGCTTCAAGTATAGACATTTTTTAAAGAGTAAGAATAATGTATTAAAGGAAAATATTTAAAGAATAAAGGCCATATAGGAAAGTGGTTGTTTTATTTGTTTGTTTTATTTTGTTTTGTACAGATGTATTGTTTTGAAATTAATATTTTTAAAATTATACTCTCATAGAGTTTTCTCATAACTACAAACATTTTGGGAATCTGTGGTAAAAAAAAATCACATGTATATTAGTCAGAGGAACAGTTAAGGAATCATGAGGAGGGAAAAATTTCATTGGTTTAATGAAATACTCTCAAGAAAAATCACCATCATGAACAACACTGGGACAGAATTGATACTTCTGGACTGTCATGTTAAAAGGAAAAACCATATTTTATTTAGAACACTGGGCAATGTGTCATCTGTATGATTGCCAAGTTAGCAGAAGCAGGAGGATGCTGCTCAAGTTGAAAAGAAATTTGTAGGCACAGATCCATATCATGACCTTTCAGATTCTATACTCACCATGAATACTCAGGTATTACATGGTCAGCACTTTAAATTTCAAGTATATAAAAATGCAAAAGTAATAGCTCATTTATTCTACAAAGGAAAACAAAACACTGTCTAACCTGTTATTTTAGTGTTAAAGATAAGATTGAGAAGAATTATTTTTCATTTTTATGGTCCTATATATGTTTCTGATACGTTCTTTTATAGTTATTAGAGTATGTATTATGTTTGAACATTTAACCTACAAAGTTTTTTTTAGCCACTCTGCCTTCAGCAAGCATAAGGAAACACTTTGTATTATTGCTTTAAGTATTATGGTAGAAGGTTTTTCATTACTAGTATGATATAAATAAGGCAGTAAATATGTGAACATTTTAAATCATGTTAGCAATTAAGAAAAAAAGTAAATGTGGCAAGTTTTCTTAAACTACTGAGTTTAATGTGTTATGCTCTGCTGCATCCCCGAACTTTCAGTATCACTAAATTTATATGACTTGCCAGAGAACTTAGCTAAAGTCTTTTGCTCCATTTTAATTTATGCTATGGCTGATAAACAATATATCATATATCCAGGCAATCTGGGGAAATCAATAGAAATTAGACTAAAAACATAGGATTGGTGTGCAGAAGTTGAATTGCTGAAGAGTTGGGTCCAATCAATACTGGCTTTGAAGGAAAATTTACAACATTCTTGTGTGATTTTCACTGTAAATAATGAAAAGGAGAAATTTATAGAATAAATTTCATCACTGATTTATAGGCCACTTTACTTTCTCTGGAGAAATATATAAATAGTTTGACATGTAAAGTTTTGAAATTTCCTTTTTTAAGTTTTTGTGTATTGTGTATTACATTTAACACTTACCTGGGGGTAATATTGGTTTATACTTTTTCAATAATAAAATTCATTGCTATTGTTACTTGCTATATAACTTTTTATTAGATATTTTCTTCATTTATATTTCAAATGCTATCCCAAAAGTCACCTAGACCCTCCCCCCACCCTGCGCCCCAACCCACCCACTCCCACTTCCTGAACCTGGCATTCCCCTGTACTGGGGCATATAATCTTCACAATACCAAGGGCCTCTCCTCCCATTGATGGCTGACTAGGCCATCCTCTGCTACGTATGCAACTACAGACACAGTTCTAGGGGGTATTTGTTAGTTCATATTGTTTATCCTCCTATAGAGTTTCCGACCCCTTTAGCTTCTTGGGTATTTTCTCTAGTTCCTCCATTAAGGGCCCTTTTTCCCATCCAATAGATGACTGTGAGCATCCACTTCTGTATTTGCCAGGCACTGTCATAGCCTCATAAAAGACAGCTATGTCAGGGTCATATCAACAAAATCTTGCTGGTATATGCAATAGTGTCTGCGTTTGGTATGACCTGTGTTCTAAAGATCACTTTTGCCTAATCCAATGTCTTTTGATAATGTTTTCTGAATTTATATTCTTTTCTTTCCACCAAGTCCCCCTCATTACTTCATGGCAAATTTAACTTATTAGACTTTTCATGTCAATTAAGCATACTGATAAATTAATAAATATTTAATTTTATATACTTCCGTAATATGCTTAATGTTTCTGGAGGGAAGGAATGGAGGGTGGGATGGAAAGAGGGAATGTGAAAGAGAAATAACACACAGAGAGGGGGTTGGGTGTGGAAGAGAACTCACAGATATTTGAGTTCAAAGGCATTTTTACTTCCATAACTATCTTTACAATCTAGTCAGGGAAATATTTCTCTTTTTTCTAGGCAAAGTGTTCCTGATTAGCTCTTCTTTTAGATGGTGTCATCTATTCTTCATCTTACCTTCTGTAGTACTTGTGCTGTTTACAGATAACTTACTATGGACAACTGACTAGATGGAAGTACTGCCCTTTTAGGAGAATCATGAAGTTCCAGAATGTTTTGATAAGGTATATCAAGGGAGTGATTTCAAGTAAATCAGGGAGTTGTTGAGATAGAAAGCAGAATCTAGATGGTAGGAGATCAAGAACCACATCATAAATACATAGATGTGAAGCTATAACCAGTGGTAGTACTGTATTTTAGCTTAAGTAATTCCTTGTTGAAAGTAATGCTTTTGTATCGTATGCATAAGAACAAGTTAATATATTATTAAATATTCTTATTAAGTATACTTCTTAAATTTTAAGAAGTAACATATGGTTTTATTGTCAATTATTCATTTTCTTCCAAAAGTTTATTTTATTGGAAATAGACACATAATAGGAAACACTGAATTGATAAGTGATGCTTCCTAAGAATAAACATTTGGTCTTGTGAAGATCATATACCCCTGTACAGGGGAAGGCCAGGGCCAGGAAGCAGGAGTGGGTGGGTTGGGGAGCAGGGTGGGGGGAGGGTATAGGGTGCTTTGGGGATAGCATTTGAAATGGAAATGAAGAAAATATCTAATAAATATGCCTTAAAAGAATAAACATTAAAGAAATGGGTTCTAGTTCTAAACTACTTTCTACAGGATACATTAATATATTGAACATACCAATATTTATGAGACAGTTAAAACTTAATTGAATTTAGTACTTAATTTGTTTGGTCATCGAATGAGATGAATTACATTCATCTTTCTTAAGTTTACATGTGCTTTAGTTTTTATGTTATATGAAATTGTAAAACTTTTTTGATTACATGAGTCTGACTTTCCATAAGAGAAAAAGAAATAATAAATAATAAGAAAACAACAAAAGGAAAGGACCTCTGTAGTTCAGTCATTCAGCAGTGCTTCAAGGTATAGTGTTGTCCAAATGCACTAACGTTAAAATTGTACACATTCATTGAAGCATATATTAATTTTATTTCAACCATTATAAATACTGCATGAGCAAGTTTATTTATCTAGTTTGCAACCTTCCTTGCATTCTAAAAGTAGCACTGTACTTTAATGGCAAAAACATAGCATTGTCTCACTGAATCAGAATCACATATTTGCAAATGATCTATTTTTGTATATAAGCTTTGTTGTGCCAAATTTAATTAGAAGCAAAAGAACATATTTTTGCATAGCACAGCCAAGTCATAGAGAAGAACTTTGAAGTTTCCAGTTATGCTTACACAAGAAATAAGTATAACATACAAAAAATGACAAAGGAAAAGTAACACACCCCAAACCACATAGAATGAAGCATTTTTTTTACACGTTTATCACTTTGTTGATCTTTTGAAAATGTATAGTCTCTGAGTACAGAGGTCTAAATCTTCAAAGCTTAAAAGACATAGGGGCAGCATGAACTAATCTTCATTTCCCCCCATATCTTCTTACAGCAGCACTAATGGAAATGTATTTTGTTTAATGACTCTGAAATCCTGTTTGTAATTAGATGTGGGAATTGGTCTTACTTTGTAACAGATGATACTGGAATAATAATATGAGAGATGCTACACTGAGACCACTATCTTCCTAAATCTATATCATTTTTCATTTCATTGACAGGAGATGTGTGCAAAGAACAAAGAAATTTTTTTTTTTTAGGAAAATAGGATCTAATAAAAAGAACTACAAAACCAACTATTTTAGCATTACTTCCAACATATTACAGTAGTAAAAGAAAGAGGATGAACCTTGTTTTTTTAATCTTAGGAAACAAGGATTTTAATTTTGTTTATTTTGATAATGACCTTTGAATATTATTGCAAAGACTAGGTTTAAGTTTAATTAAGTAACAGAGATCATATCATTAAAAGATATTAGTATGGCTACACAAAATAATTAATACTGTCTTTTAAAGAAATAGTTTCTGTTCAAAGAGTTTAAAGAGTGGACAAGTTAAGCTCAACAGCTGCTCAGTGTATCATGTTTCACGTTCTTCATTATCGATAAAAAGCACTGTCACAAATTATTCTGGCAAACTGGATACTGACAAGCTCTAGGGGCCACAAAAAGTAGAGTTTAAAGAACATATGAATCTCATGGATAAGTTTTACAATCTGTTTCAAATACATGTGTTGCTACCTTCAAGAGTAGGACTGGTGTTTTCATGGGTAGCTCCTGTGTGAAGATTATGATACTATGTATTTAATAGCATTTTATTTTCAGTTAATTCATGTTTTAATTTAATGTGCGTGGGTGTTGTGCCTCAGTACATGACTATGCACCATGTATATGTCTAGTATCCATGGAAACTAGATGATAGCATCACATCACCTGGAACTGACCACTGTGAGAGTCCACATGGGGTGCTGGGAATTGAACTTGGATACTCTGGAAGATCAGCACATGGGGGTATTCCTTCCAGCTTAGTATGTGAGATTTAATGCATTATTTCATTTTCTAAGCACAGGCTTGGCTGGACTTAGTAGATAGAAGACTTGGTCAAAGAGAAAAATAATTTGTTGCTCATTTCCATGGTGTTTCACATTTGTTCATTACTTTAATTTCCAAGCAGTTTCACATATGCTTATATACTTTAATTAAGATCCTATACCATAAGTAGAGCAAGTGCTAACATGGTGTACTTTGGGTAGTAGAGAAAAATGTAAAATAATTGATGAAATTGTAGAAGTCACTGAGTACATAGTCAAGTGCATGACATTTTACTACAAAGCCCACATACTTACATTATAACTTAAAATTCTTTGAGAAGAAATTAAGTTGAGAATACATGGTTCTATTGATATGTAGGTTAATGGATTTTGCTGACATTTAAAGGTGTTAGAACATGCCATAGTTAGAAATGTTCTCAACTGCAGGTTCATGAAACTGTTCAGTTTAAAAAGCCATATGGTAATCTCAATTTGATGATGGTGAATGGGTTCTTTCATTTGCAGTGATAATTAGCATTGTTATTTTTGTATTGCATTTTTACTAATTATGTTACTTATTTACTTTACATCCCAACAGCAACTTCCCCCCCTCCTTTCCTCCAAGTCCCTCTCTCATACCTTCCTTCCTCCTTCATGAAAAATGAGGTTATTGAAATTTCTCTACTTTTTCTTGTAAAACAAATAAAAAATCTTATCAGTGATAAAGGAAAGTTTAAAATTTTTTGCTTCATAAAAATTAAAACAAGACAGATGTAGTTTGTCTTCCCTGTTACATTGTATTTCAACATCAAAATACTTATTGTGTAGTATTTCATTAGAATTTCTTTTATTTTTTTCTAATAAATATCTTTAATCTTTGTGCACACAGTTTCTTAGCATTAAGGGCTAACAGAATGAACTGAGGTAAGTGCTGATTTATTATAAAATGCTAGGGAAAACATTTATAATTTAAGAAATTATGAGAATTTTTAAATTTTTGCTTAGAATTATTAGTATAGAGGAGTGTTTTACATCAAATTATCATAGTAAATATGTAAACTATATAGCTCGATATCAACAGATAACTTGAGCATTTACACAGAATACTTATCATTAAAATTTTGTTGAATGCTATTTGTGTATGTGCCATGACATTATATGCATCATGCTGACAAACATTTCATTTATTATATTGCATAACATACTACAATGTTTGCTGTGCCTTTCCAATTTACAAAGATTAAAAGAAAAAAGTTGAATTTTTTATAAAGTTCAAAATATGTTAATTTCTAATCATTTTATAGGTGATTATATGTAGTGATAAAGAGTTATAATGAAATAAGATTTATGATAGTTTGACTTTAGAAACTAAGGGAAATATTCAGGGCATTACTATGATTGTACTCTTGAGTCAGTCACAGCAGTCCTTACAAATGTGATCACTTTAAACTTGAATGGTAAACTGTGTCCAAAATGGAACTACTAGTATAGAGAAAGTTGCATACTCACAAAAAGGTTATGATATCATACATTATTTGGATGTATTTCAAACAACTGACATCGCTAAAATATTTTCATATACTGCTGGTAGTTTTCATAGCAAGTGTCAGGCACAATGAAGAAAGGTAGTATTGGGTAGATTGACAATAAGTACAAAGCCAGAAGGAATTGGAATAAATTCCAAATCAAGAAATTCTAAGAATAAAAATTGAGTAACGGCTGAATGAAGTTGTTTGTTGTTTGAAATATGTAAAAAGTCAAGACACTGAGTATAAAAGAATTCAAATAAAATTAAAAAGCATTTGACTATAATATTGAACATAGTAGGCAAAGTGAAATGAACAACTGCAGACATAAATATTTCACTATCCACTTGTTTAAACACCCAGAAAATCTTGTCTTAATAGAACTCAGTACATGAAAATCATAAATTACAATAGACTAGTGATAATGCAATATAAGTTAGAAATGAATCAGAACTAAAGCTATTCCAGTAGCAAAGAAGAATATGAGCTGTATTTCAACTTAGGTATTAAAATATCATTAAAATAATCATTTTTATATGTTATTATCATTATATTGCTCAAATTACCCAAAATATGTAACACATGGCTGCTTTATACAAATGTATATGCAACAAAGAAAAAACAAAGTCTCATATACTTATACTAGTGCTTCCAGTCTTTAAAATTTCTTGGCTATATATATACACATACATATATATGGGTGTGTGTGTGTGTGTGTGTGTGTGTGTGTGTGTGTGTGTGTGTGTGTTGTTCAGTCTGTATGTCTGAAGGATGTTACTTTTAGGTATAATCTCAGGGCTAACCATTTGGTATTTGACAACCATCCTTGGGGAAGACTATATTTCCAGCCCTCAGCATTCTTTGGTTGTCTGCAGTTCTGTTTGGAGTTGAGGTCTACTTGGTTTTTTCCAATTCATTTTGGCAGAGATATTGGTGTTGACCATGGTTAGCTAAAGTTTAGGTAGTCATCTTTGTGAAACTTTTAAATGTAGCTTCTGACATTGCTGAGAGACATAATCACATAACAAACTTGCTAATCTTCTGCCCGTTAAAATCATTCTGAATTCTTCTGAATTCTTAAGTACTAAAATATTTTATAGATTTTTGTCCATTAAACTGGACTCCAAATTTTACATTTCGATTGGTTTTGATTTTTTCAGTAGTGGTTTCCATATGCTGTAAAGATAATTTTCCTTGATCAGAAATGAAAACTACTCTAAGTTGTGGGTGTAAGGACAGATATTTAGATTGTTATTAGGGATTATGTGGATTTAGTAAAGTAGTAGTTAGAGGTTCTTCTCCAAGCTCCATGACTTCACTGGCACTGAAACGAAGTTTAGAGTAGTGCGCATGATTATCCTCTTGTTGAAGATATGCATGCAACTAATGTTTCTTTTTTTTCTTTCTTTTTTTTATTTTTATTTTTTATTATTTTCTTTAATTACATTACAAATGCTATCCCGTAAGTTCCCTATACCCCCCCCCCCTGCCCCTGCTCCCCTACACACCCACTCCCACTACTTGGCCCAGGCCTTCCNTTGTGCCGGGTCATATAAAATTTGCAAGACCAAGGGGCCTCTATTCCCAGTGATGGCCTATTAGGCCATCTTCTGCTACATATGCAGCTAGAGACTCGAGCTCAGGGGGTACTGATTAGTTCATATTGTTGTTGCACCTACAGGGTTGCAGCTCCCTTCAGCTCCTTGAGTACTTTCATAAATTCACTGTTTTTAATAGCTGAGTAGTACTCCATTGTGTAAATGTACCACAGTTTCTGTATCCATTCCTCTATTGAGGGACATCTGGGTTCTTTCCAGCTTCTGGCTATTATAAATAAAGCTGCTATGAACATGGTGGAGCATGTGTCCTTATTACCAGTTGGAAGATCTTCTGGGTATATGCCCAGAAGAGGTATTGTTGGGTCCTCTGGTAGTACTATGCATTTAGTATGCATTGCTGGTAGTTCGTAGGCATCATAGCTGGACATGACTTTTGATGGCCTCCCTCCTTTGGAAGCTTAATGTGCCTTGGGAACTGTGAAAGATAGTTCTCAGAGAGGAGGCATTCAGGTTATTTCCAGGTTTGGTGCTCCTGGATCCCTATTTCTACAGTGAATAGTGTCTGCAACCTAAATGGCTTACCTTTGAACACTGAGGACAAATGATTGCAATAGCAATAGTCTGTGTGTTTTGGGATTCTTTTGGATTTTCCTAACCAACAAAGAGTTCAAAAGAGGGCTTTTTACACCTGCTGTTGCTGGTTTTGTTAGGTGGTCTTTGGTTCTTTAGGAAAGCACCACCAGCCCATATGAAGACAGTTTATTAAAGCTATGTATGTGCATTTGTAAACAGAATTATATATAGTGTAATTTTTAAGTTAACCAGTTAATATAAGTATTACTTATAACATTTTAAATGTTAAATGTTTTATGTCTAGAGAAAAACTGAGGACCTTGAAGAATCTAATTCAGATTCATTGTTCATATTTTCCTTTAGGTTCTACATCCATCCAGGAAAGGCCTAAACTTCCCTATCTTTTTTATTTATGAGCAGGAAAATGTTTCAGAGATAATTTCTCTTCTAAGAGCTAGCAGTATGCCTTTGACTTTCACCTGTGTGGTTTTCAGGGGATTTTAGTTTTAAAATGGCAGTAGAAACTTTCCTTCCAGGTGAAATATACTATGTTACTATAAGTAACATGTGTTACTTAATAATTCTTAGTTATTTATAACATGAATAGATAAGGTAAAGATGATATAGTTACTATCAAAGTCACATTAGATCAGAGTCAGTGCTGTGGATCAATTTGGTACAGATAGAATTGTTGGTGAGATTCATAATGGGAGAAGATATTTTATGATATATTTTGCAATCTAAATACTTTATGTACATTAGCTTTTATGTGAAATGTTTATCTTGGTGAAACAAGTGAATCATATTTGCAGTAGTAAGAGAACTCTGTATTTTATAACTTCTGCATGAGTATTAAATGAACTAAACTAAGTCAAAGGGGGCAGATATTTTCTAGTACTACTGTATTCATCAATCCTCTTTTATGCATAGGAGATACTCTATTTCTGTTAGGACATTGTATATCTCATATTAGCCTCTCCTGTTACAATCTATGTAACACACCATAAAAACAATGCCAATTAGCACAAGTGAAGTTGTCTTAGTTCACCAAACTGGACACTGAAGTATTATAAAGCCAGTACCTGTGCATGACTTCTTTCCCTACATAGATCACTAGAACTCTTAAGTCTTTCTTAAACCCTCAGCTTTTCTATATATTTTATTACTTTCTAATCCCCAAATGTACTATTGGTATATTTTGTCTGCTCACAAAAAGGGTATCATTTATTAATCTGTACCAGAAGTCAATTTTAAATTAAATTTTATTATTTTAAATTAGAACTTCTCTGAAAAGAAACATGTCTTCCACTTAGACATAGTCTCTCATTTAAAACTTTTGAAAGTCACAGTTCATTGGAATTGACTTGCGACTGGGTCTAAGAAGAATGCAATGATTGGACTTTGGGATACAGTGTATTTTTAAATATTCTACCAGCAAAGAAATCTGTTCAGGCTCCATAGCCAAGTTTGATAAATCTTGGATTTATTTTTAACAATATGTACATACAGTTGATTTTGATTCTTTACTGTTGAGTGGCCAAAAGGAAAGAACAGGATCATACTTAAATGTAAATTGTGGCCCATTAAGCTACTGAATTCATTGCATATAAGTAACATCATTGTGAATACAAATTTCTTGGGTATCTGTCTTTATATTTTCTGGCATACAAATGATTTATTGCACTAATTAAAAATCAGTTATCCCTCTGGATTTTGTTTCATATATGTGAGAACTGATAAAATCAGAATTAGTACTTTAAAAGGAAATGCCACGTATTTCAAGTTAGTTTTGTGCTCACAGGAATACACATCTGGACACATAATTAATTTCTTAGTTAATCTTTGCTTACAAGATGTTTTGTCTTACATTTTGCTATAATACTTACGAACATGAAATGATTTAATTTATAGACCTAAAAGAGATAGCCAAAGGCTACTGTGTGTATATTCCCTTAAATTACCTTCAAAATATTTAAAAGAAAACAATATGTAACATATGCATAGTATAAATATTAATAACAGCACACAATTAAAAACAAAAATATTGTTCAAAGCTTGTGTTTACTTACATTTGTATTCCCTTTCCCATCTGTCTGCCTCTCTGTCAGAGGTAAACAGCCTGCACAGTTTTGCATTTATCATCTCATTTAGCAGTTTACATTGCTTCTTTTAAGAAACTGTGTATAGTTTCAAAAATCTGCAGAATCACTGAATGCCAGAAGTAGAAGTCATCATTTAGTTCATCCAGCTAAATTCCATCATGACTCATGAAAAGAAACTGAAGCCCACAAGAGACAGAATGAGGAAGCTAATCATCATTTGAGAGACTGGCAAATTGCCAACATCTCATGATTCTATGATTCTTGGAGTGATACTGTTGCATAATCATTATATTGACATGTCTAAAATATAAAAGTTATATAGTTTTGAGTTAGAAATGTTTATTATCAAAAACTATAAAAGTATATATCAAGTATTTATACTTATATAATAATTTTTTAAAATATCCGATTATCAAACCTGTGTGTGATGTATATTAGTCTCTCAATTGTTGCAGAAATCCTAAACCAAGATCTCATTGAAAAGTAGCAAACTTAAAAACATAACTATTTCAAAGTATTATATCATATCAATGAGAATTATTTTCTGTAGAGATTGTTTCATTTAATAATATAGTGTGGTAAGCTATTGAATTAGTATCTGTGTATGTAATATTTTCATTACTATTAATTTCTAAAACAATACCTAAATACATATTGTGTTATTACTTTGGTTTGAACGTTATGCTATGTCCTTATACAATCAATAATCCAGGACATATTTCTAACAGCTTTCTATTGCCATACCCAATACATTGGCTACAGGTTTATTTAAGAGTAATTGTGGGTAAAATGACAGGGATTCAGCTAAATGATATGTTTGTCCTTATTAAACACATGCATGTTTTTTCAAGTTATTTGTCAACTGGAGTTATTAAAACTCAAATTCACTGTCTTCCCATTAAGGAAATCAAAGGAATGTTAAATTGTTTGCTAAAGGGAGATTCAGCCTTTGATCTATCTATTCTTAGTTTTATAGTTTCTTTCCAGTTTAAATGTACTAATTTGTATCAATAGAAAAATAAACTGTAAAATAAAGATTTATGGAAGGGAGACCAGGAAGGGGGATGACATTTGAAATGTAAACAAAAATGGTTAATAAATAAAAATAAGTAGAATTTATTTGTACTAAAAAGAAAATAGAAAAAGGAGCTGTAAATATAGATTTTTGTTGTCTAACAGAAAATACTAAAATGAAAGGAATGTTTCTTCATGACATTTAAAATGGTAGTCACTGGCCACATATGTCTATACAGCAATCTCAATGTGGCTAGTATAATTGGAAAAGTGAATTTGTAATTTCATTCAATTGAAATTTAAATAGTCACACATGTCTCATTACTACCGTATTGCACAGTTCAGATAAAATACTATTAAAATGTTAATTTGGTAATTTTCAAGAAATAAAAGCACACTCATAAAGTCATCGTAGTGGGCATGTTTGCCTAAGTTGATAAGCATTTGTAATTAGCTTACTGTTTGCTTTGAACTTTACTTTTAGATTGCTTACTTATGTGAGTCAAACAAATCTAAATGGGAAAAAAGTATTTGTCTTCTTGTCATGCCAATGTTCAGAGAGAGACCAAAGACTCACTCAACAGAACAGTTACATATTCTAAATACATTTAAAAACTTACCTTTACTCACAAGGATTTAGTGAAGGACACACAAACACAAAACTCATCTGAACGGCTTGCAAATGGTTAGAGAAAAAACTGCCAATTGGAGATACTGAACCTAAAAATATTTTGTCTTAATATGATTAATCATGTAAGGTTAGAAAAGCAACCTTAGACTTACGTAAATCACTTGGTAAACATAGTAGAGAATAAATATTTACTGATGTGTTACTTTCTTTAAGGAAGGATAATAATGAAGCATAATAATAAGGATGAGTTTGGTATGAATTTGTACATTTTTCTTTAAAATCCTGACTTTGCCAATCTTAAAAGATAAGCAAGAGCTTGTTTACAAATATGACCCTATATATTAACTGTAAACTATATAAAGGACTTGTATTTACAGAGTTAAAAGAAATAGTTCTTTTCATTGAATGGGATTCTTTTTTCCTAATCATGTAAGAATGAAAACATTGCCCATCTTTCCTGGACACTGAGCCACAATTAAGGTTAAAAATAGATTTTGGCTCCTTAGCATGCTCATACTGCAAACAGTAGCCTGCCATTAACTGAAAATGCAGCAATGGGCAAGGGGTTGAGGGCTAAGGGTAGAATTATTCCTGAATTGGAGCAGGTGCTACAGCCCTGTGCCATAAGGGCCGTTAGAAAATTATGGGGGAAAGAATCACTTTACCAAACAAGTACGTCAGTTATCAGAAATGAAAAGTGAATTCTTAAGTTTTACAAAGTACTAGAGCTTTGGGAAGTGTGTATTTGTCATTATGGTTAATTTGCACATATCTCACTGAAGAAAAGGCCAGGGGAGCTAGGCCGAGAACACAGCTGTACAGGCAGCTCAACTAATTGCCTCTCCATCCTCAACCTCATTTATCTTCATTTCTTCCCAATTATACCAAATTATCAATAGTCTCTGTTGCATCAGAGTCTTAATCCCCTTTATTCAGACAGCATTAGAGAGTGGCAGATGAATTCTTGGAGGGAGTCAGGGTAAACAGCCATGAAATGCCACCTCTGGCAGACGGCATTGCTCAGAAGAAATGTGACAAAACATTTGGAATTCGTAACTGGGCATTGGTATGAGGAAGCAAGCTGTTAAAACTTTTTTAAAGATAATCAAGGTGATGCATGGCAAAAGTGTAGCCCATAATTTAAAGAAAATATGCAAAGTTACAGCTGTTCATATCAATGCAAAAATTAATACATTTTATTTGGTATATTCTCAATGATCACTGTAGCATGCAATATTTCAGGCCATTGTATTTTATGATAATAACTAGCCTATTTATATTTGAAGCTAGGTACACAGTTTTTTGGCCAGAGACAAAATATTATTACTTTTCTTTCCAATCAACTTCCAGATTGTACAATATTTTTATTTCTATGACAAATTGGAAATATGTCAAAATTAGAAAACAAACCAAATAGCAAAAGGAAAACATATTAGTGAGAAAACATAATTTGAAAATATTTTAAAATAGTAAAATTTTTTTCTCAATGGAAACAGGCAGAACAATTAATCATTTTGTATCATTTTGTAAGATATCAACAATAAAATATATTTTAGTGGATTTAAATATTTGATGTTTTTTTTAGAAATAACTTAAGTATAATATTTTTTAATTTTACATCCAGAGGCATATAGTCTATAGCTATGTTCATGTAAGTATGTTGAATGAATAAAGAACAAATTTTTAAAAGACACACAAAATAAAAGCTTAGTGTATTTTATTATCAAATGAAGAATTTTTTGAATGAGTTGGTGGCTTTATATTTTGCCATTTCTATAGTAGAAGAAACTCTGCTTTGATGGTTGTATATATGTACTTAGTGCTGAATCCAGTTGCATTCTTTCACATTAGATGGTTCTGCTCAGTGACAGGGAAGGGAAAGGGTGAATTGTCTTGTTTGTACACCTGAGAGTCCTGTCTCATTTCCTTCTTGGGTTATACCTGGGTAACTTGGTCTTAGATCAGTATCCATCTTCTATACTCGTACCTAAGTTACACCCTAGATTGTTCTTTCCTAACTTTCTACAATAATTTTAAAAATTGATACTTTTCTTTTTACAAAATTTACTTAGATTTATATTAATTGAATGAAGGAAATATGTATGAATTGAATCCACAGTCTATACTGGAAAATAATGCTTTTTTATCTTTTATTCCAAACTTACTTTTAAGACTCTTTAATTCTTAGAAAGCAAAATTTAGCAAATTTCTGTCAATGTGTAAATAAGAATTGTCCTCAAACATATCTATGAAGAGTCTATCCCTTCTTCTTATCTAAATCTTTAAAATGATACATTTTATGAAACACTTTGGTATAGTTGGTAGGATATTTTTTGAAAAATGTTTATAGAACATATTTATATCTTCTAAACCCTCTAACTATATAATTATCAGTAGGCACTCTCAAATCCACTGTGACAAGCATACTTTTTTAAGTATGACTGACCGACACACAGATTGGGAATTACTGACTTAATGGCCATATTTTGAATCTTTGGCAAGGATTGCTGTAATTACATGTTCTGAATCAACTGATAAATTGTTGGCAGTATCCCTGTAAAGTCATAGATACTGTCCTTAATTTTCAGTGCTTTCACATATTTGACTATATAATTTTCTTTAAGACCAATATGTTAACATACATATATGTCCATTCAAGTAAAAATGTAAAATTTTTAAAAAGCCTTATGTGAATTATTTATTCAATTCTTGATATCTCTCATAGCCTCAATCCTGTGCTAATCCTGTTGAGAGTCTATTAGGATTAATAATGGAACCAACTTGATCTGTCTTTTGTGTTTTAAAGTATTTGACTCTTATCCGCCCTAGTAATTACAGTAAGTATTTTATATGTTCTATCTTATTTAATTGTTACAATAATAGCAGGATAGGTAAACTGTCTTTATATGTGTAAGATAAGGTTCAGAGGATTTAATACCCTTTCTAAAGCCCATAGATTCTAAATGGGTATGCCAACATCTAGATTCAGGCCTGTTACTATACTTCTAACTACTTTTCATTATGCTCTTATAACTGAGGAAAATATAGTCATACCACATGTTTTATCTAACTTTATGTGCTACTTGGTCTTATAGAGTGTGACTTATTAACAAATGATAGTCAAGTGATGTTACCCTAATTCCACTATTCAGAGACTAGTCTTTAGGTAGGAAACTCAAGAAATGTTACTATTTGGGCAATAATTATTTCTCAGCATTTGCTGTAAATGTTCAAATGGATTCATTTTGGCATTGTTACTACAACACTTTATGATTCCATTCAACTATATTCCAAATCATAAAAGGTTACTACTAGTCTGATACAAAACTACCATGCTTTTAAGGGTGATATTAAGATATATGCGTGATGAATGCTTAGGAGACAGAAAGAAAGAAAAGTGAATTATGTGACCCTTTTCGGTGCAGCCAGTCTTGTCATTTGCTACTTATTCTAACTCATTGGCTTAGAAACCATGGCCTAGTTCATTAATTAATGTGATAATAAAATCTATTAACCTATATAACTGATATATTTATATATCATAAATCTTGTAAGATGAAATATTGAGGGAGATAAAAATATCCAAGTATTGCATTTTGTAGAATTTCAGATGGGGGGGGTTCAAGAATTTTTAATTTATGCTGTATATTGTATTTTTAAAATCAAGATAACTTTGTAAAACCTCACACACCATATCATTTGAATAGTTTTTACTGAACTTCTAATCTTGGATTGTTTTCTTTTATCTGAGTCTGTGCTATATCATTCCAAGAGAAAATTTAATAGAAAAATAATTAAATAAAATACTAATTAATATTGCACTATAAAGCATTATAGTTTCATAGACTAAATGATAGACTGCCAAGGCCAGAGAGAACATTCAGTTACCTCAGGGTATTACTAACAGAATTGAAAGGTAACCAGTTGCTATGTTACTTAAGATCAAAAATAGATGCTGTAATATTTTGTTCAGTCTTTACAGGTCAACTTTTGTAATTTATTTTATGGATCAGAATTTTAGAATATAAATCACAAGCACATATGTCACAGCTTATGAATTCTAGGAAATAGCTCTTTAGCATAAATCTTCAGTTTGTATTGTCTGCAGTTGATGTTCAATATTTCAGAAATACCACAAAAGGAAAAAAGATATATGGTGGTATTATATGATTATTTATGTTACAATTGACTGTATAATAGCTTGTCTTAAAGAGACCACTTACTATTAAAAATGACAAAAGAAACTGAAATTCAGGTAAGAAAATGTTGCTGCTTTGAACTTTTATTATTTTTCAAACATCTTTCAGTATGTAATACAGTAGCAAGAAAGGAATTCAGTTTTTAAAAAGTATGGTGTATTATAGAAATATTCTCTATTAGTCCCAGAGTATAGTTTGACTTAAAGGAATTTAAAAACTAATTCTGCTCCAGTAAAGGCTTTCGAAGACATGTGTAAATAAAGTAAGTAAAGTATGTTAGGTTCAAAAAAGAGCATTAAGATATATTTATCATTTTCAGTTTCAAAATAGCAAGCAAAACCTTTTTATAATTGGTAGTGCCAAATTAATTTTAAGTATAATCATCACAGTATGCAAGAGAGCAAGCATCTTTTCAACCCCGTGACCACACTCTGCCATTCAGAAAAAGGTCACTGTGCCTCCATTACATGTGATTTTATAACCTACATACCTAAAATCTTTGAAACTCAATAATTGAATATTAAGGTTTTAGTCACGGTGCCTCATACAGTACACAGGGAATATTTACATCTTGCAGTAGTTTAATTTAGAAACAAATGCACTGGGATTCGGGGATTTACATGTATTTAGGAAAGTACATCAGCATAATTCTTAGAAAGATGCCTGAATCAAGTACAATATTTTGTAGTAAGCCTGGACTGAATAATAGTTTTAATAGTACATATATTATAAACAAGGACTTCCTATTTGTTCCAGGAACAAACTTTCTCGTCAAATAGATTTTGAATCTTATAGACTTCATTCCAGAATTTTAAAAGAAAATTGTGTGTGGGGTTATTTAATTAATATTTGACAATGCTTACAATATCTTTTGATTGCATACAAGTCCTTCAACTCCTCCCAGGTAAATGTACACTTCTACTTTTTACCAATTGTTTAACTCAAACCTAAATACTGCCCCAAATACTGGTCGTATAGTGCTACCCCCTGGAGCATGGTCCAGAGTAACCATGTGACCAGAGGAAACCTGACTCTTGCCTTTTTCAGAAGCCATGACTTACTAACAACTTCTAAATTATTCATAGAACTCTATGCATATCTCCCACCCGATGATTGGATTTTACCTGTCTTGAGTTTGCAGAAGTCTTGTATATGTTACTGTGAGTTTATATAAGAAAATATCCATTTGTATTTGGAAAATACCATTTCATTATAGTCATTCATCATATCTGGCTTCTAATGTCTTTCCTGCTCCTTTTCTGCAATAATCATTAAGACCTGGAAGGAAAAGGAATGGCATAGATGTTCCCTTTAGTGCTGAGCACCCACCATCTCTTTGCTCTCTTCTGACTAACCAGGAGTGGTCTCTGCTAATCCTAATCTACTGAAAAAAGAAACTTCTCCAATTAGGGATACAAAATGCAGCAATCTTACATGCATAATAATGGGTTCTTAGGAGTTGGTTTAACATGGTATCCATTTAGAAGAAGAATGATAGTAGAGTGTCCCCCAGGGATTCTGGCTTATCTAGTCAAATATTCTTGGCCTTCATAATAATAATTGAAGGCAATGGCAAATAATGTTTAATGTCACTATGAGTTCCTGATGGCCAACAACTCCTAAAAGATTACCTGCTCTTGCCAATAGCCTTTTTACTTTTTAGCCTATGGTATATAGTAATGGAACAAAAACATCCTTGCCACATTACAGGGCAACTACCTTCAAACTCGGTTTTATGTTTGCATTTTCCCTATTGCTAAGAATATTTAACATTTCTGCTGAAGGGACCCTGATATAGCGGCCTCTTGTGAAGCTATGCCAGTACCTGGCAAACACTGAAGTGGAAGATCACAGTCAGCTATTGGATGGAACACAGGGCCCCCAGTGGAGGAGCTAGAGAAAGTATCCAAGGAGCTGAAGGGGTCTGCAACCCTATAGGTGAAACAACAATATGAACTAACCAGTACCCCCTGAGCTTGTGTCTCTAGCTGCATATGTAGCAGAAGATGGCCTAATCGGCCATCACTGGGAATAGAGGCCCCTTGGTCTTGCAAACTTTATATGAGCCAGCACAAGGGAAGGCCTGGGCCAAGAAGTGGGAGTGGGTGGGTAGGGGAGCAGGGGAAAGGGGAGGGTATAGGAAACTAGCATTTGAAATGTAAATAAAGAAAATATCTAATAAGAAAAACATTAAAAAGAAGAAAACTACTATGTTCTCGAACACAGGTGGACATTAAGAAAAAGTTAACCCAAACATGGATTTCTGATTACGAGAAGGAAATACATCCACACATTTGAATTGTGTCTGTGGAAACATGAACTGCATCCTAACCCCACTAATATGGGTGATTAACGCATTCCTTAATCAAAAATAAAATAGACTATCCCCCCATGGAAAAAATAAGAATATTTAACATTTTAAAATGTATTTCCCAGCAGTTTGTTTTTTTCCATATTTGGATAACTCTCTATTTAGTTTGTTGTCCATTTTTAAAATCTCAGTTGTTTGCTTTCTTTGATGTTTAGCGTTACTTTTTAAAATTTCTTTGTATATGTGACTGAAAAAGACATGTTCCCATTCAATAAGCTTCTTCACAAGAATGATGGTGTTGCCTGTAACAGGGGGTTTGGGGGTCAGAGGTTCAAAGTCCTGGGTTTTTTGTTTTGTTTTGCTTTATTAGATAAAAATAATTTTGCATGCTTTCTTTTCCTTTCATTTTATTTTAAATTTTCTGCTATATTTAATCAGTGTGATTTAAATAAAAAGAATCTGCTTTTGGGTAATCTTGCTGGTTTTTTTTTATTTTTTTAAATTGGAGATTATAATATAATTACATAATTCCTACTTTCCCCTTCCTCCTTGCAAATTCTCCTATATACTACCTTGCTCTCTTTCAAATTCACGGCCTCTTTTTTCTATTAGAATTATATATACATACATATATATTCATACATATATATTCTTAAACACATATATAAATACAACCTATTAAATCTGTATAATATTACTTGATTTCAGAACTGACCATCTGGTAATGGAGAACAAATTGGTGTGCTCTTCTTTGGGACAGACTGTTTCTCCAACTCTGAGCATTGTTGCCTATGGTTATTTCTCTAGGGCTGAGGCCTCAGGAGCTTTTCCCTGCATTAGCATGTCTATTGTGGCCTTTGCTTAAGTCATGTTTAGGCAGCCATATTTATCAACGTTCATGAGTATAGATTCTGACGTTTCTAGGAAACATAGTTTCTCATCAACCTTCCTGTTCTGGCTGTTAATGATCTTTTCTGCCTCTTCTGCAATGATCATGAAGACTTCGTTCTGGGGGCTCTGTTGTAAAAGCACAAACTCTGCATTTTGTTTAGTTGTTGTTTTCTATAATTCTCTCATATGTTGCAAAAAGAAGTATTTTTTGTTTGTTTTTGGATTGGAGTGAGGGCTAACTCATCTGTGTGCATGGGGACATATATTTCGAATACAGTTAAATAGTTAGGGGCAATCCTAGCTTAATAAAGTGACTGTTGTAGATTCTTGTCCAAGATCCATGACTTCACTAGAGGTGGATAGTTAGCTACCTACATTGCTACTACAAGTCCTGGAGTTCCTCTTGTTGACTGGGTCTTAAATCAAATAGAGAGTGATTTGTCTTATTTTTCAGTTGTTGGTGTTAATGACTAGGCTACTAGCATTCTATTCAGAAATTCCTTTCCTGTGTCATTGTGTTCAGCTGTATTCCCTACTTTCCCTTGTCAGCTTCAAGGTATAAAGTCCTATGTTGTGGTCCTTGATTCATTTGTAGTTGACTTTTGGGCAGGATGGGCTGTAAGGGTCTAGTGTTGTGTGGACTCTGCAAATTGCTCTTGAGAGGATGATCAAGTTCATAACATTAACCCAACTATTCCAGAAACAGGAGGTCCCTTTCCACATTCTGATATCATCATCAATTCTGTTCTTTAGTATATTTAAGATTTTATTTCAATGTCTTTCACTTCCTCAGTTTTATTTTTTTCAAGGTTCTTTCAAGGCTCTGGTGACAAGGACTCTTCCCCTGATCTGTGTTTGTTGTTGGTGTACAGGAAGACTACAGATTTTTGCATGCTAATTTTGAATTCTGCTACTTTGCTGAATATGTTTATCAGCTGTATTTTTTAACATAAAAAACTAATCTTTAATTGATATACAGCATAGACAACTCTACAAACACAAAAATAATAATAATAAATAAATAATTAAAAAGGAAAAGAGAACATGAGAAATCCTGAATTTTTGCTTTCCTTATGTAAAGCTAAAGAAAGCCATTGGGTAAGGCTGTGCAAAATAATAAATCAGCTGTAATTTTTGGTGGGGTCTTTAGTGCCTTTCTTATATAAAATCATATTATTTTCAAATAGTGATATTTTGACTGTTTTTAGTATTTTTATCCTCCTTATCACTTTTTTTCTGGCTAAGACTTCAAGCCACTGTGTTGAATGGGAATGATGGGAGTGGGCATCCTATTTTTTTTGTGAGTTTAGTCAACTGCTTTGACTTTCTTTCTCTTTAGAATGATAATAACTGTAAGCTTTCTGTATAATTGCTTTTGTTATTTTAAGCTATGTCCCACATATCTTTGTACTTTGGGCTAGTGAGATTGCTCAGCAGGTAAAGCAACTTACTGCCAAACTTGAATTCAATACCAAGAGCCATATGCTGGAAGGAGAGAACTGACCTCTACTACTTCATTTTCTGACTTCTAAAATTGGTTGTGGCATGACCTCTCTCCCCTAAATGATTAAATAAAATGTAAATGTCAACTTGAAAGCTTTAAAAGGTATTACTATGTGTTGGGAATGATGGAGTAGGAAGAATGCCCAATATGTGGTTGAATTAGATAGATCTACATTTTATTCATGTATGGAAATGTGATGAACAATATTAATATAAGTTGGTATAAATATCTTTTGCATTTCTAAAATGCCACATACCTACTAAAAAAGGCTTCTTGCTTTCATGCCTCCTTCTGTTCATTTATATTTCCTAAGAGAAATCAGGAAAGTAAATAATCTTCTCGGAACTCTAACATTTTAAAATAAGTTTTAAGAAACATTTAAAAATTTAAAACTTAAGGTTCCAACTAATCCAATAAAAATTTGTCAGTCCACTCTAAAAATTATGTCTCCACAGTTTATCACTTTATCATTTAGACTGATTCTAAGGATGTGTATTTCTGCTAAATATCAGCTTATCAAGATTCATGTTTAGAGTAGGTGTCTCCTGGTAAGATAATGATTGAAATAACCAATCAACTGGGGTATTAATATGTTAATCATTTTGTCACATATGGTTTATCATCATTTTAATTTTAATAAATATATAAACTATTACTCTCAAATGAGATTATTTGTAAATAGACCCTTTAAAGTGGAGGCTATGTTACCTTAAAAGAAGGCCGTGGGTGAGTCACAAAGTCTATCCCTTCTGACTGGAGCCTGTACATAAAAAATTAGCACACCCATTAGCATCATGGGTAAGCTGATAAAGAAACATGAAATTGTCAACATAAAGGAAGAAGGCAGCCATCTCCAAAGAGGTAGCTAGAGAAACCAAACATGATAAAACCACAGCTGAGGAAATAATATTCTGTTGCTTATGGAATCCTGTCTGTGCTATTTAGCTAGGGAAATGCCAACAAACTATTATATTGAAATGAATAAATAGGCCTACATGTTAAAGGGGTAAACAGGTAGACCAATAGCTATCTAGTGACTGAACATAGATCATATTAATAAAATTTAAAATATTTTTTGCAGTTTTATTTTTTATTAGATATTTTCTTTATTTACATTTCAAATGCTATCCCGAAAGTTCCCTATACCCTCCCCCCGCCCCTGCTCTCCTACCCACCCACTCCCACTTCTTGGTCCTGGCATTCCCCTTTGCTGGGTCATATAAAGTTTGCAAGACCAAGGGGCCTCTCTTTCCAATGATGGCCAATTAGGCCATCTTCTGCTACATATGCAGCTAGAGACTCAAACAAGTCCATTATGAGTGTAGTGGAACATGTGGCCCTGTGGCATTGTGGGGCATCTTTTGGGAATATTCCCAAGAATGGTATTGCTGTGTCTTCAGGTAGAGCTATTTCCAAATTTCTGATGAACCTCTATATTGATTTCCAGAGTGATCGTACCAGCTTGCAATCACACCAACAATGGAGGAGTGTTCCTCTTTCTACACATCCTCTATAACATGTGTTGTCACCTCAGGTTTTGATCTTAGCCATTTTGATTGGTGTTAGGTGGAATCTCAGGATGGTTTTGATTTGCAATTCTCTGATCACTAAGGACTTTGAACATTTCTTTAGGTGTTTCTCAGTCACTTGAGATTCCTCTGTTGTGAATTCTCGGTTTAGTTCTATACCCCATTTTTTGATTGGTTTGTTTAGTCTTTTTGGCTGCTTGTGGACGTTGTACATCGTGGTGCGGAGCCTAGTGCGCACCACGATGTACAACGTCCACAAGGGCCAAGTAGTGGGAGTGGGTGGGTAGGGGAGCAGAGGTGGGGGCAGGGGTATAGGAAACTTTCGGGATAGCATTTGAAATGTAAATAAAGAAAATAGTAATAAAAAAAGAAAACAAATATTACCTCTATTTTTCACAGTATAATAAAATTTCATCATTTTTCCCTTTCCTTCTTCTGAACTCTCCCACATATCCCTCCTTGCTGTTACAATTATTCATTGTTTTGTGTGTGCATATGTGTGTCTATGCATGTGTCTGAATACCTACACATATATGCATAAATGTATATGTCTACATATTACTACTATATATATAATATATTATATATAAGAAATTTTCAATTATACTATATATGTTTATTTATTCACATACTTAGATATATTATAGTTTATTTTAGGTAGGTACTTAATCATGAGATTCCTTATGAATTTTCCAATGTCCTCATTTTTACCATCCTCTATCCTCTATATTTATCTCCTTCCTTTTACATGATTAGAATATCCTACTTTTCCCATTTCATAATCAGATAACCTATACCATACTATTCCTCTCTCCATTCCCACATATACCATAGCCCAGCACTGCTCTCTGTTTACTTTTTCTTGCTTGTTTGTTTTTCATTTTCCCATATGTACTCACATCTGAAGACTTAGAGATAGGAGCCTCAGATAAGAGTGAAATTCAACCTTTCTCTTCCTAGGTCTATCCTCACTCAAGTGATCTATCTTTTTACATTTTTAAAATTTTCTTTGCTTATTTCATATAAATTCCCTATTTTATGTTCGAGTTCTATTATCCTACCTTCTACTTGTAAAGCTTTTTTCCTGAATTTTCTAACTGGGATATGGAGTTTCTCAACTCCATTTCCACTTCAGCTTCTGATATCTTTGATATTTTTATATCTTTATTGAATTCAGTTTTTAAATCCTAATTTATGTTTATTTTTTCATTCAGCTGTGGATTTATATTTTCTTGGACACTCCTATAGCATTTATTGTTATGCTAATGAGGTTAAATTATTTTTTCTTTATGTATTCTTAAAACTCCTGTAGTCTTTTATTAAGTTTATGATTATTTTTTAAATACTGTGTGTTCTGGTATTCATTGAGGTATTTGCCATTAGAGCACACTTGCAGAATACTAGTAAGTTTTGTGGGAGACATGCTGTTTTGGTCTAAGTTTTGTTGTTGCCATTGTTTCCGTATTTGTTGTTGGTGGTTATGTTGTTGTGGTCCCTGTTTTTATTTTTCTGATTTGACCTAGGCATGTGAACTTGTTTCTTTGTTTGTACGTATGATAAAATAATGTGTCCTTCCTTAGATGGGGCCAGGGGCAAGAAATGTGTCACCTGAGATCAGTTAGGTTGTTGATAGGTATGCTAAGTTAAACATGAGTTTAATGCTCATTTGTCAGGATCTAGGCTTGTGAGTTAGCATATACCATGTGTTGGAGATTGCAAAGACAAAGGGAATAAGCTACTTACTCAGGGAAGGTAGCTCATATGATGGGGATTATGCAGGCTACAGGTCTGGAATGAGGCTTGTGGATTTGCAAATTGCAAAGAGTTGGAGAGAAAAGGAGAGATAAGGATGATATGACTTACCCAAGAAAGGTAGCTCCTAGACAAACAGTGTTTGTAGGTCCTCATGGGTCTGAAAGTAGGATTGTAGGTTTGCAGATCAATAAAAAAATTTCTAAGAGATACTATTTATTACAGTTCTACAATGAAGATGAAAAAAAATCATGGTAAAGCTATCAACTGAAATGTTTTCATTTCATTATTTTTAGGTGGAAGTGAATCCTCCTGGGATAAAGATAAGATACAATCTCCACTTGCTGCTCCTGGACCTCAACATGGAATTACTCACGCAGCACTGGCTGGCCAGCCAGGCCTTGGTGGTGCTCCTACTCTTAATCCACTTCAGCAGAATCACCTGCTAAGCAATCGTACGTATACTATGCCAACAAAATTGGATGTGTTAAAAATACAAGGCAAGGACTTCAAGTTATCTTGGAATGACAAAATTTAGTCTATTTCTCTTCAACAAATTATAAACAGTTCAAAATCATGGGAAGAAATAGTGACTTCTTTGGAAATAAGGAATATATATTATATCGGTAACTGAGAAGGCAAAGCAGAAGAATAAAATAAAGCAAGTTAGTATGTGTGAGGTTGCAAAACAGAATATTTGCAACGACCATATAGACTTGGATTTCAAATTCCATTTTTACAAAATTATGTAGTTGTGTTACATTGGAGAAGTCATCAAGAAGGTATAAGTCTCAATTTCTACACCTATAAGATAGCAGTAGAGCTGGGCAGTGGTGGCACATGCCTTTAATCCCAGCACTTGGGAGGCAGAGGTAGGCAGATTTCTGAGTTCAAGGCCAGCCCTGTCTACAGAGTGAGTTCCAGGACAGCCAGGGCTACAAAGAGAAACCCTGACACACACACACACACACATACACACACATACACACACACACACACACACACACACACACACACACAAAAGCAAAGCAAAACAAAACAAAAGATAGCAGTGGAAATAGACCTATTTTGGATTATTATAAATGCTTCCAATTGACAAAGGTAAAGACATTAGTAATAATTGCATAGAATAATTATTCTGTAAATTATAATGATTAATAGTGCTTAGGATACGAATATAGATGATTTGTACAAGATTACCCGGAGAAGATGTCTGTTATTCCTTTTCCTAGGAGTTTTATTCCCCTGTTGAACTCTGAGGTTGAAGCAATAGAAGATTTCTGAAACAGTTACCCCTCATAATATACCATCACCAGAATATGGACTTTGTATAATAGAAGTTTGTTGTAGCTGAAAAACAAAACAAAACAAAAACAAAAACAAAAAACCCCAAAACCTTCAGTTATCATGTATTTTAAATTTCTGAGAGAGAAAAAAATATCTGAGGTTCAGAAACAAGAACACTGAAGAAAACAAGAGGAAAATTGAATAACACCTATTACACACTTCATTTAGTCTAACTCAAATCTTGTTCAACATAAAACATTTCCCTAAAGACATAGTGCTTTCAGTTATTATGCACCTGACAAACCATAAGGGACTTTCAACCAACAACAATAAAACATAGCTCATGAAAAGATGATTCAAATACATCCCAAGGATTGATACAATGTTTCATGAGTTTTGAGAACATAGGTCTACATGCTTAGATCACATGATAAACATGAGCATAGAAGTGGGTCTAGAATCTGAGCACTCCATGGGGCAAGGCCAGAGGAACTTGGATCCCTGAAATTCTGCTGACACCAGTCTAACAGAATCAGTGAGGTCTAGGTTCATTAAAAAAAGACAAAGAAGATGAAGAAGAAGAAGAAGAAGAAGAAGAAGAAGAAGAAGAAGAAGAAGAAGAAGAAGAAGAAGAAGAAGAAGAAGAAGAAGAAGAAGAAGA
>NC_034613.1:98363690-98378891 GCF_900095145.1 Mus pahari
AGAAGAAGAAGAAGAGGAGGAGGAGGAGGAGGAGGAGGAGGAGGAGGAAGAAGAAGAAGAAAAACATGTTTCAAAATCTGAGGTGAAGAGATATTGAAGAAGGCAGTATATTTTTACCTCTGGCCTGAAATATACATGTACAAGCACATCTGCACATACACAGAAAATAAGATTAAGTGTAGTCTAAAGAGACAAAGGAAGCACCAGCATTGATTCAAATACGGCAGCTATTTTATAATTACCTACTGACTATTTAAACTGACTGATGGATGTACTGAAGTAATGGAAACGTAGCACAACAAAACACAGATGATGTAAACAGAGATTAAAAGCTCAAAGGGAGTCAATAGATACATTAGAAAAGAAAGAGGTCACTGTTACATTATGATGAATAACTTTTATTGACTAATGTGTAATTTGTGAAGCTGAAATTAGCCAATAGAAATTTCCCAAATGAAAGATGATCACATGTCAATATTTTTCAGATTATTCCACAAAGTGGACAGAATATTGCCCAATTTGTTTTATGAGGCCCAGATGACTGTGATTCTCAAAACACATAAAAACCCATCAAAGAAAGAATCATAGCCCAATGTTTCTTATGAACAAAGATACAAAATTCCCAATAAAATAAGTAAACATCAAACCCAAGAATGCTTATAAAAGATTATCCATTATGACCACAAAGACTTCATCCCAGAGGCAAATAAAAGTAATCACCCATTAAAAACAAAATTAAAGACAAAAACCACATGATTATCTAATAATTTGCATTAAAAGCCTTTGACAAAATCTAACACCCCATCATGAAAAAAGTCCTGGAGAGATTAGGGATACAGGGGACATTCCTAGAGATGATAAAGGCAGTATTTAGCATGCTCAGAAATAATATTACCTTCAATGGAGAGAAACTACAAAGAAATTTCTGTTAAGTTAGGAACAAGACATGGCTGTCCACTTTCTCCTTGTCTATTTAATATAGTACCCGAAGTCTCAGCTAGAGCAACAGGACAACTAAAAGAGATTAAGGAGATATGAATTGGAAAGGAAGAAGTCCAAGTATCATTGTTTGCAGATGATATGGAGTATACATAAGTGACCCCGAAAATTCTACCTTCAGTGATGTGGCTGGATAAATGATTAAGTTTTATAAAAAACAGTAACCTTCCTTTATACAAATGACAAATAAACTAAGCACGAAATAATAGAAACAACCTTCATAATAACCTCAAATAATAAAAAATATCTTGTGATAACTTGATTAATAGAAATATCTAGTCTTTGAAGAATGAACTTGAGAAGATATCAGAAGATGGAAATATTTCCCATGCTCATGGATTGGTAAGAATAACATAAAAAGTGGTCATCCTAACAAAAGCAATCTTCATATTAGATGTAAACCCAATCAAAATATCAATAGAATTCTTTGTAGATCTTAAAATGATAATATTTAGCTTCCTATGCAAATATACACACTCAAAAAGGATGGCTCCAATAATCCTAACTAATAAATAATAAAATAATTTCGGACACCATCATTGACCTCAAATTGTACTGCAGTGCTATAATAAAACCAATAATAAAACCAATGAGTGACTGACACAGAATCTGACACTTTTATCAATGGAATCAAAATAAAGACCCCAACATTAGTCCACATACCTTTGGACACCTGATTTCTGATAAACAAAACAAAAATACCGCTCAAGTTAGATGGCCACATATAGAAAAATCTAAATAGGTCCATACTTATTATCCTGAATAAACACATAAACATGAAGCCAGATAGACTAAATCCAACAAAAGAAAAAGTATAGAATAATCCTGAATTCACTGGCACAAAAATAAAAAGACTTTCTGAACAGAAAACCATTACCAAGGAACTGTGATTAACAATTAATAAATGGGACCTCATGAAGATGATAAACAACATTATTATTCAGACAAGGTGATAGCCTACAGAAGAAAAAATGATTTTATTACCAACTCCAAATCTGATAGAGAACTAGTATCCAAAATATAGAAAGAACTCAAAGAACTCAAAACAACTAAGAAAATTGAAACTGGGGTACAGACCTAAGCAGAAAATTCTCCAAAGAAAGGTAAATGTCTGTAGGATAGTTAAAGAAATCAACATCAGTCACAAAGGAAAATTATATAATAGCCAACTTTATTTGGGGCATTAGATAACTTACATTCTAAGATTTAGCCAAAATCATATGAGCAAATTTCAGTTGAGTTCAAGTTGTACACACTCACAAATGCCAAGGCACATGAGTTTAAGCTATATACAGTCAAAAAGACAACTTGTGCTTGGAAACATGATTCTGAATAATAATGGGTTAGATGATGAGTAATCTAAAGTCTGTTCATTATATCTGAGAGCAGCACAAAAGCACATTCCAAGAACAACCTATGTTATGGAGAAACAGGGGTTACAAGACTTTTTTCTTGTTACTTGAACTTTTCTCACTTGAACTCAGAAATCTCCTCATGCAGCTTCATTCATGGATCATGTTCGAACAAGTGGTAGAATTTTTCTAAGATCATTGAAAAAGAAAGAAAACATGTGCACTAAAAAATAAGCAAGGCAGAGAAAATGCAAGAAAGAATATGGCACTATTGCCACAGACCTGATGCAAGAAATATGGTGTGAAAAGTAATTCAGAAAGAAAAAAAAATGATAGAGCTGAAACATTCTGAAATCAATACAATAATGTAAATGTTTTTCTTATTCTTAACTTAGCATAATAATATGTTCATAAAGTAGCCAATTGAGTGATTAGTCCTTGTGATAACTGAAATAAATTACACTAGGAGAGAAGATTTGAAAACTCTCTTCAAAATTTTTGACACAGAATTATTCCTGTCTAAAGGAAAGGAAGGGACAAAAATGAAGAAGAGACTGAAAGAAAGGCCATCCAGGGACTGGTACAACTTGGGATCCATCCCAAGTGCAGGTACCAAACCCTGACATTACTATTGATGCCACGTTGTGCTTGCAGAAAGGTGCCTGACATGATTGTCCTCTGAATGTCTGTACTAGCAGCTGACAGAGACAAATGCAGATACTTACAGACAACCATTGGACTGAGGTCAGGGGATCTCTATGGAAGAGTTAGGGGAAGGGCGGAAGGAGCTGAAGGAAATTGTATCCCCACTGGAAGAACAACACTATTAACTAACCCAGAATCCTCAGAGCTTCCAGAGACTAAGCTACCAACCAAAGAACACACATGAGCTGTTCCGTGTTCCCCAACCCCTGCTACATATGCAGCAGAAAACTGCCTTGTCTGGCCTCAGTAAGGAAGGATGCACTTAATCCTGTAGAAACTTGGTGCCCCAGGAAAGATGAATGCTAGCAGGGTAAGGTGAGAGTGGGTGGGTGAAAGGGGGAGCACCCTCTTAGAAGCAAATGAGAGGTAGCATGGAGTGAAAAACTAGTGGATGAGTTACCAGAAAGGAGAGCAGCATTTGGAATGTAAATAAAGTAATTAATAAAAAAGAAAATACTCTTTTTATATGGCATTTGTACTATCTATATATTTATGTAGTAATGTTTCCAACTATATTTAGATGAGTTCTAAATGTACAGGAAAATCTCTCCAGAAATAGGCAAGTTTCTCCAAACCCAACCTATCAGCCATAAATTCATACACATATGAGCAATGTGAGCAACAGTAAATGTACTCAGAAGAATGAATATATTTGTGTGTGTGTGTGTGTGTGTGTGTGTGTGTGTGTGTGTGTGTAATTAAAGAAATGGATTTGAGAGAGAATTGAGGCATATGGGAGGAGTTGTGGCTGAGAGACGACTGGAAATATTATAAATACTGAATTCATACATGAAGTTCCCCAAAATCATTACATTTAAAATAGGCCAAGCCAAATAATAAACTTATCTATAAGTGAAATAAGAGGGAGAAGAGTGACTAGGGAAAGTATGAAGTGAAATTGTTATAAATTGTTCCACTAAAACCTAAGAAGGCAATAAAAGGTGGGAGATGGGGTAAAAGAGATTAAGAAAACATGAAAACAACCAATAAAAATAAATGCAGAAGCTACCTAAATTAGCTTAATAAATGATTTTCAAGGAAATGGTCTGAATTGGCCAGTTAAATGATATCAACTGGTGTGTGTATCCTAATAGCATCAAACATGAGGGGATTTTTTTGCTTTTACTTGAAAGTGAACTTGCTTCCTTTGAAATTCTCTACTGACTCAGCAAACTGAAGCAAAACTAAGAGCAACCACAAACAATATTATAAAAAACAAAGATAATAAGAAAGGTTGATAAAAGAAGAAACAAATATATGCTTCCTATGGGAAATTCATTTAAAATACAAATATATATAAAGGGAAAGAGTAATAATTATCATGCAGAAAAAATAAAAATGCTGGAGTAACTATATTAATTTTTAAAAGCCAACATCAGAGGATCCAAAATTAAATTATCAATTTCATTTAAAATGGCATAATGTATCTTTAAGTACTTGTACCAGTATTCTAAGTTTCTGGGCTAATATCCGCTTATCAGTGAGTGCATATCAAGTGAGTTCTTTGTGATCGGGTTACCTCACTCAAGATGATATCCTCCAGATACCTCCATTTGCCCAAGAATTTCATAAGTTCATTGTTTTTAATAGCTGAGTAGTACTCCATTGTGTAAATGGACCACATTTTCTGTATCCATTCCTCTGTTGAGGGACATCTGGGTTCTTTCCAGCTTCTGGCTATTATAAATAGGGCTGCTCTGAACATAGTGGAGCATGTGTCCTTATTACCAGTTGGAAGATCTTCTGGGTATATACCTAGAAGAGTTATTGCTGGATCTTCTGGTAGTACTATGTCCAGTTTTCTGAGGAACTTCCAGACTGATTTCCAGAGTGGTTGTACTATATTAATCTTACCAATCCATGAGCATGGGAGATCTTTCCAACTCCCGAGATCCCTTCGATTTCTTTCTTCAGAGACTTGTAGTTCTTGTCATACAGATCTTTCACTTGCTTAGTTAGAGACACACCGAGATATTCTATTTTATTTGTGGCTATTGTGAAAGGTTTTGTCTGCATAATTTCTTCCTCAGCCTGCTCATCCTTTGAGTAGAGGAAGACCACTGATCTGTTTGAGTTAATTTTATATCCAGCCACTTTGCTGACGTTTTTTATCAGGTTTAGGAATTCTCTGGTGGAATTTGTGGAGTCACTTAAATTTACTATCATATCACCTGTAAATGGTGATATTTTTACTTCTTCCTTTCTAATTTGGATCCCTTTGACCTTTTTTTGTCTAATTGCATTGGCTAGGACTTTGAGTACTATATTGTGCAAACACACACACACACACACACACACACACACACACACACACACACACACACATTGGTATAATTAAAACATAGACCGAAACTTGAACAGAAACTTCAAAAATATATGGGTGGAAAAATAAACATATTAAAGCAATTTTGCATCATACGTCATTAGGAATTTGTAAATTCAAATGAGATTTCATCATACAAATATTATAATATGTAACATCCAAAAATCTCTTAAACTTATCCTGCTTACACAATCGTCAATCATAAAGAAAATGCTTTGATACTGGATAAAATTGAAACCAACAGAGTCACTGTTGAAAGAATTTTAGCCCATTTTACAAACCAAATAAAGTTTTTCATAATTTACTAATTAATGTGAAACATGTACCAACACAAACACTTAGACATTAAAGCTTAGGATAGCTTTATAATTATTAAATATTGAAAGCAAACAGAATGTACTTAAATAGGTAAATGGGTCAAAAACTATGATAATAAATGTTATAGAACAATTAAAGTAAAAATACATGACCTATTCTGACTGGTGTAAGGTAGAATTTGATTTGTATTTCTCTGTTGACTAAGGACTTTGAACATTTCTTTGATAAGTGCTTCTCTGCCATTCAAGATTCCTCTGCTGTGAATTCTCTGTTTAGATCTATACCCCATTATTTGATTGGGTTGTTTGGTGAATGGAAACGTGGTACCTTGGAGGGTACGATATGGGGGCACCCTCTAGAAAGTACCAGAGACTTGGGAGATGAGAGACTCTCGGGACTCAAAAGGATGGATGACCTTGGATGAAATACCCTACAGTGGGGAAAGGGAACTTTTAGAGTTCACCTCCAGCAGAAAGACAGGGCATCAAGTGGCTAGATGGGGTTGCAATCCCACAGTCAAGAAGTCTGACCAAGAATTGTTCCTGTCTGAAAGAACTGCAGGGACAGAAATGGATAGGAGCCTGAGGGAAAGGAGGTCCAGTGACAAGCCCTACTTAGTATCCATCTCAAGGCCTGACACTATGACTGATGCTATGGTATACTTACAGACAGGAACCTAGCATGTCTGCTCTCAGTGAGGCCCAACAAGCAGCTGACTGAGACAGATGTAGATACTAACACCCAATCAATGGACTGAAGTTGGGGACCCCTGTGGTTGAATTAGAGAAAAGCTGGAAGAAGCTGAGGAGGGCGACCCCATAAGAAGATCAGCAGTCTCAAATTTCTTGGACCCTTGAGATCTCTCAGACACTGAGCTATCAACCAGGCAGCATACATGAGCTGGGTTGAGACCTCTGACACATATATAGCCAAGAAATGCTGGGTCTGGCTTCAGTGGGAGAAGATGTGCCTAAACCTTGAGAGACTTGAGGCCCCAGAGTGTGGGGAAGGCTGGCAACAGGAGTGGAACATCCTCTTGAATACAGGACAGGAGGTAGAATATGATGTGGAACTGTGGGAACTGTGGGGTGGGGGACTGGGAGGGGAGTAATAGCTGGGCTGTAAAAAAAAATTTAAAAAATACACACACACACACACACACACACACTAGCATTCCTCATATAACCTTGAATGAGTGTTATATTCACATTAGTAAGTGCAAAACAAAGCATCCTAAAAGGCTAAATAATGCATGAGTGTGACTATATGATATTAGAAAAAAAGCAAATCTATAGAGATAGCATAAAGTTTAGTAGTTTCCAGAGATTAATATTCTAATAGAAAGCTCAAGAGAAAATCACAGTGTATTTTGATATAATGAAATCATTCTGTATGATACTAAAACAATAGATCTAAGATAATATGCATTTTTAATACTTAGGGAGGTATAATTCAAAATTTAACTTCTTGTATAAAATAAGTAATTTGATGAATAATAATGTATAAGTAATGATATTCTTGTTAATAATATACTAAAGTAATTTAGGATACTAATAAAAATGTTAGTTGTGGAGGGAGAGTGGGGGTACTGTATAGCAAAATTTTTTGCTTATCTATTCTACAAACCTAAAGATGCAGATAGTCTTAATGTTTTAAATTGAGACAGAATTGCATCACTATCCCCCATCCCCCATTTGTATGTATGTATGTGCTTGTATAAGAACATAAATACATACACACACATGTATATATGGTATATATAAACCACGATATATATGGTTTCATGGGTGACTACTCTGCATTGGACAGCCAATAAGGGGATTCACCACTGGGAGAAGAAAAAAAAATCCTTAATAAAATGAGATTTTATCTTTTAAAAATTGTTGTGTTGTTCTGTGTTATGCTGGGTTAGAGATACAATTCCTCTAACCAGTCATCCATGTGAGGTGATGGTATGGTGAGTTACAACTGTAAATAAATATAAGTAGTACTGTAGGGCTAGACTGTAGAATTAGTAATTCAGTGACCAAACTAATTATGTGTATGTTATTCTAGTGTAGAAATTAATCATTAAAAGTTTTCAAATTGGAGTGAAGGGGTAACTAAAATGACGTAAGAAGAACAACCAAAGACACTGGGAATTGTTACTGAAGGGAATGCTGTCTGATATCACTATAGAAATGAAAAGATTCAATAAAAATTAATAAGCAAATTGATGTCAGATTTAGATGGACAATTGGCATATAACTGAAGTTCGTACCCTTCATGGTTAGGAAGAGGTGGTGGATGCATTCATATTAGAATGTTAGTAGTTACGAGAATACTAGGTACAACAGAAATGTTTCTGATAATAGCTTGCATTAGGTCCTTGTAGTTCACATGAATGAGATTATCATGGATGAGATCATCACCCATCCTGATGATTATTTTTTAAAGTCAGATTTATCTTCATCACCATGATATTAAATGTCTATATACATATCTAGCATGTGAATTAAATAAACCACATTGCTATCATGTTTTATACTGTTGATGGGTTTTAATTTAATGTTTCCAGCTTTAGCAAAGGGTTGACTTAAGTAATTCAATATTTGCATATGCTTTCCATGTGTAGCTGATGTCAGGGTCACTTTTAAACTGGCCTCCAATGTAAATATTAGCTTAGAGTCTGAGGAATTTTAGCCAATTGGCAATTAGGTACTGCAGGTTAGGATATAAAAATGTTACTCTTAAGTTCTTCATGATTATTTGAAATATTTGGTGAACTGTATTTTAAAACTACCAATGGACTGTTAAATTCCGTTTGTAGTTTGCATTTAGTTTGCATGTCAATTGGATTTTAAGTAAGCATATTTCTTGATGTGGCCAGATGGTGTCTGGGTGATGTTGAATATCATTTGAAAATGAGAAAATATCATTACACAATTAAGGGAAATAGAAATTACATTAAAACATATTAAAGATTTTGAGAGTAAAAAGAGACATGGATAGCAACTTTAATACACAGTTTAATTATTGACTAAAATATTACAAATATAAACAACAAACATAGTTTAAAATTTTGAATTTGTAATGAGAACCATTTAAGGTTATCAATGCTTATTAAATGGAATAATAGGTAACTATTTTTAGGATTAATATGAATCTTAATATCTTACTATTCCATCATATGAAATGCATGATTGGTAAGGTATATAAATGCATAAAATGGAAGTAATTTGGTAAGACTGACAAGAAATTTCTACTGTGAGAGTTTCCACATATATGAGAGATCATATGATCTCTGCGTGTTTAGTTTATTTCACTTAGAACATACTCTTCAGAATTATAAATGTGAGATGAATACATGTGTGTTTGTTAGCCACATTTAATCCATCATTATAATGTCACTTTGTACCCATAATTAAACAAATATGTTTATATATCAATTGATAATTAAGTACTTCAAAAGGAATTTCAGAAACTAAGCTTCCAATAGATTGTTGTAGATTGTATACAAATATATTAGGAAAATTTGCAAATTGAAATTAAGACTTATTTTTGCTATTCCTTTGAGAAAAAACTAAATGCAATATAGTGGAAGGCAATGCTGTTAGTGATAACTTAACAGAAAAATCTTTGATATCTAGTACACTGATGTCATAAATTGTTTCTAAAATGTACTTAAATATTGAATGCTATAATATGGATAGGGACTTTTATTCAACATATAGTCAAAAAGAGTACAAAACATTCCCTTTCTTGACTTTGACTTTAAATGTCCAGGCTTCTTTCAACCCTTGGGCAACTCTCATGACTGCATTTCATAGCTGTCCACCCCATAAACATTAAGGACAGATGTATTTATTACTTAGGAAGTCTTTTAAACTTCAATGGTCACTTAAATGTTGCAAGAGCCTACAATCTGGACTTATATTTTATTATCTTTTGTTCTCATTGTACTTCTCAACAGCTTTAAATTAACCATCACAATTGAATTCAGACGGCACACCTCAAGTAAAACTACTTCTTCCATTCAGCCTCTAACTAAGTTGTATTTCATTTTAAATTTTACGTCAAACATACACGTTCACAGACTGGTAGACAAGTGTTACCTTTATCATATGATTGAGTGATAGTATTACTTCTATTAATGGTTTGATAAATTGGCCATCAGTGTCTGCTGAAAACACTCCTAAAACACTCTGAAAGTATGTCAGAAAGGAAAATAGACTACTTTTTGTTATTGTTGGTAGGATCAATATGAGTGCTGTCCATAGTATTTTCATAGCCCATTGTAAATTGTATAAAGTAGGTAATGCTGTTTTAGAACATATGTTTAAAAACATTGTTTTATAGCACCGTCCAAAATGCCCAAAATACTGTAGGAGAAAAATTCAAAATACATTTTAAAATGCTAATGTTTACATGATTAGTCTAACTTCATCTTGCATCTCTTCAAAGATACTTCTAAATTCTGACAACTTATTAAGTAGTAAGTAAAGTAAACAATTATTTTAGTTTGCAGCATTTTACCTAATGACATGTCTGTGACTATCACAAGCGGAATGCAGAACAGTTTAGAGTTATTCCTTAGGATATCTAAAACACTTGAAAATTATTTCAACTTGTAAAAAAAAGTATTGAATTCCTGGTAATATAAACAACATTGACATTTGCTACTAAAATTGAAATCAGTTTAGTACTTTAGCATACTTATTATTTATTAACAAAGATATAAAGTTGGAGTTATAAGCATTCCTTTTATTGATATATTTTCTTTAATAATTTGAAACTTAGGCAATTTGTATTCTGCCTGACTAACTCACCTATTAAAATCTGTTAAAGGAAGTGGCATGCCAGAGACTATGTGAATAGCAAAAGATTCTGTTAATAGTACTGATGGTCCAAAATGTTACTATTGTGCAATAAAACAATTTTAAAATGCTATAATAATGAACAAGAATGCTTTAGAAAATCTTTCTCGTGCTATTATGTAAATATTTTAATGTGCACTGTCTCTTTTAGGTCTGGATCTCCCATTTATGATGATGCCTCATCCCTTACTTCCAGTCAGCTTACCTCCTGCATCAGTTGCCATGGCAATGAATCAGATGAATCATCTCAATACTATTGCCAACATGGCTGCTGCAGCCCAGATTCACAGTCCACTCTCCAGAGCTGGTGCCTCTGTTATAAAGGTAGGAATCACTATTTTGAAGAAGATGAGGATATTGATTGTGTACAGATTTTTATAAATATCAGCAGTACCACTAAATCTTCAGTAATAACACATAGATCATTGACTCTATTATTATGCAGTGCTTTTGAGTCTGGTTTCTGACTAGGCCTGCTAGGTTTTGTTATTGCTCAGGTTTGTAGTCTTTTTACTGCTACAGATCTCTCTTTTACTCAAATCTTGTGTCTTAAAATCAAGTGCACTGTATATAAGATATGCAGCCTAACTAATCAAAGGGAGGACTCTAATGTAAAACACATTCCCATTTGTGGGATGAGATGATGTAACATTGTGCATATTTTTGAAATTTAAGTGAAAATTGTAAGATAATCTTTACTGTACAGTATTTATACTCAAACAGGTTTTGGTCCCAATTCTAGTTTGCCACCAATTGATTAAATGGCCTGAAATATGATATGTCCCTCTCTTGAATACATTTCTTCAATTGTAAAATGAAAATCACAGTAATTCTCTCTCTATTCTACTTGATTGACTAGAGATAATATGAACAAAATATTTGTTAAAACCAGTAGAGCATAGCAAGGAAATCGGTCAGTCACTGAAGCGCTATCACCAAACCATGAAGGCCTGAGTTCAGATTGCCAACATAAAAAGGTAGCAATTGTTATGCAGTTCTGTAATCCTAGCACTGACAGGATAGACACAGCCAGATCCATGTCCATTCATTCTAGCATGTCAAACTAAGAGAAGACTTTTTCTGATATCAGGAAATGCATTACAGTTGATGGACTTTAACTGGAAATGTGATCTTTTTTATACGTATATTTCATATATTCTCATATATTTCAGTGTTCATGTAAAAATATCCTACTTTTTTGAATATTTTCACATAGATTTAACTAAGAATTACAGTCACCTTTGTGAACAACTTGTCCAAATATATTGCTTAAAGCATGGACTAGGCTCTATGGTTTAGAACACTTGTCATTTTTGCAGAGGTGCAGAGGACCTGGCTTGAGGGCCCAGCACCCACATTCAGGTTCATACCACCTTTGTGAACTTGGCAGTGGTGGCATGTGCCTTTAATCCCAGCATTTGGGAGGCAGAGGCAGGTGGATTTCTGAGTTCAAGGTCACATTTCTTTATTTACATTTGTAAAATAACTTTTGCTAGATAAACAGAATATATTTAAATAAATGTTGTTCATTGTTTTTACAGAACATCTGAATTGAACTCATTTCTTCAAAACTATTTAATCACAAATTTTAGTATTTTTATACAGAAATAAATGTTCTAATTATGAAATGTTGCTTTACTATTACAAATTTACTTTATATTAGGCAATATCTCAGTAGTGTATTTCATTCGAACTTCCTTTTTATTGACTAATATAATCGATCTTTGAAAATCTATTCTTTTCTCATAAATTACATCCTGACCCTAGTTTCCCTACCTCCTCTCTTTCCAGGCCCTCTCCCCTACTGCCTCTCTTCTCTCCCAGATCTGCTTTTCAGTTCTCCTTCAGAAAAAAGGACAGCTCTCCAAGCACTATCAACCAAACATGACATAACAAGTTGCAATAAGATTAGGTACATCCCCTCATATTAAGGCTGGATAAGGGAACCCAGTAGGAGGAAAAATTTCCTGAAAGCAGGCAAAGTATTCAGAGACAGCCTCCGCTCCCAATGTTAGGAGTCCCATGAAAACACCAAGCTGCTGTACAAACCCATACAGGCTCATGACTTTTGGTTTAATCTCTGTGAGCCACTATGAGCCCTGCCTGATTAGCTTCTTCTGTGGCTTCTGCTCTTGTCATGTCCTTGACCCTTCAAATTACTAAAATCCTTCTTCACCTTCTTCCATAGAATCAATTTAAAACATAGATAGATATCAAAATTTCATAAACATAATCACGGAGTAGGACAAGTTACAAAAATGCAATATGCTTAATTTTTTTACTTCATAAAATATTTGCCAAAATAAAACACTCAAAGTTTATTGCCAAGTCTATGCTTACAATTTTACTAGATTTTTTTCTCTATCTCCAATCTTGAAATTTTCTTAAAATGAAATTTGTCTATGTGTCGAATCAAAATTAATGAGAAAGTAAGCTATGAATTTGATAGTAATGAGGGTGTATAAGATGACTGGGGAGGGTGACAGGGAAGGGAGCAATAATGATTATTTTATAATCTCTAAAAGAAACCATTGAAACTTATTGGATACAGACAATTGTGGCTGAGGCTTCCCAGAGTATATGTATTACTTTCATATTTTACACTGTATGTTTGGTTATTTGAATGCTTACAGAATCAGATGGATATACCATTTAGTATATTTATATGAATGTCCAACAAGCTTAGTTAAATTATGTTGAATATTGCATACAATTCAAAAAGTTCAAATTACTGTTGGTAATTTACAAGTTCAGTTTTCAAGCTCTCTTATTTGAACTATTATCCAATACTGTGACTGGAATTCAGCTCTCACCACCACCACTACCACCATTACCACCACCACCACCACCATCACCAGCAGCAGTAGCAGCAGAACAAAAGCAACAACAAACCAAAAGAACAATTCCACCACAATATAGATCTTGACTTAAGAAGATTTCTGTAACACACAAATATTCTTACCAACACTGACTCCATGCACCTACAAGTAAAATAAGTAAATTATAAAATCAAAAAAATTAACATTGACCCTGGAGGAGTAGGCTTCAACAGAACACATTTGTATTAAATCCCTCCAAATAATATGAACACTTTTGCAAACACCTCTATGTCAAAGTCCTGGATGTTAATTAAGCTAAATAAAAACAAATTTTCCAGTCTATTTACTTATCTATTTGTTTTCAATGTATCAAGAAAACATAACAAACTAAATGTTTGGAAAATTACCAAAAAAGTAGTAGGGAGTTTGATTATCAATTTAATTTATACCTATGCTTTAACACAGAATGACCTCAAGATTAAAGATAGCTGAACAGAATTAGATTTGAACCATTTTCTTCAAATTATATAAATATTTTCACCACAGTGTTAAAATGTTCTTTTTGTACCCCCAGAATGGGAAAATCATAGAATTTTTTGAGGTCTTAGACATATTAGAAAAATATATGTATTGTTTTTGATAGATTTCTTTAGTCACATGGATGTCTTCTTCTTCTTCTTCTTCTTCTTCTTCTTCTTCTTCTTCTTCTTCTTCTTCTTCTTCTTCTTCTTCTTCTTCTTCTTCTTTTCTTCTTCTTCTTCTTCTTCTTCTTCTTCTTCTTCTTCTTTTTCTTCAATTTACATTCCCCTCCTTGCCAGTTTCTCACACAATTTACGTTCCCCTTTTTGTCAATTTCTCACACAATGCTTTCCCCATTCACCCTCCCCTTCTCCTGTAAACAGGTAGGGGTCCTCAAGGTATCTCCCCACCCTGGTACTTCAAGTCTCTGCTTGGTAAGGTGTTTCCTCTCCCACTGAGGCCAGACAAGGCAGCTCAGCTGGAAGAAAATATCCCACAGACAGGCAACAGCTTTTAATATAGCTCTGCTCTAGTTGTTCGAGACCCACATGAAGATCAAGCTGCACATCTGCTACATGTGTGCAGGGAGGCCTAGGTTCAGTCCATGTATGTTCTCTGGTTGATAGTTCAAACTCTGAAAGCCCTAAGTGTCCAGGTTAGTTGACTCTATTGGTCTTTCTGTGGAGTTCCTATTTCCTTTGGGTCCCATGATCCTTCCTCCTATTCTTCCGTAAGAGTCTCCAAGCTCCATCCACTGTTTGGCTGTAGGTGTAGTGCTTACTATTTTAAAATCATTTTTAGCTATATAGAATAATCCTACTGTAACTCAGATGCTTGCAATAGTAGGTCCTTGCTGCATTTTATGATTTCAATTTTAATCAATTAAGCAAGATGAATTCTATGATTTCTTGGTTGTAATTAGTCACATTTCAATTGTTCAATAACAACATGTTATGTGTGGCTAATATATTGGGCAATAAAAACAAGTAAGATTTCTATCATTGCAGTAATTTTTATTGGCTTGGATGGCATTCCACAGTGTAGTTGAAAAGTTCAAAACCAGCAGTTATCTTTAAAAAATAAACAGTAAGTTTATTTAAAAATCAACATGAGAGGCCTAATGAGATTTTCCAACAAGAGAATATTTTCTGCCAAGTCTCATAACCCAAGTTCAGTGCCCAGGATCTGCATGTTGTAAAGAGAACCAATTCTCTGAACTCTATACATGCTATGTCTCTGTCTCTCTCTGTCTCTGTCTCCATCTCTCTCCCTCCCTCCCCCCCTCTCTCTCTCTCTCTCTCTCTCTCTCT
>NC_034613.1:98378921-98401519 GCF_900095145.1 Mus pahari
CACACACACACACACACACACACACACACACACCAAATAAGTTAAGAAATATATGGTTAAAAAAGAAGTACATATCACCCGCTGTATTTCAATTAGCTTTGTTGTTTTTAAGAAAAGAGAGGCATTGCTATGTATTACTAATATTTTGTTATTGCCAATTTGAATGTAGAGTTAACATGAGTTTAATGATTTAGAAAATATTTAATGTGTTCAAATGAGTGCATTTTTCCTTGTTTTGTTATAGTTCTTGAGAACCTGTGAACAAATTATAACTCATTAAATATAGGGCCCCTGCGACCTAGCAAGAACTAGTTCCTCACAAGTCTCAGTTAATGAACCAGTACATTTATTAGAGTTACTTACAAGAACTCCATGCAGGGAACATATATTCAAAGTATGTTCCTTTTCAATTGGACTCATAATCCCCTAACAGGGCACAATTTCGATCTAGTACTACTGTAAGGTAAAGCAAAGGCTTTAAAGTAGGGTAGTCATAGATCCGAGTGGAAAATGACTGTTATTAAATGCAGGCTGTATGTCTGTCAAATTTTCTTCTAGATATTTGCATTTATGTCCAAAAACTACTATTGCTGTCAGCTTCAGTCAGGTATGGGGAACAATTACTTTCTTCAGTGAGTTGCAGTACATAACAGAGACTCATATCTAGTTATACTCATAAGGAAAAAAAAGACTGTTTCAGAGACAATAGCCTGATGGAAGAAAATAATCAGACATCTACATTACCTCAGTAATGTCCTGCCAGTGTTATAACAACAGGCACATATTGTCTAGCGTTTTTACAGCATATCACATGGAGTTTCCATTAGAACTATTGACATAATTCTACAATGATATCATGGAAGAAATATCTGTGTACTTTGTAAGGTAGCCAGCAGTGAGGAAGCTTGATATACCTATGTACTGCATTCAAAGGATGTTTCATTTGAGCAGTAGACATTTACATCCTAATACTGTTATGAGTCCAACAACAGTGACATAGTGTCAACTCTTTCCTTGGCCAATAGGTTTATTTTAATTTGCCTTTGAAGTGTCTTAGAATTTCATTCAGATATAGTTTGTGCCCTATCTGTCTTCCATCTCGCTAAATCCTTCAAGATTCACTCAACTATGTCCTCTTCCAATTACATGTCCTCTGTTGTTGAAAATAAATAAATCTGTGGATGATCCTAAGATTCTGCCCCAACTTCCATGAAGATGCCTTAGTTTTGGGGGATACTGTTTATACAACATAAGTCCCATTTTGGCTGAGCCCTCCAAAGACCCATATTTTCTATACTTTAAGCAGTTGTGTGTAATTAACCTCCCTCTACTCCAAGAAGCTTATCTGCTGAGGAGCAAGAGCTATACCAATTCATAAATGTAAAGATAAATGTTCAGAGAAGAATCTAGTACTGTATCCATTGAGCAAAATAGAGTTATTCTTAAGAATCCATCCCTCATTTAATCTAACTGCTCTGTAGGTTCTGGAAGTGTGTTTTCCCACCCTTACAGAGTACAATCCTTCAGCTTCTTATACTGTTCTGCTAGATGCTTTTTCAAATCTCTTACACACTCAGTATTTTATTTTCCATGTAATGAAGCTTTCCACAGGAAGCCTGGGCAAGCCTTAGGAAGGGTAACCACCTTCCACTCCAAGCTAGTTCTAGTTGATACCAGGGTTCAGAAAGTAAGGAGATGCTAAATAAACCAATCAGCACAGTCTCATACAGCATGAAAAGATTCCATGACTTGTATGAATTGTTCATTAAAAGAACAATATTAGGTATAGCGGTATGAATGGCAGGTTTTATCATATTAAGCTCTCTATGATCTGAAATCATTTTTTATGAGCAATCCAGCTTCTTTATCCTGGGGTGCTACCCGGAGCCTCGTTCACATGCCTTACGTCCAATCATGATGGGCTCAGTGGGGACTGCTCAAGCTGCTTAGCTTGGCACAAGGCCTAGAGGCAATGAGCTAATTCTCTTGCCTGCTGTGGATGTCAGTCTGGAGAAACCTTGGGTATGACAGTGTGGTACTTTGAAGTGGTTCAAACTGAAACCTTTCCCTTAGATACAATTTCTAAGAGTTTCACATGTTAAATGAACAATTCTAGTATACCCTTCTAAAGAAAAGAAATGAACAAATTTTTCTGAATGCATATAACTTATGTGGGACAAGATTTTTTTTTGAATTTTACTCTTTTGTATCATTCACTCCATTTATGAACTGCTATGTAGAAAAAATTCTTATTGAAGTTTAATATCACAGATTTTTTCTTTCTGTAATCTTTTCCCTAATTCCAGATGAACAAAAGTCTTGACATACTTACTTTCAAGAGGTCCAAAAAAAAACCTCTTGTTTAGATTTCTATTTTTTCTTTCTTTTTCATATTGCCTAGCACACTATAAAGCCAAATTACATGTAAGACTAAGCAATACAGATTTACCAAATGGTCTCCTACCTAATAATGATCATGATCCATCATTGGGATCAAGAACAACACTAATCACCTAGCAGTCCATAGAATCCTGTTCAATTAACTTCTTTTTAAACTTGTTATTGATTTTTTGCTGAGTTTCACATAATGCACCCCAGTCCTGCTCATCTCCCCACTCCTTCATATCAGCCCTTAGCTTTTGTAATACACTCGCCAAATAAAACTTATAAGAAAACAAATAACAAAAAACAAAACATTAGACAATATCTCACTGTAGAAGCTGTAGTATGACACAGTATGCCCCTTTGTCCACATATCTTCACTTTCAAATGTTCATTTCAATGAGTCATTAGTTTGGTTAGACTTCTTTGGCTTCTTTGACACCATCAATATTGAATCCTCATTGGGACTTCTCTAGACTATTCTGTTGTCCCATGTCATGGAGATGCTGCAGCTTTGGAACAGCGGGACTGGTCCTTTCACAAGTTCTAATGATTTGCATAGGATATAGACCCAATTCAGAGTCCTGGATCTGGGCCTGGACGATAGTTTAAGTGGTCAGCCTGCCTGGTTTTCTTCATCTGTTTCACCAGGATGTGCTCTTCAGCACTGTTACAGCTAGGCCACCCAAGGCTGCCAATGATAGGAGTCAAGGTCAGCACTCCTGTTCTCATGTCTTCAGGGCCAGCTCACCTTGACTGTGCTGCCAAGTTCAGGACCCACTCTTACAAGTGTTATAGCCTGTGAGGGACTGGGACAGCTATGCTCTTACACTCTCCAGGCTAGTTCTCTAGTACCTTTGCCATTAGGGCCAGCTTCACTCTATTGCCCAGGTTTGGTGCAGGGTCCTCTCCCCAGAGTGCTAGAGCAAGTGAAGAGGGCAGGGATAGTGCTCTTCCTGTCATTAATCCATGATCAGCACTCCTGGCTACTGCAGGTAGCAAGAGGGGGAGAAGGAGGCATCACCCCTGTACCCACATCACCTCAGACAAGTGGGGGTAGCTAGCTTTCCCATGCATCTGCCTTCTAGACCAGCTCACCTGAGCCCCCTCCATCAGAACCAGCTTTACTGGGAGGCCCAGGCAAGTTTCAGCGCCTGTCCTCTCTCGAGTGCTGCAGCTTGGTGAGGCACAGGGCCAACACACCAACTCTTACCACTCCAAGGCCGCAAGTGGAGGGGGGTGAAGGGGAAGGTCATGGACCTAGCACCCACCCCACCTCCTGGCAGATCAATGGTGGGATCAGCTCTCCCTCGCCATGTCCTGAAGACTGGCTAACCCACTACCCCTTGCCCAGGGTCAGCACTACTGTGCTGCCCAGGCAAGATGCAGGACCTACTCTCCTGCATGCTGCAGCTGCAAAGGGGCAGGGTCAGTTCTCCTGTTCTCATGATTCCCCCAGGGCAACTCTCCCAACTGCTGCATGTATTAAAGAGCAAGGTGTGTGTATGCCGGGGGACGGGGAAGGGGGTAGGAAAGAAGGACAATTATGCACAGTCACTGGATATCCATGAGGTCCCTGGAAGCAGCCCTAAACAGGGACATCCCCATGTTTTTTAACTGTAAAAGAATCATGGACATCATCATTGACCACTGATGCTGCATAGCCATGGGCTCAGACATGGGCCTCGGTGGCAGCTTGGAATAGGACTTCACCGTGGTCTCAGCTGGCAGGGGTGGCCACTCACAGTGTGCTACTCCTCTCTACCCTCAAGTCTTTAGTTCCATCTCTCTTCATAGAGCTCAAGCTCTTCCACTTCTCTTTCCAATCTTGCTTTAGGAACTTTGGGAATTTTCTTTCCTGTAAGCCTCAATACTCCGGGATGGACTGTTTTAATCTATGGGAAAGAGCTACCTAAAACTTGAAAAAATATGAAACAGATATAGGAGATAAAAACTATTTGCATATTTTAATGCCATTTGTGAGTGTGGTCATACTTTGCAGCTAAATATAACTCAAGCATGAATAGGAATAGTAAGACACTATTTGTGTAGATGTGAATCCTGCTATCAACCATTGTCACCATGTTACTTGAGACAAATAAGTTAATCTCCTTGTAACATAGTGTTTTCATTTTGACCTAGCATCTAGTATCCAAACTTGAGTTCCCTAAAAGCAAAATTTTATGCTTCTCTTAACTATTGCGCCATCTCTCCAGTCCAAGTGCACTGCCTGTAACTCCAAATTCAGAGATATCTACATCCTCTGCTCTCTGTAGGCACCTGCACATATACCCACACAGTCACAGATACACATAGGCACACGCTCGCACACACACACACACACACACACACACACACACACACACACACACACACCAATATGAAAGTTGATTTCCATCCTCCCCTGAGAGATTACTGGCAGTTTCTTCAATGACATAATCACTGGAAAGTTGGCATTGTTCCCATAAATAATCACTTGTCCATGCCTAGACAAGAGCCTAATTCAACTTTATGGGACACACACACACACACACACACACACACACACACACACACACGCTTTGAAAATAGGAAAGATAGAAGAGTTTTCAGTGAGAGAGGAAGGGTGATAAGAGAGGAAAATATGGGTTAAAACTACTAAAATTCACTATATAAATGTATGGAATTTCCAACTTAAAAAGAACAAAAACATTTATGTGAGTTCTAATTTACCTTAATTAATTAATGAATGTTTTCATGTGGGCTATTTAGGCTTTACCTTGGAGGTTAAGCATCTATATGCCATAAAGCATACACTGGCCTTTCATCTATCCATAACATCAGTAACTAGGAACTCAACAATATCTGTAGTAAGGTTAAGAATGTAATGTTTATTAAATTGGAGAATAGTTTTCTTTTCTTTTTTTTTTTTGGTTTTTCGAGACAGGGTTTCTCTGTATAGCTCTGGCTGTCCTGGAACTCACTTGTTAGACCAGGCTGGCCTAGAACTCAGAAATCTGCCTGCCTCTGCCTCCCGAGTGCTGGGATTAAAGGCCTGCGCCACCAGGCCCGGCTTGGAGAATAGTTTTCAATGTAAATTTTAACTTCAAAAGTGGAAAAGATAATACTTTGGGACACATGTTTGCTTTACCTGTTCTTGTTATTTTATCAGAACCTACTTTGGTGATGTTGCTATGCCAAGCACATAGTAGATTTTAGTTCTGGCTCAGATCCTTTTAGTGTCAGCTCGGCTATTAGCATTTGTAGATAATAAGTAATATAACCATAACATGAATTGGAAATAGCATTATGATCATTAGGCTGGCAAGTGTTACATATCATTATGTGACAAGATTCTGAAAGAAAAAACCAGAACTGATACATAGGCATATTTCATGTTGAGACTCTAATATGTTGTATATTATTTTCTGCATTTTTTCAGAAGCTTTGAAATGCCTTTGTGCCACAGTTTTTTTCTGATAAATCTAAGGAATTTAAGTTGGAAGCAGTTATCTGGCTGTTTACCCATATCATCTGCTTAGCTATGTTTCTTGTTTGGCTGAGCAGCTGGCAATTAATGAATTGATAGGAAATGGTCACAAGGCAGTGGCATTAGCATGTGAACATCTGGTATTAAAATTAGTCAACACAGGGTTTTTGGTGATTATTTGAATTTACTGAAAATCACTACTTAAATCTTCCTCTAAGTGTTCTATAGCAAAACAAAGCTATTACTACCTTTTAGGACATGAGAGGGAGATACACAGGATTCAAATGGTTTGTCTTTGTTTGTTTATTTGTTTGGATAGATGGCAGAGTTCCAAGTCCACAACATAATTTAGACTCTGTGCATTTTCCACTGAATATACATTCTGCCAATTGAGTCCATTTACATGCTATGAACAGATACTGCAGCAGATTCCCTTAATCTGTCATCCTCTTCCAGGATAAGTTGATCACACTGGAGAGGTGAGAGGGTCCTTTATCTAAACATCACATAGGTTACACATTTAAACTGTGCATAACATTTTACTTTTTTGTGATTGTATGTTCCAACTGCACCACAAATCTGGCATAATTTCTAATGTGCCATATTATGTTGTCTTTTCCAATGAATAACATGTGGACTTGTGTATAACCAAATGATGGAGGTCTCTAATTCAAACACATTAGTGCTATCTAAGTACTCCATAAAATGATTATTTTTTTCTTGTCTATGACATTTATTGTGCCCTTTTCTGTAGAGCCTATTACATTGAGGAGAGTGTTTATGAGGACAGAGATGTTCCTTTTTACCACCACATCTACAGAGCCTACTATGCAGCTATATATTTATTGACTAATCACATAGAAAAAAACCTGGACTAGAAATCCTGGATTTAGTTCCCAGGTCTGTTGTGTAGAAACAGTTTACTGTTAATAACTAGTAATTGTTTTTAACATTGATTAACAATTTACTACTAGGCAAATTGTGTAAAGTTTCTGAGTATCTATGAAATGGGAAACAGAACTTGTCCTGTTAAAGTCACAGATAATTGTGAGGAAGAAGCACTTAGAGCAATATGATCAGCAAAAAGAGGTAAGGTAAGATACCCATAATACAGGAGGCCCTATTTCTAGTTCTATATATCCAACAGCACTTTTAGAGCTCACAACAGCTTTAAAGGACATTATCATTGCCTTCATCTTTCAAATGAAGACACTGAAACTCATAGATTGTTAAGACTTCATCCTTGGTTTCTGACAAGCCAAGTGTGGTAGAGCAATCCTGTCTGACTTTGTAACATCCCCTGTTTTTATCTTCTGCTGTGTCAAAAATATAGTTTTATTGAAATACTGACATTTAAATGTGAGATTTTACAGAGCATATCATAGATGGTCAAAAGTCATTCTTGAAAGATATAGCAATTGCATCTGCCTTTGCATAGGAATAGTCATGTTCTTGCCATAATTAACATGATGGTTAGCAGAAATCCTTGTAACTAGGGTAGTGTGATTTTGCAAACATATATTTGATCTGAATCAGCAGACCAGCTGATATTTTTCCCAGTTCTGTTCAGTCTTCATTAGTAATGCTCATTTTGTGTGTTAAGTTCTTGGTAATATACACTTGTATGTATCTTCTTGGTAATATACTAAAATGATTAGTTTAATGCTAACAAAGTAAAGATTACAAAATTTTACTGTTAAATCCTGTAAAAATTGAATCTTCTAAGGAGTTCTTATTTGTCTAAAGAATCAATATAATTTCAGGGTTTTTTTAATATGATATACTTCTCGTTTGACCATTTCTGATACACCTCTAAATAAAAGGAAATGGTATGCTATTTCTCATAGTGATGTGTTTGTTTTTTTTCTTTCTTTCTTTTTTAACTTATCTACCCAGTCACCCCCTCCAGCAATCCTTCCTCTGTCTCCTGCTGTCCTTCTCCTTTGATCCTCATGGGTAACCCCCACCCATCCTGGCACTTCAAATCTCTATGAGGCTAAGCACTTCCTTTCCCAGACAAGGCAGTCCAGCTAGAAGAACATATCCCACAGACAGGCAAAAGCTTTTGGGACAGCCCCAACTCCAGTTGTTCCAGACCCACATGAAAACCAAGCTGCACACCTGCTACATGTGTTTGGTGGCCTAGGTCTAGCCCTTTCATGTCCTTTGGTTGGTGGTTCAGACTCTGAGAGTTCCAAGGGTCCAGGTTAGCTGACAACATTGGGTTTCCTGTGTGGTTCTATCCCCTTCAGGGCATGAAATCCTTCCTCCTAGTCTTCCATAAGAGTTCCAGAGCCCCATCCACTGTTTGACTGTGGGTGTCTGCATATGTCTGAGCCAGCTGCTGTGCATAGGTTGGTGTCTCTATCACTCCACTGGGGTTCTTGCCTGGCTACAGGAAGTAGCCTCCTCAGGTTCCATATCCCCAATGTTATGAGTCACAGCTAACTTCACCCACATTGATTCTTGGGCACCTCTCTAATCCCAGGTCTCTGTCTATTCCTGGAGATACCCCAACTCCTCACTCCCATAAGTTGCAGATTTTCATTAATTTTAATGGTCATGTACCTATCTCTCCTGTCCTTCCCCAAACCTGATCCTAGACACCCAAATTTCTCTCCCCATACCACTTCCCTCCCTGCCCTTCCTCCATCTGCTTTTTAATGACTATTTTATTCCCTCTTTTGAGATCCAAGCAAACTACCTTGTGCCTTCCTTCTCTTTTACCTTCTTTGGGTCTGTAGAGTATAGCATGGGTATTCTGCATTTTATGGATAATATCCACTTATAAGTGAATACATACCATACATGTCCTTTTGGGAATGAGTTACCTCACTCAGGATGATATTCTCAAGTTCCATCTATTTGCCTGCACAATTCATGATGTCTTTGTTTTAAAGAGCTGAATAGAATTCCATTGTGTAGATGTACCACATTTTCGTTATCCATTCCTTAGGTGGGGGAACATCTAGGTTGTTCCCAGTTCTGGGTTATTATGAATAAAGCTACTATGAACATACTGGAGCAAATGTCTTTGTGGGATATTAGAGCATCTTTTGGGTATATGCCCAGGAGTGGTATAGCTGAGTCCTGAGGTAGGACTATTGCCAGTTTTCTGAGAAACTGCCAAATTGATTTCCATCCTTTTATTTTTATTCATAAAACTGTATAATTACATGTTAGAAATGCAGGTATGGTTATAGATAATTTTACTAACTGTAGAAAAAATAAGAATTTGATTATGTGCTAATGTGCTGATTCCATAAATTCTTCTTTGCTGTTTTGAATCTGGACAACTATGAAATGCTTTGCAGGAGCTACAGCTATTTTTGATGGATTGTGAATGAAACACATGAAGAGGAACAGGGTTGTAAAAGTCATAAATGACACATAAAATGAAGTCATCAATGAGTAAAAATGATTGGGATTTTATAATTTACAATTTTCCTTTTAAATGCCCTTATTGATTTGTTGCAAATACTGTTAACCCTGTATTTGGCAAATGGTGATGACACTATCACTTGCATTCTCATTTGTAATAGAACAAACAGATTAACTTGCTGTGAAATTTTAAGTAGACTGAGACACAACAGTAGCCACCTAATGAGCCAGAGCACATTGCAGTTAAGTATCTAAATAGATGCATACTGATTACAGGGCTGAAAAATGGTTGTGTTTACTTGCAAAGAAGAAATTGTTCATAGAACTATCATTATTTGGGGGAAATTAACCTTCTAATACCATAAAGGAAGTGTTTTTGAAACACTCCTAACTGTACATTGATATGTGACATTGGATTTCTCTAAGGTGATTTGAAATACAAATATAAAAGGCAGAACAAAACAAAACTAGAAAACCAAGCAAAGCAAAACAAAAGAACTCCTGCAACTTTCAGAATATCTTTGGAATTTTCTTACTATTCTTTTATAAACTTTACTAATTTTGATCTTTAACAACTTTATATATTTGTATAATGCTTTCTGATTTCTCTCAGACCATCCCTTCTTATCTGTGTCCCATGTTGTTAAGCCCCTTCCTGCTTAATTGCCCCTTTCATATTTTTGTGTAGTTTTGTGAGCCACTGGATGATCACACAACTGCCTGTGTAGTTATGACTTTAGAAATATCCAATGGAGCATAGTGGGGCATGTTGGAATAGTGAATACTTTGGTCAGCTAGCCATGGGCACTTATCAGCATAGCAATACTGAAGTAGTTACCATCATGGGTCGTCTATGATGGTAATGGAGATATTGACACTTTTTTGGTTTAAGTAAGTGCACGGGAATGGCACAAATATTGACCTGTTACAAAGTTAAAAGGTAAATGAAAGACTTATAGCATTATACAGCTTTCATGATGTCAGTATCCATCATGGAGTGGGACATTGCAATGATGGGGCAATGCAACAGTTTGAGGATCACCTACATTCCTGTGAGTAACCCGTCCCCCACTCTCTGTAAGACAACTCCAAAATTTCTTTTGTTCAGTACACTGGAATTTGGAAGAATCTCTCCATCTTGTTTTTGTCACCTGTGCCTTAACTTTAGTGAGTCCCTGTTTGTATATTACTGGGAAAAGCTAAAGCAACAAATTGTCACCAAGTATGGTGTATGGCATAAGCAAAAGTAGACTTGGAAAGAATGATTGTGTGTCCTTTGCATAGATGGCAAAGCGTGCAATTGAGGCTGTACTGTCTGAGGTAGATATACTTTTGGAGGCAATCATAACATGATAGTTATATATGGTATATCATAGTGCATCTTCTTGCTACAGTGGTAGATTCATGGGTCTTGCTCTGGGCCTTAAGACATATAACTAAGATTGTGTCATCATGAGGTGAAATATCTCAGGGTGACCATCTTCTATCTTGTGGTATGAAGTAGAATTCCTACTTGACGACTTTTTCTTCCATGTGAATATGAGTATATCCTCAAAATAGTTGAATCAGAGTATATACCATTCAACTCTCTGAGAAGAGCTCAAATGTGAAGAGATTGACAGCAAGTCATCACAGAAGTTACATGGCTACTATTATACACAATGAGCCTTTCAATATTGAGTCAGTGTTCACTGCCCAGTTGAAACCTGCTTGTGTTTCAGAAGAATTACAGAGCAGGAATGCTAGCATCTGCCACTTATTCTCTGATTTGGCAGGTAAATTGTAGAACAGAGAAAATAAAATTGGAGGGGCTGGCTTGCCATTTATTATACGTAATGATTCTAAGTGGAAAGGGAATTCAAATATATGCTCAATGATAATGATTCCATGCTGAGCTACCAAAACCTGGAATCTATTGCAAGAGTAAGAGAGTGAAGGGAAAGAAAAGGCAGTGGAAGTGACAGAAGATACTGCTAAAGTGAATCTTTCCTCTGATACAAAGGAAAGAAAAAAAGTCTCAGGATACAGACAGAAGCCTTAATAATGCACTGACACAAGATAAAATTGATACAGGTAATGGATGGAATATTTTAGTTCTGTTTTATTTTTCTTATCATTTAATTTAGTATTCCCTTAGGTGTTGACACCTGAGATCATTATGTGTTCCAAGTAAGGGCCAGTAGCTCTCAGGATCAACTCGTTTCAAACAATTAAAATGGAAACAACCAAAATGGAAAATAAGCTTCATCAACATTCACCTGAATTAGGATTAATGTCTAGAATATACAAACAAATGAAAAATATAGACATTAAGGAAACAACAACAATAACCAAAGTGAAAACAAAGTGAGCTATGGAACTAAAGAGTTATTGGATGGAGCACAGGGCCCCCAATGGAGGAGCTAGAGAAAGTACCCAAGGAGCTGTAGGGGGCTGCAACCCTGAAGGTGGAACAACAATATGAACTAACCAGTACCCCCTGAGCTCATGTCTCTAGCTGCATATGTAGCAGAAGATGGCCTAATTGGCCATAATTGGGAGGAGAGGCCCCTTGGTCTTGCAAACTTTATATGACCCAGGACAAGGGAAGGCCAGGGCCAAGAAGTGGGAGTGGGTGGGTAGGGGAGCAGGGGCAAGGGGACACTATGGACTTTCAGGATAGCATTTGAAATGTAAATAAAGAAAAAAACAAAAAAAGAAAAAAAGAGAAGTACAAGTGTCTAGAAATCACCTAAAAATTATTAGTATCATTAACCATCAGATCAATGTATATTAAAGCTACATTTAGATACCATCTCACTCCAGTGAGAATGACCATCATCAAGTATACAAGTAACAACATAAACTACTGTGGATGATGTGAAGGGAGAACAATTATACACTGTTAGTGAAAATAAAAAAAAATAGGTTAGTCACTCTGGAAATCATCTAGAACTCTCTCTGAAAAACTAAAATAGATCTACTATATTACCCAGGTATTCTCCTCCTGGGTATATTCAGAGGACTCAATACTCCACCCCAGAGACACTTGCACATCTAATCCAATGCTAATCTCTTCAGAATAGCTTGGAAAGGTCTTCAGCTTGGATCTCCATCAATGAGTGAACAGATAAGAAAAAAGTGATACATATACAGAGTGAAATATTAGTTTCCCACAAAGAAAAATAAATCAAAAAATTGGGGGGGGGAGAATGGATAGAAATTTGAAAGAACATTATACTGAATGAGATAACACATTACCTTAAAAACAATATCTCATGTTCTCTCTCATATGTGGATCTTAACCTCAATATTTTCTATGTATAATATTTGGGTAAATGGATGCCAGGAAACTAGAATGGAGCTATAGGAGGGAGATACATTAAAGGAGAAGGGGCAGTAGATCATAGGATTTGTAATAATTTCTATTGTTTCATCCCTTAAATTAGGCTTTCCAAATTTGTTAACTGTTTCACATACTTCACATAATAAAGCAAACAAGCATTGGGAAGATAAATTATTCAAGTGCAAATTTTCTTATCAAATGATAATTTTTATATCAGGCACATTGCTTTTTATACTATTATATATTTTCTCACTATTTATATTATTTGTGTGGATGTTCCTCCAATCTTCCTTTATTCATTATGAGTTGTAGTTTTTTACAAGGTAGTGGAAAATGTTAATATCAATGTCAGTTGTCATGTTTTTCCCAAATCAAAAATATCAATTACTAAAAACAATCCACTTATATTATAGTAGGATATAAGGGGGTGTGTTTGTGTATGCCTCTGTGTGTGATTCCTTGTATAATTACACACTGTTTATCTTTCAGTTATAATTTTCCTAGCAACTACTGTATTTTCTTTTTATCCATTCACTTATAATTCCATTGACAGATATGATTAATTAAATTAATATTTTTACCAAATTTTCAATATTATAGTTCAAAGACAATTATGAAATTCTTTTGCATTTTATGTATATATTCTGCCCTAAGCCCATTGATATTACATTACAATAAAACCAAAAATGGTTTCACATTTGGAATCATTACTATTATTAAACTTATTTGTTGTTCATGTGTATGGATAATGTGTGTGTTTGCTGTTCATGGAGATTGAAAGAAGTTGTTGGACTCCCTGGGTCTGGAGTTATAGATAGTAGTGAACTGCAACTTGGGTGCTGGTAATTGAACTTATATCCTCTGAAGGAGTAGCCTGTGCTCCTAACTAATAAAATAATTCCATACATCCTCATGTATGGAATTATTTTCTGAGATATATGTTTGTGTGCATAGGTGTGTGTTCATGCATACTTACTCTGTGGAAAAAAATTATCAAAGATGACCAATCAAGTTGGATTTTTGACTTACAAACTTCCAGTCTTGAAAGGGTTTGTGGTTTAAAGCCACTATATAGGTCTTCCTGAATTTTCTCATACATCGCTCCAAACTACAGAGAGAGAGAGAGAGAGAGAGAGAGAGAGAGAGAGAGAGAGAGAGAGAGAGAGACTGTTTTGTAAATTTTTCTATCTGCTTTGCTTTATACATTTCTTTAGATTGTGTCTTATGTGCACTGATAAAACTACAAATTTTGCTGTATATTACACACCTTAGAATCTTATTGTCTTAAGACTTGTAAATGACAATGAAGGATTAAAAATGTACTGTCTATTTATAATATCCTATTTTAGTACAAATATTATAGCTGATATACTAAGTGTCTACTGCTCAGTTAAGTAAAATTATTTAATGATACCTAAAGGCTGTTATAATTCAAAATGTAACTTTAAAATGAACATAGTACCATGTAAGTGGCTTAGAATTTGTCCTGCTTTGCATTTAATCCCCTTGAGAAACACCGTAACCAAAGGCAACTTGGGAGAGGTGACATTTCTTTTTAACCATTAATCAAGAAAATGTCTCTCAGATGTGCTGACAAGCCAATTTAATATGTGTGATTCCAGAATTGTTTCTCAGTTTGTTACAAGTGGACAAAAAACTAACCAGCACATGTTCCCAATGTTGCTATAACCAACTATCATAAATTTAGTGACTTCAAACAATGCAAATTTGTCATATTTTTTTAGGTCAAAAATAAGAAAAAAGTTTAATGTGACCAAAATTAAGGTGCTAGCAAGCCCATGTTCCTTTTTCTAGGTCCCAAAGTGAATATGTTTCTTTGTCTTTTTCAGCTTCTACAATCCATTTTGCTTCTTGATTCATGACCTGTTTTACCTCCAATGCCAACAGTATTGCACTTTCTTTATCTTTAAAATTTTTAGAAATCCTCGTGATAAAATAGGCCTCTCTGAAAATAATATGATAAGCCTAACATAATATTTTCAATCACACCAGGGCAATCCCTTTGGCTATGTAATTTAAAGTGTAATATGTATTCAGTTTCCTGGCAATTGACATATAAGATGGACATCTTTGTCAGGAAAGTGGCAACATTCTGCCTGCTGAAATGACATATATTGCAGAATATTAACTTCTACAAATGAAGTAATAACTTTTAATTATCATTTCATTATTTTAAATTATTTTTCTTTAGGTGATTTACAAATTTTGAGGTCATCATGCAAAATCAATATGAAAATGTACAAGCACAAACTTGATAAATTAATTCTTAACATTGTGAGGATTGGATTGGTGATGTAATTACAGAAAATTAGATGGAGCATTTCGTGTAAGAAATTTATTATGGATGAAGTAAATACATTATAGAATGTTCACTATCTTTGGATTTATATTGGTGAATCATATTTCTTCTCTATGTCCATTAACACTAAAAATTAGTTTTCACATTGATCATATTAACTTAATATTCAGATTAGTTTTAAGTATAAAATTCAAAAAGATATTGAATAGCTTCAGTTTTTAATAGATTTTATACACAGCTACAGGAGGTGGCCTCTTCACATTTCCAAGTCTTCACTGTAAGGCATCTCACCTGCATTGACCTCTCCTATGCTAGGTCTCTGGGACTTCCTAGAGATTTCCCCCACCAACTACCGCCTTCAGCTATAGATTTTCATCCATTCTCCTGGCCCTCTGAACCTCTCTACTGTTTCTCACCACACCTAATCCTGTCCCTAAGTTCTCATCCTCTCTCCTCCCATCCAATTTCCTCCCTCCCTCCTTCTGCCTCCTATGACTGTTTTGTTGCCCCTTCTAAGTGTGATTCAATTATCCTCACTTGGGCCTTCTATTTTTTTTTTTTAGTATTTATACAGTATTTTATTCAAGTTATTTTAGTGGATTTTGACACACTGGTAACATTTTTAATATATAAAGAAAAGACAGAGCTGACAGGGTGGTTCCAGAGGTAAAAGAATTTACCAACAAGCCTGATGACCAGAGTTCAGTCCTTTGGACCTAAACAGTAGAAGGATGGAATAAATTCTCCATATGTTGTCCTCTGACTTCCACATTCATGCTGTGGTGCATGACTCCACATATGTGCACATGCACACCCACACACACACACACACACACACACACACACACACACACACACTGATTCTTTATTAATGTATTTATTATTATTTTCATTATTTGCATTTCAAATGCTATCCCAAAAGTTACCTATACCCCACCCCCGCCTCTGCACCCCTACCCACCCACTCCTGATTCTTTTAATTTAAACAAACAAACAAAAAAGCACATTCGATGGCAGAGGCCTAAATCTAAATATTGACTCTATTCCTTGATCTGTTTCCCTGAGTAATTTTTCTCATCTTTCCATCCTTCTGTTCTCTGCCTTGTCAAGTGGTGAAGCCATCTGTTAAGCACTGCTGACTGCAGGATCCAATCTCAGCTTCTCTTTTTGTCCATGGGTCCCTCATACAATGCTAGGCAAGGCAAGCTTCTGCTGAGTAGTCATCTTTGTGAGGAATTATCCATTTGGACCTTCCTTCTTGTTTAATTTCTTTGAGTCCGTGGGGTGTGTCATGAGTATCCTTTATGGGTAATATCCACTTATAAGCAAGCATGCATGTCCTTTTTGGTCTGGGTTAATTCACTCAGGATGGTATTTTCTAGTTCCATCCATTTGCCTGCAAATTTCATGATGTCTTTTTATTTTATTTTTTAATAGCTGAGTAGTACTCCATTGTGTAAATGAACTATATTTTCTGTATCCATTCTTCTGTTGAAGGACATCTGGATTGCTTCCAATTTCTGGCTATTATGAATAAGGCTGCTGTGAACATAGTAGAGCACGTGTCCATGTGGTATGGTGGGACGTCTTTGGGGTATGTGCCCAGAAGCATTATGATTGGGTCTTCAATTAGAACTATTTCCAATTTTCTGAGAAACCTGCAGATTGATTTCCAGAGGGGTTTTACAAGTTTGCCATTCAACTAACAATGGAGGAGTGTTCCTCTTTCTCTACATCCTTGCCAGCATCTGCTGTCACCTGAGTTTTTGATCTTAGTCATTCTGATTTGTGTAAGGTGAAATCTCAGGGTTGTTTTGATTTGCATTTCCCTGATGTCTGAAGACTATGAACATTTCTTTATGCGCTTCTCTGCCATTTGACATTCCTCTGTTGAGAGTTTCTGTTTAGCTCTGTGTCCCATTTTTTTAATTGGGATATTTGGTTTGTTGGAGTCTGACTTATTTAGTTCTTTATAGATTTTGGATATTAGCCCTCTGTTGGATGTAGTGAAGACCTTTTCCCAATGTGTAGACTGCCATTTTGACCTGTTGACAGTGTCTTACAGAAGCTTTTCAGTTTCATGATGTCACATTTATCAATCTTAGAACCTAAGCCATTGGTGTTTTGTTCAGAAAACTGTATCATGTACCAATGCATTCAAAGCAATTTCCCACTTTCTCCTCTATTAAATGTAGTATAACCAGTTTTATGTTGAGGTCTTTGATCCACTTGGACTTGAGCTTTATGCAGGGTGATAAATATAGATATATCCGTATTCTTCTACAGGCAAACATTCAGTTAGACCAGCACCATTTGTTGAAGATGCTTTTGTTATTCCATTGTATGGTTTTGATTTTTTTAGAAAAGAGGCTACCTCCTATAGCCAGGAAGGACCCTCTGTGTAGAGATAAGAATTCCAATCTGCCCACAAAACTTTCAACCTAAAATTTGTCCTGTCTAAAAGAAATGCAGGGACATAGAGGGAGCAGAATCAAAATGGATGCCCACCCAATAACTGGCTCAATTTGAAACACATCTCATGGGCAAGCACCAGTCCCTGACATTATTAAAGGTACCCTGTTATCATTGCAGACAGGAGCCTAACCTAAGTGTCCTCTGAGGTGTTATACCAAGCAGCCCACTGAAACAGATGCAAATACCCACCTCCAAACATTGGATGTAGGTCCAGGACTCTTATGGAATAGTTGGGGGGTAAGGATTGAAGTCCCTGAAGGGGATAGGAACCTCACAGATAGACCAACAGAGTCAATTAACCTGGACCCCTTGGAGCTCGCAGAGACTGAGCAACCAACCGAAGAATGAGGCCCCAGCACATATGTAGAATACATCTAACTCTGTTTCCATGACTGCCTTGTCTGGCCTCTGTGGAAAAGGATGTGCCTAATCTGGCAGAGACTTTATATACCACGGTAGGAAGGATATCCATGGGAGAGCTTACCCTCTCAGAGAAGGGATTGGGAGATGGGGCAAGTGGTTCAGCAAGGGGAATACTGGGAGGGGGAACAGCGTTTGCACTATAAATAAATAAATAAAAATAAATAAATAAAGATTGGATAAAGATGAATCCTAAAAGTCATGCCAGATACTTTGAAAACAAAAATATTTGATCTTTATTAAGATTCATTATTTAAAATAGAAAATTCTAAGCAATAAAATACTAAAAAATTGACAATGGTAGACTATACTATCAGTTTGTATAATGCAATAATGCATTTTATGATTTTCAAAAGATTTTGTTGGTAGAAATCAGCATATGTCTGTTACAAATTACAATACTTCAAAACATATTGTTTCCACATATTCTTGCATTCAAAAAGAACTACCCATCTAAGCAATATAATATTTGACATGTTTTAGAGGGCTCTTACGGATCTGTATTTGTAAATCCTCCTTAATTGCATAATAAAGTAACTCTTCAGACTCTGCCTGGATTGTTATCAGTCTAGACATTTGTGATATCAATAACCATTACTCCCCACCTACATTTATAATCACTTATGACTTCTGTCTCCCTGTCTCTGTCTCTCTTTCTGACTGTCTGTCTTTCTCCCCTACATGTACCCATTTCAAGACCAATTGTTTACATTGCATGTCTTTCTCAACTGCTGCTCTCCATCTTTTGTTTTTTGTTTTTTATTTTGTTTTTGGTTGTTGTTTTTTTTTGAGTCAGAATCTCTCATTGAACATAGAGCTTAGTCTTTTAGCCAGCCTAGCTGGTCAGTGATGTCTGAAGATGCTCTGGTAGCTGCCTCTCTCAGTGCTGAGGGGGCACAACTACTTCTTTTATGAGGAGTTTTTGAATCTGAACTCAGGTCTTATGCTTATACACAGCACTTGACCAACTAAGGTATCTCTCTATGCTCCCATTTATGCAATTGTAGAAAGGAAACTTAACATAACTTCATTTTAGCCATATGCAACCTTCTATTATTTAATTGTAATGGCATGCCGTTTATTTCTCCAAATGTATCTTGAAGTATTCAAGTTCACATAGTTTGGTGTGTATACTTTAAGGATAAGTGCAAGGTGACTGTTTCCAATGCTATTGCCAACACCTTCATGAAAATTTCAGCACACATGTGAATCATTTTGTCTTTCATTTTGTCTCAGGAACGGATCCCAGAGAGTCCTTCTCCTGCTCCCTCTCTGGAAGAGAGTCATCGTCCTGGAAGCCAGACCTCCTCCCACCCAAGCAGCAGTGTGTCCAGCTCTCCCTCACAGATGGATCATCATTCAGAGAGAATGGGTGAGTGATTTCCCTGAAGAAAATAATTGGAAGATAAGTTTTTAGGCAATTCCATAATACTCAACTAAGACAGGAAGAAGACACTGGAAGAGCTATCATTTTCTTTTAATATAAAATGCCTTTTGAAGTAATCATGGTTTGTGAAGCAATACAGTAAACAGTAGAAAGTGTTAGACATTTCATACCCACCAAGGCCTTTCTTTTATGTATTTCTTAATCTCTTGGGACTGATACCATGAGATACTAACTGGTACACTATATGTCTTAGATGAAGGTGTTGGTATGTACCACTTACTAAAAGACAATATAGTTGTAACATGCACAGCATCTCTGTGATATTTGATATAACATGTACTTTAGAGAATTAGGCATTTAAAGAAAATTAAAAAGCCAAACGACATACACTATGCCACAGTGTTGGAAAATGCGTTTCCCTACATCTTTTGTCTCATAAGACTTACCTCTTAGAAATTGTAGTAGAGCCTATATGACACCTGAATTTGCCCGTATGATTGTTACTATAGCTATCTTTAAAATTTAGGTAAACAATTTAACCATTTTAATTTCAGTGTTTATAATATGGAAACATTTACTTTCCTGCCTGTTGTACTGAAATATTGTGAGACATTACTGTGACTATCTGTGGGATAAAAACATTTCAGACTGTCAAAGTGCTAAAAACTTTGAGAAGATAAATGTATTTTGCTGTTTTTATTTTTCCATTGCTTAACATTCTCTATGATCTTACTCATCTATACTGAAATTGTCAGGAACATTCAGATAAATAAATCCTCAGTATATGGGGTTAATTATAGGTTATTTGAACTTGGTAAAATGTTCATAACTCTTCTATTTTTACACAATCCAATGTCTTATGTATATATTTTCTTTTAGAAAAATGATCTTTGCCTTTTGGACAGCAATCAATCTCCAGGCATGTTTTATGTGCTTTGATTTTCACTGCTCATAGTAGTGCTTTTTTAGGCTCTCCAGAATAATTGGATGCTGAAGGAGGAGAGGAATTCAGGAGATTACAATCTATATTCTGTTCTAAATTTGTGCTATGAAAAGATAGAGATAATTTCTTCTTCGTGGAACATTATCCACATCTATCTTTATCAGCATTATATATTGTCTGTGTTCCCAGTTTGTACATAGCTCAGTGATTCTTAAACAAAGCCGTACATTATAATAACCTGTGGAGATTTTCGAATACACTGTGAATTTAACTCACTTGATTTAGGACATAATTCGAGCCCCAACACGCTTTGCTTGTCAGTATCTCCTTGGAAGTTCCTAATGCACAGTGAGGTTAAAGACACATTGAACAACAGCTTGAGGATTCTGTTCTTTACTGACCAGGTTTTAATTTTCAGAAAGAAATATTTGACCTTTCCTCTAGTTGATGGACAGGGATTACCTAGCTGTTACAAACTTGAGTACAAATAATTATAGGAAATCTGAACAAGACAAGAAGCTATAACTGAATAAATTTAATGAATCAAAAACTAAATAAAGCATATATTTTTCTGTTGGGTTATTGAAAAAAAACATGGATGCTATTTATTTCTATCTAATCTATCTATGTAGGAGAGAGAATCAATTATTGAGTGCTGGATGAAAGGTGAATATATAGGGAAATATATTTGTCAATTGTTGTGGCATAGTAGAATGGGTAATATATTTCAACATAAAATAAAATATTTCCTACAAAATAGAATATCTTAGAAAATCATTGACAAATAGTGCATATGCAATTCCACAGACAGTGATTTTCACTATATGTACATTTTACAACTGCCAAACCATGATAGAAATGTTCTCTACAATTGAATAGAAAGGTGTAATAGATTTTAGCTGTAAAATTATGGTATCTTATTTATGGAGCTATAATATTTTAATAAAATATAACTGTAGAGAATGAAATGATAAATTGCAAATTAGTATGTTTTTTCTGTAAGTGTCAATGTTTTACAAAGACTCATAGTAAGGACCAGAAAATTATATTCTACTTTGAATTTTGTATATATTTAGGAAAGTTTCCACAGTAAGTTAAAGGCAAAATTATTTTTTTTAAATATTTATTTACTTATTATATGTAAGTACATTGTAGCTGACTTCAGATACCCCAGAAGAGGGAGTCATATCTCATTACGGATGGGTGTGAGCCACCATGTGGTTGCTGGGATTTGAACTCAGGACCTCTGGAAGAACAGTCAGTGCTCTTAACCTCTGAGTCATCTCTCCAGCCCGCAAAATTATTTTAACCTCATGAATGATTAACTGATGAATTCTTTTTTGAAAGATTTTGAGTTTATTATTTATATAGCTAAACACTAAATTTCATAATCATTTTAAGGAATAAATACATACATGATTCAAATAGTATATATTAAAACATTGCTAGTACTAGGTGTCAATGACTATAAAATTCATATGATTTGTTATCTTTGTGATTATCATGATTTTGACCACCATAGCAAATCTTTCTTATGTAACAGAAGTTTATAAAATAAATATAAGTTGTTGGAGTATGTTAGCCATTTATGTACTTTTATGTATTTCTTTGGGTATTTTGCATGAAACTATATCCAGTTCCCTTTTTCGTTTTTAGTTGTGATGCCCAACAATAGAGAAGAGCTTATTGTTGACCAAGATAATGGACAAAGCATAAAAAAATTCCAGAGGGATAATAAAGGTAAAATGATTTTGGCTTATTTGATATGTGTGTGAGGATTAGACACTAATTCAGTACTGCAGTAGTGTATATCTTATTGTTGTTTATCCAAGTCAGAATAGATTAATGCTGGCTTTGGATAAATTCTTTTGACATGAAAATAGTTTGTACAGATTTTTGTTTGGTGTTGTAGAATTGAAACCAACCTTAAATTTGTTAATGCATGGTTAAAAAGTTTCACCCTGTTTTCACTGTGCCTTCTCAATATTTATATATATATATATATATATATATATATATATATATATATATATATAATTTTTAAAATATGATTCACTATTTAGAATTTATATTCACAGAATCAGAGCTGTTGTGATGATAATTGCTGCTCTTTTATGTATCTCAAACATTTTAAAGGCATATATTAATTTGAGCATTTCAAACTAAATCTTACCAAGAAATCAATTGAATACTTATTTAGGGTACAGATTAAAATGGCCTCAAACTTACTTATTATTTGCTCAAGCATATATCTTAAAATATATCTTTGTAGAAAATAGGGATTACAGGAATTTCAACTGATTCTTCCCCGAACTGAAAGCTAAGACATAAAATAAAGAGGATATTTTATTATAAGCCGTACATTATTGCTGTTACACTGCATTGTATAATAGCTTACACACACACACACACACACACACACACACACACACACACACACACACACATACAAACACATTTGCTAAAGATCCATTTTTACTTTATACAAGAATATAT